>NC_083465.1:2260134-2580134 GCF_030014155.1 Tachysurus vachellii
AACACACCGATGCCAAGAAACCATTTATTTAATCCGAACCGTCACTACACTTTTTTTTTATCCATTTATACATTTATACTATGATTTCTAGCTGTTGTAAAACATTTATCACTTTCAGTATGTTATAGCAGATATTAGCAACAGTCCCCTAACGATATGCGTTAAACGACTTCCTTTATTTAGTTGCTATAGAAACATATAGAACCAGTGCATTAATAAGACTATAAGAGCTAATCAACATCTTCTGACCAATCAGAATCAAGAATTCAATATTACTGTAATAAAAGGGAGCTGTAATGCAATTATAATAATTAATCTTAAGGATGTTCTACAAGCATATATATATATATATATATATATATATATATATATATATATATATATATATATATATATATATATATATTCACCGGCCACTTTATTAGGTACACCTGTCCAACTGCTCGTTAACGCAACTTTCTAATCAGCCAATCACATGGCAGCAACTCAATGCATTTAGGCATGTAGACATGGTCAAGACGATCTGCTGCAATTCAAACCGAGCGTCAGAATGGGGAAGAAAGGTGATTTAAGTGACTTTGAACGTGGCATGGTTGTTGGTGCCAGACGGGCTGGTCTGAGTATTTCAGAAATTGCTGATCTACTGGGATTTTAACGCACAACCATCTCTAGGGTTTACAGAGAATGGTCCAAAAAAGAGAAAATATCCAGTGAGCGGCAGTTCTGTGGGCGCAAATGCCTTGTTGATGCCAGAGGTCAGAGGAGAATCGCCAGACTGGTTCAAGCTGATAGAAAGGCAACAGTAACTCAAATAACCACTCGTTACAACCGAGGTATGTAGAAGAGCATCTCTGAACGCACAACACGTCGAACCTTGAGGCGGATGGGCTACAGCAGCAGAAGACCACACCGGTACTAGTAAGGTGTACCTAATAAAGTGGCCTGTGAGTGTATATGGTAATGCTAAAGTAATGTATATGGTAATGTTTTCTTCGAATAATTTATCTAAATTGAAGAAGAGCTGAGTGTAAAAAGACGGAGGCGAGAGATAGAGATATCAAAAGAAGGCCAGAGTCCAGACACACTCGGCTAGTCAGAGTCTACTTCTCTTAGTACATCTCCATTTTCATCAGGCTCTTTATCTCGCTCACACATTCAGGGACAGAGAGAGAGAGAGAGAGAGAGAGAGAGAGAGAGAGAGAGAGAGAGAGAGAGGCAGTGATCCTGCAGAGGTCGCTCAGTGAAAGGGCTGGCATCATCGTTTAAGGGCAAATGGAGTCCATCAATAAGATTGCACAGTGGGAGATAGGTGATGATAGACCATTAGCTAAGATTCCTACCTCTTCACCCACACCTCACTCCATCCACTTACCATGAATCTCTCCCTCTCTCTCTCTCTCTCTCTCTCTCTGCATCCCACACATACACGCAGCTGGACCAAATGTTGGCATTCACGAGGTTCCATACAGTAAGTCGAGATCGACCGTGAAGAAGAAGCGGTTTTATGTTGTTATGCTTCTCCTAACACATCCTCAGCTCATCCTTATCATCATGCACGATTTAACTCCGACACCATTTTTCTTCTTGTTTAGGAAATCCAGGTATAAAATTTGTGAACAAATGTCTTTGACTTTTGAATTTTATTTCATTAGATTAGATTTCATTTTGATTTTCAATTCGTATGTGAAATAAATCCCAACCGTACGCCGTGCTCAGGTACTATTTTAACTCATTAATTTGTCTGAACGTTTTTTTGGCTAACAGACAGAATACAAAGTCTAACTTATTACTTAATTAATTATTAATTACTAATCAATTACGTACCGACTATATAATAACTACGCAATAATATTAACATTAGAAGAAAAAAAAAGAAAAAAATTATATTTATTGCAAATTTGCAATTGAAAAAGTTTTTCTTTTTGTATTAAAATTTACTTTTAAATATTTGGCATACTTTGAACCAGATTTCAAAGAAAAAAAGATATCTGCAATAATTTGTATGCACTGTATATACATTTTTAAAATAATTTATTAAAGTATGAAGGAACAAAAAAAAGTATGAAAAATATGAACAAAATCCTCCAAATTTTCATTTTAATCTGGCTTTAACTACAAGGTCAGAATAAATTTGCAAATCAATAAATTTGTTATGTATTTTCCAGGTTTTGAAGGGATGTCAGAGATCTGTTTTTATTTTTTTTGTTTTAAATATATCATTATTTTTGGATCCTACACTATTTCTGTACCTTATTGACATTTAGACTCTGTATTATTATTATGTCTGTTTAGTTGCAGTGGGTTATTTTAAAGTGTTATTGCATCTTAGATAACAAAATAAATAAATAAATAAATAAATAAATAAATAAAACACTCCAAGATGAAGAGGAGGAATTTCACACACACGTGTCAAGCGTCTGTGAATCACGTCTCGCTGCATCGCTCCTTGGCGTACCTCCATGCGCCGGCAGCGGTGTGTTCTTTATCACTCCGCAGCTTAAATGCAATGAGACTGCGTTTCTCTTTGCCACATCATCCTAACAATTCATCAGCTACAAATACCTGACACTGTTTCTTTTTTTTCTCTCTCCTTGCTAACAGCTAAGACTCTGTTTGTCTGTGCTGAGTGGAGAAAGATGGAGCGAGCGCTTGGAGTTTCTCAGGCTTGAAAGGTCATGCTGAGAGATCCGGGAAAATTTCATCCTCGCTGGCGAACATGTCAGTTTGTCCTGGTTTGAATTGACCCTTCCATGTGTTCTGACCTTTCATTTTACCTTGTAACTCTCAGATATTCTTTTTTTCTCTGAGCGATTTTAAAAACAATAAAAACAATACGTTTCGATCCGGATGGGCGTGGTCTCTTATACGGTGACACCGCCATCATCCATAGGGCACAAGAACTCCTGACTGATTAATTTAGTGCTTATTAAGACTTCGGCCTTCACTGTCGCTTGATATTAAACACATGTATCATTAGAGCATCAACTGAGGTTTGAGGAGGAAGAAGAAGAAGAAGAAGAAGAAGAAGAAGAAGAAGAAGAAGAAGAAGAAGAAAAAGCCTTTAGTTGTCACTTAAATATTACAACCCAGTGATATCAGTGCTTGTTAGAAAGTTAGGGTTGGCGTGCAGGGTGGGTCAGCCATGATATATCACTCCTGGTGAACCCCTGACCTTCTGATCTGCAGCCCAGACCAAAGCTTAGATATAAAGTAATACCAAATAACACCACAAGGTGCCACTACTTTTTGTTACAGTAAAATAGGACTTAATTGGCATATAGAAGAAAAAAAGAGTAGTACTGTATGTGTTGCTGGACTAATTATCACTTTTTTTTCCCCTGAACTTTCCTCCATAACAAACTGAGAAAGGAAATGATTATCATGCATCAAACACCAGTCATGAACTAACACATTGCTTGGTTTACGCGGACAGCGTTTTATTCCATGTAGAAATGCCCCACTTTGAGAGCTAAACTGGCAACCCTGAGGCTACTACGGTTTACCAGCTCCCGACCCTCCTTCGCCCCTTACACCGTGACTCGTTACACAGTCAAGACCAAGTCTTACAGTTCGAGGTCCAAGTTCGAGGTATCAAGCTCGAGTAAAGTGAGACTGAATCAAGATCGAGACTTTATTAGCTCAAGCCTTTACTTCATTCATGCATTACACCAACAATCAATCTGTTTTCTAGAAACTTGACCAAGCACAAATACTAATAAATCTGAGAAAAGTCCATGTCAACACAGCAAACATCTTCAGACTGGATTCTAGTCCAAATGCGTTGCCTTTAAACGACACTAAAGACCTGATTCACTCACCTGAACATCAGGTTGCACCTTATATAAGAAACCGATGCTTGTAGCCATCTATAACAAACCTGTACTGTGAAGAAAATGTTTAAATTTACAGTCATTTCCTGGCAGCAGGGTTGCAGTACACTATTATATTACAGTACAGTAATGTAATATGCGAGGTTAGGGTTAAGGTTATTGCTTAATGCCGCAACTATGGCAGTTTGGTAGAGTTTTCTTTGGCAGCACAAGGGTTTATTTCGTCCTAGATATGACACGACGGCGGTTTATACTGAATATGTTTAACAGTACTCCGTTGCCAGCTCTGCTGTTGGGAAGTTTCTGGAAAATTAACAGTCAGATTTAACAGTGTAGGGTTTCAGAGAGGGTTCCCGAGAAAAGAAGAGGGTTCATCAATCAATTCAGTTCTTTCATTAAGATAACCGACTCTATTATATACAGTAAGGTTTGGCATGTGATAAACTTTGGGGGGAAAAGACACACACACACTTTAGGAATCTTGTGTTTGTCTTGTTTGTGGGGACATTTAAAGTTTAACCCTACAGTAGATGGGTTTCAAGAGAAAAAAAAAGTTATTATAAGGATAAAGCATAAGGAAAAAAATATTCCTGATGAAGAGAAGTGAACAATTACGTAACACTAATAAATCAGAGAATTCTACATCTCTCTTACGTTGAACAGCAAACAAACAAATAAACAAACGAGTTATGATGTCAGAAAACCAATCAGATTTATTATCTATTAATAAAAAGTTTTCACTTACCTGCACGTGTACCAGATGAAAGTTTCATCCCGGTCGCACAGCATACAGGATAGCGAGAGAGAGAGAGAGGGAGAGAGAGAGAGAGAGAGAGAGAGAGAGAGAGAGAGAGAGTCATTTATATGCACAATAACTCGCATATTCAATTATTGAAAACCTTTTTTAACACAACTCACACGACGAGTGCTCCTTAAAGTGCAATTTAGGAGAATTAGTGAAATGAAAAGGATCACGACAGTATAAATATTTAAAAGGAGGTCCTGTTTAAGCAGTTTTAGATAACCGTGAGCGACGACGCTCTCGATCCGTTATGAAAAGCAAGCACGGAGCCATGTGCCTATGCTGATATATAACAACATGTAAATATGTCAGAGCCATCTCCATAGAAACAGGACAGTCGTTACCAGGATACAGGCGTGAAATTGTTATTCACAGCCATAACACCAGGCCGTTTATTTATTTATTTATTTTCTTCTTCCCCGGGGCGCCATCTTTTTGGGAGTACGGCACTTCTAAGTGCATGGAAATGAGTTGACACGACTTTGAACTTTGACCCAGTTTACACTCGGTGTGAAGGAGCTGTGCGTGTTAAACACTGCGGCGTTCAAGAGGCAACACGGCAGGTTCGGATCCGCTGAGTGAACTGAATTATTAATGACAATTCATATCATTTTGAATCATTTTGTGTATATTTTTTATTTTTCAAATTTCATTTTATACAAATTATATTTAGATAAATGAAAACAGGGGGGCACGGTGGCTTAGTGGTTAGCACGTTTGCCTCACACCTCCAGGGTCGTGGGTTCGATTCCCGCCTCCACCTTGTGTGTGGAGTTTGCATGTTCTCCCCGTGCCTCGGGGGTTTCCTCCGGGTACTCCGGTTTCCTCCCCCGGTCCAAAGACATGCATGGTAGGTTGATTGGCATCTCTGGAAAATTGTCCGTAGTGTGTGAGTGCGTGAGTGAATGTGAGTGTGTGTGCCCTGTGATGGGTTGGCACTCCGTCCAGGGTGTATCCTGCCTTGATGCCCGATGACGCCTGAGATAGGCACAGGCTCCCCGTGACCCGAGGTAGTTCGGATAAGTGGTAGAAAATGAATGAATGAATGTTTGTTTGTTTGTTTAAAGATTGTTTCTGGTCTTTAGATCTTCTGCTAAATTTTAGTTTGGCAAATGGCTAAAACATTTGCTCTCACTTTTAATAAATAGGCTACATGTCTATTAGGTTATTAGTGTTTTTTTTTTTTTTTAGCTGGTCCCCAAGTTGGCATTTCTCCAAACCATGATCAATGAGTAAGTGCACTAGCAGCAGGAACACACATGCTAATGGAGGACTGGGATGAGATCCAGGGGGGAAAAAAATATTCCAGTCTTGAGATATTCAATGCTAAATTTCATATTTGGTTGGCGACGGATTTGAGAAAGCTTCACGCGAGGGCTTTGTGTGTTTTTATCACCGAACAGAGTCTCATCTGAAACACTGCTTTGGCCGTTTGGTTATTATTCATTAATCAGCACAGATATTCCGCTCATGGCCACGTATTCCTCCTTCCCATTACGCCTAATTCAATCTCTGCCTTTCAGGCCTAAATGATATTTACAGAGAGAATAAGAGCAGAGAGAGTGAGCGAGAGCACGAAGGCAATCAACACCCTAATATCATGATATAAACAGTTCCTAATATCCGCGGTGACATTGTAATTTTTCATTCGTTCTGACTGTTCCTACATTCAGCATTTTCACGCACACGTTTGCGAATTCGTCTCGATTTGAACCGAGTTTCTTCCAATTATTTTTTCCAACGAGATCACGTCACTCTTCATTAATACACAATATACGTTATAGTGTATTGAATGGAGCCTTAAGGTTTCTACAGAGGATTTCAAGGGTTTTTTCTTTTCTTGAGCAAATTTCAATATGTTTTTAATGCTCGGTCTTCAGAGAAAACATGATATTTGAAAAAGATATATTATTTAAAAGATAATGTTATTATGAAAGCTATATCGGGAGGAATATCCAAGGACAGAGGCAGCAAACAAGAAAAAGAAAAAGAAATATTAAATTAAAAATGATTCAAAAGATTTTCCACATCTGTAAATGATTATTTCTACTTATTTGAAAAAGTAAAAGATAACAGGAGTAAATGTTTCTGGTGAAACCCAGCGTGGTACCACATTTAATGGATGAATTCTAATGTTCATCCAGGTCTTTTTAGAGGTTTACAATTATGTGCGACTTTGTTCGACAATCCTCAGTTAAATCTGTACGCATCTGGTTGTCATCTACACCCACTAATTTCACACCGTTTCATTAGCACTATTCGAACGGGACTAGTTTTACAGGGGGTCGTTAGAGAAATTTCAGTTTCACAGACGTACTTTGTGATTTTAATCCCGTCCGAATCTGCCATGTCTGTCTTTTTCTCACACGACCTGTGTAAAAATTCCAGAGCAAATTACCTACTGTTTTTCAGCAAAATCGGCGCTCCTCTGAGAAATCTAGTCCCGTCCGAATGCGAATGTCTGTGATTGCCGAAAATGTTTTTTTCCAAAAACGCGTTTTCTTGTCTGTTTTGGTCAACGTGAACTACCGTATTAACCCTAGCGCACCGGTATTCAAGTTTATTGATCGGTCATAAGACCATACGCAATCCACGCATCCTGGACACGTGGTCTTGTGCAACGCCTACAAGTAAAACACAGACACTCCTACCTCCGTAATAAACACAGAGATTAGTCCCGTCCGAATCCATACATGAAATGACAGACGTCGGCTGAAAAAAATTCTAACTCAAACGTCGGTTGGAAAACTAGTCCTGTCCGAATAGTGCTATTCTCTAAACTCCGTCACAAGGTGTTAAACCAAACTAAAATCTTTTAGCCTTAACTGATCCACTATACCAGGAGCAAGCTTCCATTTCCTCTGTATTAAATCAACTTTTATGGCAACATATAACTTGACAAATGAGTCACATTCTAACTTTTCCTAAGACTCAGCACATTCTTACAGAGAGTAAAATACTAAAAATCTAGAACCTCACTAGATATTCTTCCTCCGAAGAACCATCTGACATTTTTTTTTCTCTGATCGTTGAGTCATATGGGAAATAATATCAACAGGAACTTGACCCTCAGACTCATGTTTACATCCCATTCCAAAGCCACAGGCATTATTATGGAGTTTTTCTGCTAAAGCAGTGTCTATTCATCTAAAAATGCTTTTGGGAATGTGTCCGTAGGGATTTGTACAGCTTTAGAATCCACACGAGCAATAGTTTGGTCAGGTATTGAATAAGAGTGCAGTCAGCATTCTGGTTCACCCCAAGTACACATCAACTGGGTTGAGGTCAGAGCTTGGGCCGTTTGTTCGTGAAAGGAAATTGGAAATACAAAAAGTATTCGAGAAAATGGTTTGCTTCTAAATTATGGAAACAATTTGGGGAAGCTTTAGTAGGGTATGAACTTTGTGGACGCCTGACCCTTACACCAACAGTATATGTGGGTCTGGGCTCTGACCCTGAGCTCCATGAAGACATGGTTAAAGACGTGTGGAGAGGAAGAACCTTTGCGACGTGACATACGGCTAAGTACGGTGACCCATACTCAGAATTTGTTCTCTGCGTTTAACCCATCCAAAGTACACACACACAGCAGTGAACACACACACACACCGTGAGCACACATGCGGAGCAGTGGGCAGCCATTTATGCTGCGGCGCCCGGGGAGCAGTTGTGGGGGGTTCGGTGCCTTGCTCAAGGGCACCTCAGTTGTGGTATTGCCGGCCCGAGAATCGAACCCACAACCTTAGGGTTAGGAGTCAGACTCTCTAAACATTAGGCCACGACTCCACCCGAACCTGAGCCCTCACTCAACCCCACTGAACACCTTTAATATGAACTGAAACACCGACTACACCACAGACCTCCATGACATCCTGATACCAGTACAATGCAGTATAAAGAGCACAAATCCCAACAGCTATGATCCAACATCTTGTGGAAAGCCTAGCAAGAAGAGAAGCATTGGGAATAATGGAATGGAATGGAATGGCGGACAATAGTCCACACATAGGCATGATAGTGAGGGGTTTGAGACGGTAACGCTCCGGGTGTTTAGATGAATAAAACATGGGTTCTTTGGTGATCTCTGATGTTTTAACCTTCACACTTCTCAGACGCATGTTGCTCTTTCTTGTGGGGAAAAAAAACAACACTATTTTTTGAGGTTAGAAAAGGTCATGAATGGTAGGATATTAAGAGTGGAAGAGAAATGGAAGACAAAAATGGAGAAAGGGACATGGGAAGGACTCAGTGGACTAATATGACAGGTAGAAGGTGTGTAAATGAACACATGGCTTAGAACAAGAATTTAATATAATATATAAAAGAAATCCAAGTATTTTTTTGGGCTCTTGGTAGTTTTCAGTGATGTGACTGTAATTGCCTATAAATCTCTCTCTCTCACTCTCTCTCTCTCTCTCTCTCTCTCTCTCACTCTATATGTATAAGCAGTTCCTTAAGATGTACACAATGACGTGACACCGAGCTGATCATCAACCAGAGAGCCATAAAGCGACGCCCCCGGCCTCATGGCATTCTTCATTTTTATCACTATATACATAGAAACTTGATCTCGTGGGTCTTTCTGAAATCAGGTCCAATATGTAAGACATCCACCGTACGATAAAACCGGCAGATTCTAGAGTGCAATTTCATTTTTCATTTCAATGAACCACCAAATTTAAACCTCCCATAAAAGCTTCAGCGTTCCCTTTTTCATTTATTTGGCTTATCAAATACTTATCATGAGTTTCAGGGGTGAAATGAGGTGTGATTTTAGTGAAAGGAATATTAAAAATGGACTCAGAGTACTCAGGATGGGAAAGTTTGTAGAACTTAAATTTTTTTCATTCATTCATTCATTCATTCATTCATTCATTCATTCATCTATCTTCTACCGCTTATTCGAACTACCTCGGGTCACGGGGAGCCTGTACCTATCTCAGGCGTCATTGGGCATCAAGGCAGGATACACCCTGGACGGAGTGCCAACCCATCGCAGGGCACACACACACACTCATTCACTCACGCAATCACACACTACGGACAATTTTTCCACAGATGCCAATCAACCTACCATGCATGTCTTTGGACCGGGGGAGGAAACCGGAGTACCCGGAGGAAACCCCCGAGGCATGGGGAGAACATGCAAACTCCACACACACAAGGCGGAGGCGGGAATCGAACCCCCGACTCTGGAGGTGTGAGGCGAACGTGCTAACCACTAAGCCACTGTGCCCCCTCTTTAATTATTTATTTTTTTTTACTTTAATTTAACTCTGTTGACATTTTCCAGAAAATTTCAACCAAAGTCGTTAAATTGGAGTACATTTAAAGGTGCTATGCATTCAGAATCCAAAAAAAAAATGTGTTTATTCAGTCTGTGTTTGTTTTAAAGCGTTAGCATATGAATTTT
This sequence comes from Tachysurus vachellii, assembly GCF_030014155.1. NCBI lineage: Eukaryota > Metazoa > Chordata > Actinopteri > Siluriformes > Bagridae > Tachysurus > Tachysurus vachellii. The sequence continues at coordinate 2,270,180 of NC_083465.1, forward strand.
TAAGTGAGTCAAATCATTTGACTCAAAATCGACTCTTTCTGCTCCCAAACGACTCCTCGTCAATTTTTTTTTAATCAAAAATCATTTTCTAAATGTTTGCAATATTTTCACCAACAATTAAAATTTTAATCAACTAAATACTAGAACTTGATGTCGGATTTGTATAAAATTCTCACACAGATTTACGCTGTTGATTCATACACACTTCTGTATGAGAGTCAACACCACAAAGAAAATTCTCCACACTTTTCTTGCAGATGTTGAAAACAGATCTCCACGGAAGTAATTACACTGCAAGAGCGATGACTTTGCTTATATCTACAAACAACAACAACAAAAAAAACCCAATCGACTCAAAGAGTCATCTTGTTCATCGATGACACGTAACTTCATAAAAGCGATACGTTAGAACGGTTTAAACACACTATAATGACATCCTTGCCGAAATTGTGTTCTGCTTCCTGTTGTTGCTGTACAGGTGAATAACTATTTTATCATTTCACACAACACTGCATTTTTAAACTTATTGTTCGTTATTCGACTCTGAATCGTTTAAACTGTTTCAGCCTGTAAAGCATTTGGAATAAACACGCCCAGGCAAATTGGACATCGAAATCCTTTATAAAGATTTGATGTTGCACCAAATTACACCTTTGAATAAGCAGTGCAACTGCTGTACTGTAGGTTCAGTCTCCTGGGGACAGTGAATAATTTACATTGTCTTGAATCCTTCCAAAAATGAGTTCTTTCTACTGTATAGTGTTGTGTATCCGGGCACACATCGAAGTTCCTGAGAAGATCGTGCTCAAGAACGCACCACTGGGGTTCTCCGGGTTGCCTTGAGCTTTGGAAACTTATTTACATCCAGCTACGAATAATTATCACTGACTACACAGTTCTCTAATGGACATCACTTGTGAAGTTATACATCTAGTTTTATAGAGCAACCAATAAATTCTGGATTCTCTCTTTAAACGGCAACCTCTTCTGTCCTCAGGTTCTACATCCATCCTTTAAGTGTAGATTCTGAAGGTCTGAACAATGCAAAATCTTTCAGGATACTGAAATTTATTTTTCCTTGTAGCTAACATGCCGAGAGCAACGTTCCTTCCGGTCCCAAATGTATTAAATCAACATAAGGGGGTCAATTTATCACTTCATAGCAACATATAATTTGACAGACGTGATTTATTTCCGAATGATCAGCTGAAATCGAACCAATAGCTGCGGGCCAGGGATTTTTAACTGGATAGAGCTGTCAAGAACGTGTTAATCAGGCTTGCTTCACCACTGAAGCAGTAATAAATGTAGACATAATGAGTGACATTAGTAGTAAGAAGTAAGCGTGGAGAAAGCAACACACACACAACGGCGTCAAAGCAGGAATCCGGATGGATCTCTGCCAAAACTTTTGTCCCGAAGGCCTGCAATTTGGTGATTCCTCTTCTTAAAAGACGTCTCATCGAACTGATCCAGTTAATTACTGGCTTTAGTGAGTGCGCGAAAGGAACATCATTAAATTGCGCCGGAACTTTTAATTGTACACACGGATCAATGTTAAAAACTGCAACTTGGCCTCGGATTATAGCGACGTCAAATGAAGGAAAAAGTGCAGAAAAACAAAAATGGCAATGAAGTGAGAATTTTATAGCACGGCGCTGTAGTCAATCAGACTGTAACAGCAGCCTGGACAATAGTGCAGTTTATATTAACCCTTAGGAGCTGATGGAGGCACACGTCTGGTTATTTATTTTTTTCTCTTTTTTTCCTCCAAGTAACAGCAACGAGGAATAAAATATAAAATACATATATATATACTGTATATAAAAAAATTCCTGTATGTCGTTTATAGTCATACAGGAAAGAATCAGACATCGTTCTTCTTTAGCGTGAATAAAAAACAAAATGAATAAAATATTTCCGTCTGCCGCGTCCGTTTCTGTGAGGTTTACATGGAACTCGTCGCAAGAACGACCTGGAACTCAACACTAAGTGACGCTTGTTTTACGGAATGTCCGAGAACCTTCAGAGTAACTATGAGGTAATTATGTTAATAAAGAGAAAGCGGTTTCTGTTAATAAGCGATTTCTTGTTAATAAATAGGTAAATAATCTTCGAAACTTCGAAGATCTAGCAGTAACTCAAGTAAGTTGTTGATTATTTTCCTACTGTATAAGAGTAGTTTAATATTTACTCTCCTTTTATATGTTGAATTCTTCTCTAGTGTAGCCATATTGGACAACCTCCAGAACTGCATTAACACATAAGAACAGAAATATTTCAAAAGATATCCTTTGGGTAGTCGTGGCTCGAGTGGTTATGACGCTGTGTTGTTGATCTAAATGTCAGGATTTAAGCCCTGTTGGGCCCTTGAGCAAGGCCCTTTTTAATCCTCACTGCTCTAGCGGTGCTGTATCATGGCTGACCCTGTACTTTGACCACAACCGCCAAAGCTGGGATATGCGAAGAAAGAATTTCACTTAGCTGTAATGTATATGTAAAAAAGTAAAGGTTACTTAACTCTTAATTTGAAAGTGCATCGTTGCCTGCCGCAGATTCTCTTTATGAAGCACGAGTGCACGCCGTCAGTGCGTTCTGGACTGCGGACACGCCATCTACAGTATATTCTTAGAAATCGAACCTAGCATTAGCACTGAGCTCTCTATAAAAACCCAGCAGGTTCTCTTGCCCTCTGCACAACTAATTAGATCTATTTAAAGAGCTGAGTATTGCTCAAGAAGCCTTCGCAAAGGCCTTGTGCGCTTTGTCTCTGAAATACCTGCGTTGTTTTTCTTTGAAACGAGCGTGCGACTCTGACTGAGCTGTAATTTGGTTATGAAATACTCCTTTATTTGTTGGCAAGAAATGCTGACTGCCTGTCGACGGCCTGTTAGAACAGATGCCTGGTTCAGAACCGCGGGTCCCTGCTGAGGCTGCTTTAGTCAGGGGTTGCATTGGTCATAATTTTTCCTACACTTATTAATTTGCCATAAATTATCAGCTAGAAAATCAAGCCTGTAGTTTGCAGAAAAGACGAATGGAAATCTTTATGCGGCAGTGAATCTGCAGAAATAATGACTGGCGGTACAATTGAGTCATGAAACACGCCTACGTGCAGGATTGTGCCCGTGTTCACAAATAGACCAAAGGACTGCGATTCCAAACCGTACAAACAAACCTGTTCATACTGATGTACTGAAGAGCTCTACTTGGGATTTAGTACTGCTAAAAAAACATACATACAAATAAACAAACAAAAACAACAACAACAACAACAAAAAAACAGACATAGTGGTAAAAGTTAAACATCAGCAAACTAAGAAACTAAAAGTGAGAAAAAAGTAAGAGAAACAGCTGGAAAAAAACAAAAGTAGATTCTGGATACAAAACGAAACAAACAAACGAAAAAGAAATAAACACTGAGATAAATATTACATGCCAGTATACTAACTGTGACTAGTTATTTATTTCTTTTGCTTTTTTGTTCTACTCTGGTGTATTTTTGTTTGTTGATTTGTTCTATTATTCTTTACGTTCTGCTATTTTCTGATTGTTGTTATTTTTGCTTGTTTGTTGTTGTTTTCCTGCTTTCGCTGTTACGTTTTCTTTGTTCGGTTTTGTAATGCATTTTGCCCCGACACGCCACAATATCATAACCTTTCCCAGCACCATGAAAAGAGGGTTTGAAATTGTAAATTATAATTACTGGCACCTCTGGATGTGGCCCGGCACCGACGTGGAACTTTTTGAAAAGGTAGAAAAGCAGAATCCCACGGAGAGCAGAACCGAATCATTTCTTTGTGGACTGGAACTGCATGTACACCAAAACAAACAACCAACCACCCACCCAACAAACACAGTCACAACCAAGGGGTTATTTTGATGCCTTCAATAACTGCACCTTTGCTTCACTCTGGCCTTTTTCTTGCTTAGGTCCCAGCCGTGTCCTGCAGGTTTCCACAGGTTTTCTTTTAGCCCCATGAGAAATAACAAACCCAAACAGAGTAATAGCTCTCTCGCTCTACCTGTAGGGGCACGGAGAGCAGGTCCGTCTGAAGGCCTTGCAAACAGAAAAGTGCCAGTGTCATTTTTTTTCCTTGATGAAAACGATTATGCAAGCACATGGATCTTCTGCTGTATCGGCGTCCTTGCTGATGCCCGTGCGGTCCGGCGAGCATATCCGAGTGAAGTATCCATTTTCAAATCCACTCACATGCTCTACACTTTTATGGCCTGTTTGTGGGTTTTGATATTCTGCAGAGGGAGTGAATCAGCGCAAGTGGCCCCACCGCTCAAGCCTACTTATTCCAGCTGAAGCACCTGCGTCTCTGACCCTGGCTCACGCACACGAGTGTCGTAATTGGAACACCCCTACGGGGTTAAGAGCGGCATAAGAGGCCTCATTGTCATAATGCTTTCATTTAACCACACAGGAGATGCAAAATAAATGAAAGAACTCCTTCTTTCTGATGCAGTGCACAGACATCAAGAGTAGTGGAGCAGTTTTCTCATTTTTCAAGATGGATATCTACACTTCCTGTGTCCAAACTAACTTCTTGTACTTCTTGTTACACTACAGTTGATCTGGTTCATTTCCACAAACCAATAAGAGGAGACAAGAACCTGGAGAGCAAAACGAGCCTGACAAGGCTGGAGACTGGTAACTGATCATTAGCTACCCCTGTGATTTCGGCACCACTTAATAGTAGTATAAGTACATCTTTAGCATTTCCTGTCATGCAGGAAGCTAGAAAGGAGGGGGTAGTTCACTAGCAACGCTTCTCGGTCATAGAATTTGAAAAGAAAGGCACTGTTTCCATGGTAACCACAACGTGAAACAGAAGGCACCCAAATCTCCACCAATCCCTTTCACGTAGCCAATTATAAAGCGTACTTACTTTGAAAAATGCCTAATTACACCATTAGCAACCTCCTGCACTGGTGGGCTCGGCTTGCCATCTTAGTTAGTGATCTCCTTACGAACGAGCCTGCAAATAAACACTTGCCTAATTATAAAGATTTGTGTACACGCTCCTGTCGGTTCTAACCGATCGTGAGGTGATCTGTGGCTAACTGTGTCTCGTCCATACATCCTATCATCAAGGAAATTGTAGCTCATCATACATAAAAAAAACACTTATTTTTGATATATCACACGTAGCCAGTGTTATATTTAATGTGCTTTGTTGTGATGAGATTAACACCTCTATTGACGAGGAACCATTAACTAAGAAGAACTGTTAACTATCAATCAAATCTTGTTAACAATCCATGAAGGACAATTTACCTTTACAAGAAGAACCATTAACTACCCATTAAGAACCACTAACTATCCAAGAACCAATAACTATGAACAAAGAATCATTAACTCTACTAATCAGAATGGTTCTTCCAGGCATTGGTTCTTAGATGCTCCACATTTTTCCTCTGTTCTTGAGTTGTGTGAGTTTGGATGTGGCTCGGAGCATTAATTTGAGATCCACCATATTCAAGTTTCTATGTCTAGTGTCCTTCGTGTCATAAATGACTTCTTCTTGGAATTCCCTATTGGACCTGTAATGATTCCCCCACAGGGGCAACCCAGAGTAGGTGCATTAATTGAGATTTTCGTGTAACGTCCTATCATTTTGTATAGAACCCAAAATATCATTCCAGTCGCTAGACAGCCAGGGTGTTATGCCTGCACTTGTGACAGACTCATGTCCCTGCTGGTTTCTAGCATCTCTGAGCAGAAACGAATATAATACATGCATTGAGATAAGAGTGTCTTGCGGAGGGTTTAGAAGCTGGGTGGAAAGCGATGAGGTAAATGCCACATGTGCCTTATTATCATCAGACAAGCACCTCTGACTTTTTAATAAATGCATGCTAGCTAACCTTAAGAGCCTGTCATACTATCCATCTCCTGCCAGGAGCCTCCTTTTCAGTCCTGTCAGGCTCGTGAGTGTGGCATTTACCACTTTCTGCACTTTCACAGGAAGACAGAAAAACAGCTTGAACCTGCTTTCTTTGGAACTCCAGTTGAGATGTTGCTCTTTTCCTTTTTTAACGAAATCTTGGGTAAACTTGCTGGTGGTCAGACTCAGTCCCAAAAAGCTGGAGATCTTAACTGCAGCACTCTGCAGGGGCGTGAAGGTGTGTGTGTGTGTGTGTGTGTGTGTGTGTGTGTGTGTGTGTGTGAGGGGATAGAGCTGTGGCAGGGATGTTTGATTAGAGCAAAAGGAGCTCCTGTCTGCTTGGCACCAGGGTGCCATTAATCTCCTGCTGGCTGATGTTTCAGAGACGAGCGAGTCGGTGCCAATGGCCCGCACTCCCAATTCAGAGATCAAACTACCTCACCAATTTGTTTCTCCACAGATACTCAAACTTCAATCAGGAGGAGCTTCAAGTAATCTGATGGAATCTTAGACTGATATCTCAGCTGGAGTTTCTTAAATATCTTCAACCTTACAGTAAGAAAAATACAGATTTCGAGCATGTTTATACAACACCGTAGCTTAATACTCAAATCTGATTGGTCAGAACGAGTCGATTCATCATCACGGGCGTTTCTTAATTCGAAAAACAAATCACAATTACTTTCAAATGTTCTTTAAAAAAAGCAATTTGGTGTAGACTAAAAAGTATGAAACTACTATTAGCACTTGTTACTGCAAGCTTGTTCTGGAGTGTTTGATTCTTCTGATATTAGATCGATTTTCTCATGCTAACGATATATTTACAGAGAAACTGCTGAAAACTTTCCCATGGTAGAAATCTTAGTGTTTACAGAGCACCAACAAACAGCATTGCTGTATTTGACAAAAGACAAATAAGGTGTTTTGTCCTTGTTCTGTATTTTATGTATGTTTAGAATCAACTCCAATGTTAAGAAATTGAAATAAAATAGACCTAGCACTAACCTTTTTTTTTTAGCCTCTACCGTACATTATCTGTGTGAACTTATGAATTCTTACACATCCACTTTAAATCTGTGCTTTTTTTAGCTCCATATTAATTACACCACCAAGATTTGTCTGGAAAAGTCATCCAAAAAAAAAAAACCCTCTGGCCAAAACCCAAAGTCTCATGAGCGAAGATGTCTTTCTCACATCTTTATGCTTACTGGCGTTTGAACTACTGTGGATCAAACCTCAATTAGTAAAACATTTGGTTTTTCATCGAGTGAGCAGAGATGCATGGAAAAATGCCATGCAAATAATTTCTATAGAAAGTTTAGACTTAAAACTAAAAACTGTACCAATTGATTCTCTCACCTGCTGCTCCCTCCTACAGATGCTACTTTTTCCGGATTATTCTTATTATCTGTGATTATAAAGTAGATGTTCTTTGAGATGCAGCGTGACAGCATTTAAAATGAAATTCTGCCTGTACCGCCATCTGGTCTTCTCAACACACTCCGTCCACACACTGGGCCCTGTTTATCAGACCAGTAAAGAACAGAGGTGATGGTAACGGGAATTGGTTTTGAATTGGCGATGAGTTTCTGGTATCTTTAGATTCAGATTGCACTTCCTAGTTTAAAGTGCTGATCTTGTGCAAATAAAAATACAAAATTTCCTGAAAGCTTTATTTTTTCTTCATTTCTTCATTCACTGGTTACTTGTCGGTTAACGACAAAGTCGATGGGTCTTGTACGTAGTGTGACATTTCGTTGTCACATTTCTACTTTAAAGGTGAGGTGCACGATGTTTGAAAGCCAATGTTGACATTTGAAATCACCAAAACAAACACGCCCCTAACCCAAATGGGTGTCACCCCTGTTTTGATAGCTCCGCCCCACACATACATACGCAACCCAGGCAACTATTATGGCGGAACCTGCTGGGGCAGCTGGCTGAGGGGATATTTTTATCAGTAAATGAACTCAATGAGTAATACTATGGTAATACAAATGTAGTACTGTGTGTTGTACAGTGAAAGGTTGAGCTCCGTTTCATGCGGAAGACAACGTTCAACACCTAGAACCAGAGACAGAGGTAACGGCAGGTATCCGCCATGTCAATGTTTCAATCGCTTTCTGCTAATGTCAGACATGTGCACTGAACACTCTCTCTGCCGCATATTGACAAGACACGGCCCTTTATGCTAATGTCAGACATGCGCACTGAACACTCTTTCCGCCGCATATTGACAAGACACGCCCCTTTATGCTAATGTCAGACATGCGCACTGAACACTCTCTCTGACACATATAGACAAGACACGCCCCTTTATGCTAATGTCAGACATGTGCACTGAACACTCTCTCCGCCGCATATTGACAAGACACGCCCCTTTATGCTAATTGGCTACACGTTTGTTTTGTTTGTCGGCCCGACTCAGTTTTCTGAAGCAAACATCGTGCACCCCACCTTTAAAGTTGTTGACGTTTGACTTCAAATGACTGGATTGCTACATAAAATGTCTTACAATCTATAGAACACGGCTGAAATTCTACATAAAATGGTGAAAATCTTACTTATAATGTCTGATTATAATTTTATATAAAATGATTGAAATTTTATTTAAAATGGCTGGCTTTCTACTTAAAATTGCTTAAGTTATATATATAAAATATATATGGAAATTCTTCTGAAAAGGTTTATTTTATATGAGATTTCTGATATCGTATTCAAGTTGGCTGGCTTTCTACTTAACATGGCTGAAATGTTATAAATAATGGCAGAAAATGTATATAAAATGGCTGAAATTCTCCTTAAAATGGCTGGCCTTTCCACTTAAAATGGCTTTTTGGAAATTCTACTGAAATCCCTGATGTTTTATAAATGGCTGAATTTCTATTCAAGATGGCTGGCTTACCACCTAGCATAGCTGAAATGTTATATAATGGCAGAAATTCTACCATAAATGGCTGACAATCTATTTAAAATGACTAAAATTAAAACTAATTAAAATGTTTGAGGGGACACGGTGGCTTAGTGGTTAGCACGTTCGCCTCACACCTCCAGGGTTGGGGGTTCGATTCCCGCCTCCACCTTGTGTGTGTGGAGTTTGCATGTTCTCCCCGTGCATCGGGGGTTTCCTCCGGGTACTCCGGTTTCCTCCCTCGGTCCAAAGACATGCATGGTAGGTTGATTGGCATCTCTGGAAAATTGTCCGTAGTGTGTGATTGTGTGAGTGAATGAGAGTGTGTGTGTGTGTGTGTGTGTGTGCCCTGCGATGGGTTGACACTCCGTCCAGGGTGTATCCTGCCTTGATGCCCGATGACGCCTGAGATAGGCACAGGCTCCCCGTGACCCGAGGTAGTTCGGATAAGCGGTAGAAAATGAATGAATGAATGAATGAATAAAATGTTTGACATTCTATGTGAAATGGCTGACATTGTACTAAAAAATTCCCGAGCGTTTTATCAATTAGCCCGAAACAAACAAACAAGCAAACAAACAAACAAAAACAAAGGGACTGACTTAATAAAAGAGAGAAACCCATTAAAAAGCGGTTTTATTCTTGCAGGCTTTAGGATCGAACCTCATGGGAGATTATTAACACAATAAATTAGATAAACACACCCTGAAATCTAGCTCTTTGTAAATGATGCATTGTAATATCAGTGTATGCGTGGTGTATATACACACATTAGCGCATGTACTTAGCTGGAAATTACACTGCGGCTCTAATTAGACGCGCAAGCACAAGCGACGCTGCAGATTGGAATCCAGTGCTTTATGCTAATTTCACAATCCGACGTCTCCCTACAGATACGCGTTCTCTCTCATCCACGAGTCATCTGGCGAAGGAGGATCATCTGCAGGGAGAATTTGACCCACGTGGCTCTGCCGATTGTGCCGGAGAGACGAGGCAGGGGAGTGCAAACTTGCTTGGGTGTGAGAGCTTTATAATTGCTTTTTGTCATGGTTCCTGAGAACAGGCTCATGTAAACAAGTGGAATATAAATAAATTAGTGCAGCCTTTGCGGTTTTTAAAGAACGGTGACATGACTCGAACTTCAAACCGATCTAGAAACCTCAGAAGAGCTGACTTTGAACAAGGCATGCTTGGGAATTAATTAAAGAACACCATTTATACATTATGGGATTGAAGAAAATAATTAATCGTCGGAGGCTGACGGTGAAAAGCAGCCAGCGATTTGAATACGTACGGGACTAATTCTGTGGTCATAACACACTACGCAATGCCCTATAATGCCTCATAATGCCTTATAATATGTTTGCCTGGCTCCACAGTTACACACAGCTTAGACCACTTGAATTGCAGTTGAATACTCTAATCTGACTGGTCAAGAGCTCTTATAGGCCTATATTAACACTTGTTTCTATGGTTACAACATCAGACAACGTTGTTAAATAGATTAATTGATACGACCATTCATATGTAAATAAGGGGGTGGTTTTTATTTGGAAGGAGTCTCCAGTGCAAGCTCTTTATCACTTTCATTGGTATCATGACAAGCGGCGTTCCGGCGTCTTATTAACTCTCAGAGAAACAACACAGAGTCTGGAGAATGAACAACTGATAAACAAGACAGACTTTATAATCGCACTGTTCCCTGTCACCCAGACGAGACCGGAGTCCTCTCAAGGTTTTGTCCTCATATCGTCTCTGAGAGTTTTTCCTCTCCACCGTTGCCTCCGGCTTTCTCATTAGGTATGAATTTTAATTTAAAAAGCATCATTTATATCCCGAACAAGCAACTCAAAATAAAAGTGAATTATTTATAGCTACTATAACAAGTAGACCTCTTTCACGGTTGTTCCGTAACAATAAACGTAACTACAAATGGATAAAAAATGTTTATGATTTATAAAAATGTCAGTTATGACAAATGACTATTGCGTAAAAAAAAAAAAATACTATAGGTGTGTTAACGGCATGTCATCGCCGCCTTCTTTTGAGGATCGTGAGTGTTCGAGCCTTCTGTAACGCTAACCAGCGCAATCTGTGTCGCTTTAAAAGGGGTTGATTGAGTGGCGCCGGGTCAGCTGAGCTATTTGGCGTCAGACCGCAGTCACTCTTTTTAAATCATGTCATGCACACTGCCAAAAATGAAGAGAAAGATGGCAGCGAGCATCATTACCTGTGGGATTAATGTAGTGGAATATGTGCTGCCAGTGCCAAACACCAACCAGTAACGAGTGCCAATAGACTGAGGATCTGTTTATGAACGTGTCAACATGGTGTCCTGATCATTCACAGTGTGTACTGGATGCTTACTGACAGGTCACTGGGTCATGACTATAATAAAGAAAAAGAGAAATAATGATGATTCATGTAAAGGTCATATCCTTATATAAAGCCTCTAATCTTTTTCCCTTCATTTCCATTATGATTCATTTTTTCATATATGATTCGTCCACGATTGTTTAGGCGGGTGTGTCTATATAAAGCCATATTTTGTAGACTGATATACAGATAGTGTGTGTATGTGTGTGTGTGCAGTGTTTAGGTGGGTGTGTCTACATAAGGCCATATTGTGTAGACTGATATACAGATAGTGTGTGTGTGTGTGTGCAGTGTTTAGGTGGGTGTGTCTACATAAAGCCATATTGTGTAGACTGATATACAGATAGTGTGTGTATGCGTGTGTGTGTGTGCAGTGTTTATGTGGGTGTGTCTATGTAAAGCCATATTGTGTAGACTGATATACAGATAGTGTGTGTGTGTGTGCAGTGTTTAGGTGGGTGTGTCTACATAAAGCCATATTGTGTAGACTGATATACAGATAGTGTGTGTGAGTGTGTGTGTGTGTAGGCAGTGTTTAGGTGGGTGTGTCTACATAAAGCCATATTGTGTAGACTTGTATACAAATAGTCTGTGTGTGTGTGTGTGTGTGTGTGCGCGCAGTGTTTAGGTGGGTGTGTCTACATAAAGCCATATTGTGTAGACTGATATACGGATAGTGTGTGTGTGTGTGTGTGTGTGTGTGTGTGTGTGTGTGTAGTGAGAAATGCCTTGTAGATGGAGTTGTCTGATGGGGCAGATGTGAGGGATGAGAGAGTCTCAGCTCTGTCTCTCACACAGCGCTAATTTTAGCTTCTGCTGCAATGCAGGTGACACGCAGTACAGTCGTGGCAGCCGCACGCACGCACGCACATGCACACACACACACACACACACACACAATCATTTCCACTCACCCAGACATATACATACACAATCAGTCCATCCAAATTGGCTATATAGACACACCCATCTAAACCCTGTGTGCACTCACTCTCTCTCTCTATGTTCATATCTATCTATCTATCTATCTATCTATCTATCTATCTATCTATCTATCTATCTATCTATCTATCTATCTATCCACACTTTATTCATCCAACTATGTATTATATTCCCATCCATCAATCAATCCATCCACGTACCATTAGGTATTAAAGACAGCATAACCCCCTCCCCCCAATGTGTGTGAGAGGTTCTCCCGCAGTAAGAATGCGGTGTTAAGGTTCTGTGCTCATGAGCAGAACGTCCTGTCAGTCACAGAGCCGCTGGTTCTCTCTCCAGAGCTGTTAACCATCACCTGCTCATCCTGCGTGATTTGATTCTGTCTCTCTGGTGAGTGTTCTGAATTAAAAGCGTCTGCCGGATGAGTGAACATAAATGCTTACACACGTCAGATACACACATGAACGCCCAGGCCGTGACTGCGTACCGTCGCCACGTTTAGCTGTCATGACTGTTCATTACTGTTTAACAGGCCTCACTTGCACCACATTTCATCACTCGGAGTGATGCTGTGCTATGAAAATGACAGTGACGAGGAGGAGGGAGTGTCGCACCCACAGGACCGCGCAGTATTCAAACCGTCTGAATAAACAGCACACATCTCACTGAGATTGTCATCCAGCTTTTTTTTTCTTCTACTCTACGTCCGGGTTCTCTGAATATCAAAGATTACGGCCCTTAAGACCGCAGTGATTGAAAAGGCACCGACGTCTGCACACGTAGCTGCATACAGATTTGATTTATGCCCCTCTCGTTATATATTCATGACCGTTTTTCAGACTTCCATTAGAAATGAATGATTTACCAGAGCTGTGATTGAAATCCATCCCAGACGCCTGATTTCTTTCACTTGTCGACTACTCGAGATCAAGATCGTCGAGCGTAGCATGTGGGTTTTTTGTTTTTGCTAATTAATACATTTAAAACACAAATGCTTGCTATGTTTCATACATTCCATGAAGTATACATATCCAGAAGAGATGTTATTTATTTATTTATTTATTTATTTATCAATTTGTTTGTTTGTTTTTTTCCCAATAGCAAAACTAATTAAAAATAATTTAATTATTTTTATTTTTTGTTACTCATTTGCATAAAATGTTCAAGTGGTATCTATTTCTTTATTTAGTTATTTGTTTGTTTGTTTGTCTATTTAGGTTGTATTTATTTACTTATGTTTGTTTGTTTCTCATCAGCAAAACGATTCAGGTTGGTATTTATTTATTTATTTGTTTGTTTATTTCTTTATCAATTTCTTTGTTTGTTTGTTTCCCAATAGCAAAACTAATTAAAAATAATTTATTGTTACTCATTTGCAAAAATGTTCAATTGGTATCTATTTCCTTATTTAGTTATTTGTTTGTTTGTTTGTCTATTCAGGTTGGTATTTATTTGTTTGTTTGTTTGTTTCTCATCAGCAAAATGATTAAGGTTGGTATTTATTTATTTATTTGTTTGTTTGTTTCTCATTTGTTTTCCTTCCCTCCAGATCTCAAGACAAAACCATACAGTTAAGTGAAAGATCAGCTCTGGCCGAACGGATCGCATCCAAAGCCGTAACGCTTTTTTTTTTTTCTGTATCATTGTCTGTTAATAGACATTAGCGAGATAACAGCGATTTAATTTTCCCAGCCATCACCTCGTTGTGGAACAAACCACCCAGAAACTGTTAGTTCATTATTGAGCCATTATGAACTGATCATCTTCTTCGTGTTCGAGGCTCAGCGTGGCCCGGGCTGCTGATCTGAGCTTCACCACAACAACTTTGTTATCTGAAGTTAACAAGAAGTCATTACAGCGAGGAACGAGGACTTGCAGGGAAGTTCCTGATACAGCACTTTTTGTGCGCTTCATCCTTGTTGATTTCTCTGAGACTGAATGAGAAGAGAGATGGGATGAAACTGAAGCTCAGACCAGGAAGGAGGGAGGAGGAGATTAAAGAGAGGTAGAGAGAAAAGTGTCAGTTTATAGCTACATTTATGATGTACATCACCGAGGTTTGGCAGCAGCTTGAGTTCCACCATAAACACAATACTTCATTTTTCTTTTATTTATTTTTTTGTGTGATTTTTTTGGCAGTTGGCCTCCTGTGTAAATCATCGTCTCTCACACGCTGCCGAAATCAGACAGAAAGACAGCGGCGTGCTTCGTTACCCGCGGGATTAACGCAGCAGAATATTTACTCAAGCCTGAACTGGACTTCTCTACTTCCCTAAAGCCGAACACCAAACACTCTGATCATGAACCACTCCACAAGGACGCTACACGCTAGTCTGGTCATCTGATGACCTCAAACAGGAAGTGCAGAAGAAAAAAACAGAGAAAGATAATCCCAGTGCGATGGTGGCGAGTCACAGAAGGATGGACAGGATGGAAAGTGTCAGTCTGTACATACAAGTGTCAGACTATACAATCAGATTTTCTTGTTAGCAAAACTATCGCAGGGGATATCGCGTGGGACGAAAGGAGCGCAAATAATCCCTTATTTATCTTTACGTTTTCTCAGCTAGCTAGAACGCATTACGTCAGGTTATAAACACTGATTGTTAATAATCCTCTCTGGATTTGCTAGAACTAGCTCGATTTAGACGGAATTTAATTTTTTTCAAGATTCCTGTCAGACCTGGGTGTGTTTGCTAGCTGGAAATGAAGCACAGTTCCTGACTATTTCTAAATAACGTCATGATTCGACCTTCCACTAAAGCAATAAGCCACAAAATCTAATGTTTATTCTCTAAGCAGTAACTACACTTATTACAGAGCGCTGACGCTGGAGACTCCTCCCCTTAACGCTACACATCTTCAGCATCGGAGTCCCTGCAGAGATAACGACACCTAATCACCACCTTCTGACCAATCAGAAGAGAGAATTCGGCATGGCCGAGGTGTAACGTTCCAGATCGTGTGTGCCATGTTTCATGTGGTGCGTTGTGGGTGGAGAGGAGAAGCAGCAGCAGGCCTTTTCTCCTGACAGTCTATTCAAACAGATGGCTCCATCATGCACGGATGGGCTCTGAGCCCTCGGCTGCGAGGCTTTCCACCAGCATTCAACTCTATCTATCTATCTATCTATCTATCTATCTATCTATCTATCTATCTATCTATCTACCTACCTATCTCTAGTCATCCATTCATTCACATATCTCATGCTCTGTGTTTGTCTGTCTGTCCGTCTGTCGGGTGTTCATCTATCTGTATCTCTATACTGTATATCACCCATCTTTATCTCTCTCTATCCATCTATCCATGTATCTTGCTCCATGACTATCTATCTATAGTATCTATCTATCTATCTATCTATCTATCTATCTATCTATCTATCTATCTATCTATCTATCCATCCATCCATCCACATATCTCATGCTCTGTGTATGTCTGTCTGTCTGTCGGGTGTTCATCTATCTTATCCCCTATCTATCTGTATCTCTATACTGTATATCACCCATCTTTATCTCTCTCTATCCATCTATCCATATCTCTTGCTCCATGACTATCTATCTATCTATCTATCTATCTATCTATCTATCTATCTATCTATCTATCTATCTATCTATCTATCTAGCCATCCATCCACATATCTCATGCTCTGTGTATGTCTGTCTGTCTGTCGGGTGTTCATCTATCTTATCACCTATCAATCTGTATCTCTATATACCACCCATCTTTATCTCTTTCTATCCATCTATCCATGTCTCTTGCTCCATGACTATCTATCTATCTATCTATCTATCTATCTATCTATCTATCTATCTATCTATCGATCTCTGCTTTTTGATGTTTTTCTACACTGAGAAATGAAGTCTACTTTTTCCTCTTGCTGTTTGTTTTACTGTACACCAAATCCAAATGGAAACGAGAACGCCTCGGTTTGGTCCTACGTACACCGGTGAGAGGATTTTGGTCTAGTTAAAGCACAGTGGCAGCGTTTTTCCATTCCAACATGTGGCCGGATGATTTAAGCGAGCGATAGATGGCTGACAGAGCAATAATTCACAGGGCCAAGGATAGCAAATACAATGCAAATGTGTGTTTAATGACATGTGAATAGAAATGCCAGTGCATTATTACATGCTATGACAATCTCTATGTGGATTTTTAAACCTATGCTGTGGAGGCTTATAGAGCGATCTCGGAGGAAGAGATGAAACCAATAGTGTGTGGTGATTTTTTTTTTATTTTTATTTTTTTTGGGTGATTGAGTGGTGATCAGAATCAAGCTAAGTGTGATGCTCGTTTTGGCTGATTTAAGTCGCCATTTCAGAGATACTTCCCAAGAACGGCCTAAGGTTTTCTGATTAATGTTATGTTTTTTATACATTTAGAAAAATGCACCTTAATACTTCTTATCCAGTTAGGTACAACATGTTATCACTTATATTACAGTAGCTATTAAACAAAAAAACGTCTTAACGTTAAATTGGAATTTTGTCTGGTTTTTCTCTTCGTTTCACTTCTCAGAGATTAGGACAGGAACAATTGTTTTTAACCGCTATGCAGTTCGAAGCAGGAACTTGTTTTGATTTATAAACGTTTTTTTTTTATAATTGTGCTTGTTCAAAGATCGTTGAGGTTCTCATTTCTCCAGCAACGTTCCATCTTGAAGATTTTCCCTCCGACTGCTACAATTCAGTGACACTGGAGACTCCTTCCTTAAACGTCTTCAAGAACGACGAGAAGATTTTCTTTGTCACATAACGGCACATATTTTCGTAATCTGTTATTTATTGGGTTTAAATCACGTGGAGTGTCTGCTGTACAAATCTCTCTGTGAGATTTTGAGAAATGAGAACACATTTAAACAAGCGGGTTTATTAAAAACAAAAAAAACAAGATCCTTGTTCCAATTACGGTTATAAACAGTTGTTATTTTTATAGTTGTGACTGTTTTTTTTTTCTGTCTAAAATTTAATAAACTACACAGAAAACTGAAATGAAAGAAAAACTGTTATTAAAAACGGTTATTAAAATCACGTTTAAACCGGTTTAACGTTAACAAAGCATTTTTTTTCTGAGACGGAAAGCAAGCCATTTCGACGATATCAGAAAACAATAAACAAAAAGGCATCGAGCACGGCTAACACCACGGATGAGCTCGGCTTCTTGATGCTAATAAAATGCTAATAAGTGGTTTTTTTTTTCTTTTTCATGTGGATGAGGTCACACCATGAAGAGACAAAGAGATGCTGTATAATGGCACCAGCAATGTGGACTCGGTCTGACCCCGGCAACGAGATGAAGGCTGTTACTTCACTTAAAAACAACATCAGCTCCCAGACAACACAACGTCTGAGGCACTGTTTAATGAGGAAGTCTGCTCATGGTGGTGTTCAGCAGCCATTTATAGCGATAAAGAGGCATCAGGGCCAGTCAGGATAATGGAGGCAATTGATACTGAAGGAGTTGCTCTGGTCTGCTTTTTGCATCACCTGAACTAAATCCATATTCCTTATTTTAGACCAGCAACAGCGCATCACATGTCAAAAATGGTGTTTAAAAAAAAAAAAAAAAAAAGAGTGGGGAGAAAAGTAATAAAAGATTTTTTTAAAAAATCAACACTTCAGTCTGGGAAATCCCAAAGCAGGGAAACAAAAAAAACAATACGTAAAGTAAAAACCAAAAATCTATGAAAAGTATATATATATATAATTCATTTTTCAATTGAACTATTATTTACATTTACTAATTAAAACTTTTTGAATACCTTTTTAATTTCAATAAAAGATTAAAAATTACATTTGTTTCACTGTATATTAATAATCACACCCTCCAGTGTCACCCTCCAGTGTCACCCATATGAGGATGAGGTTCCCCGTTGAGTCTGGTTCCTCTCAAGGTTTCTTCCTTTACCGTCTAAGGGAGTTTTTCCTTGCCACTGCTGCCTGAGTCACCTCAGACTTGCTCATTGGGGGATAAATACATACACATTGTGAACTAAATATATTTAATATTATTTTTGAATTTTGTATTTTATTATTCTTTATATCGTCGCTGTCAGGTGGAATCCTCGTGTCTCTTATTTTTCAGGAAAAAAACGCCGTACCTTATCTGCAGTGCACAGGGTTTAGTCCGCGTTGCAGTGGATTGTCTTGCGCTAAATTCCTGTCCTCAGACGAGCACCAGAACTAGCAGGGGTCAAGATTTTTTTTTCTTTGAGCCCAGTGTTTTGAAGACATTTACCTCAGAAGACGTGTTGCTTCATTGCGACTCTTCTTGAGGAGAAATATGACGTGAAGCTCTCCCGCGGAGTGAGGAAGAGGTGGACAGTTGAAGTGTCCAATGGAGTTATGAGATTTGCGCTCAAGCTATTTTCAAGACTTTAGATTGGTTAATATCTTGTAAAAATAACAGACCCACGTGGGGACTGACCAATAGCATCGATATGTGAAAAAATATGAAATTGACCAAATTTGGACATATGAGGTTTCCGCCCGACAGCGACGATATTATTCTTTATATTAACCTTTTGTTCTATGTTTATGTTCTGTAAAGCTGCTTTGAGACAATGTCAATTGTAAAAAGCGCCATACAAATAAATTTGAATTGAATCAAATTGAAAAACACCAGGTAAATACCAAAATATTTGATAAAAAATGCAAAATAAAAAACTTTAAATCACTGTGCGTATGCGACATGATTGCGAAGTAGGTTTGAAAGTTTCGAACAATATTTTTTTGTTGTTGTTTTAATCACTAAGCTTTTTGAAAACACGCTATAGATAACAAATCAACCAGAATTCTGACAAAAAAGAAAATCTTACTATCTTTTTTATTTATATATTTATTTATTTATTTATTTATTTATTTATTTTTTTTTTTTACCTGTACTGTCTTGCCTCTTTATCCTATTTTAAAATGCATAACAGACCCTAAACTGTATAACTGTCCTGTCCAGCATCTTACATGAGAACCTCAAAAACAGGTCTGTATTTTAGTGTTGAATATTATGTGGCCAATATGGCAGCGTAGTACAGGATGTGTCACTATGATGGATTTACACTCATCTTTGAGTATGTTCTCCTCATGATAATCTCATGAGCCTGGAGATCAATGCTGCAAGAAAACGACAGGCCAGAGATTTCAAAGTGACCTTGCTGATGTGAAACTGATGCATGTGCTTGTAGAAGGGGGTCTGCTTCCTGCCCGAAAGACTTGATATAAAGGAATTAACGCGTGTTAGAGGAGATCCAATCCTCATGCTGTCATCCGGAGGAATATATTGATAAGCGGCTTACGTGCTCGTCCGTTGGGCGACAGATTTGTCAGGTTTTTATTTATTTGTTTGAAATGCACTCATTTTTAATCAGTTATGAGGGTTACAGTGTGTCCCAGAGGAACGAAAGTGTTTAGACAGAAAAGTCCTTTGCTAACAGAATAGATTCCAAAGCTTTCACTGGTCCAACATCAAAACCATCACACTCATCATCTCGTAGCTCGCTAACGAACCAATGTCAAGTCTTCTTAGATGTAAATTAGCGCGATTGTGACACAGAACTGCAGTGTATATTAGTTTACATTTCTGCCACTAGTTCAATGTTGGAATTTCTCATTCATTTCAGGCTTTTGATTGAAAATGCAGATTGCTTTATGTCGAAAGTGTTCCATTTTTGTAGCACTAGCATTAGCAATGTCCCACTGTGTCATCAATGCAACACACAACCACCAGATTCTTTACTTACCGACAACTTAGCACCAAAATTTCTGCTTCTTCCTAGAAGAAGTTCTAGATTTACTTAGACTTATCTGAAGGAAAAAAAAAACTGACGTGATCAGTCACTACCAAGCAGAAAGGGTGCGATCTGGATCTTGAGTTGACTTCTTGTGGCATCGTCAGGATTTAAAACTCTCCTAACCGCAAGCTGAACTCTAACATCATGCTACGCTAGGCCGAGTAACGCTACGCCACCCGGGAGCTGCTTTTAAAACCAACAAATTGTTCCATCTTGGTTCACTGGTCAGATTCAGTGGTCAAGTTGTGTACTATGGATTAAATATTACAATCTGTTCGGTGTTTGACTTCAGAGCTATTGCTAATCCGAGGCAAAATTCCATCACATTTCAAAATTATGCTCAGATTCATGTTTGGTTTTGAGAAGTAAAAGAAAGTTCCTGTTAAATATATCCGACAATGTCAATCTTGTTTCTTCTGGTCTTCTCAAAAAGTCTAACACAAAGTCAATCACATATTCGTTCCAGTTTTTTAATTGAAATAAATATTTAAGTGCATCAGTGGCCAAGTTTAGCGTAAACATTGTTAAATATTATCTCACGCCAAAAAACAAGGTTGTGTGTCTGAGAACTGCAATGACCATCAGAAAAAAAAAACAGCTATAGAATATTTTCTCACCAGAAGAAAATCTGCAAGCATTCACACATAAAAAAAAAAAAAACACACACTCCACACTTTTGCTGCTGCTGCAAAGCTTAATAACATGCAGTGACGTTATCCGGGCAAATTCAACACCTCCAAATCTTATTTATAAGTCATGCCACATCCGTCTCAGTCTCACTCTCTCATACATCCGTGCACTGTATTTCTCTCTGCCGACTGACCAGGAGTGGCCTGATGTACAACTACACACACACATACACACACCACACACACACTCTGGCTTTCGAAGGAACACTCTTGTCTTCAAAGCAGCCCTCTGTTCACTCACTGCAGACAGTGACACTGTGCAAATGACTCACAGAGCAAAGAATCATGGGAATACTGGCATCCTCTGTATATCTGTGGTGTGAAAAGTCTCACTTACTCTGCCGAATGCAATTTTCACTCCTGCTCGAGTTGATCTCGCACCAAATCTGTACGAACTCTGTGGTGCGAGAGTGATTAAATTTTTTAGATGGAAGAAATCTAATCATTTAGCAGAAAATTCGGTTCATTTCCAATGATTTTTTTTTTTTGGCCACGATACACAGTACAATGTTTAAACACTTTGTTCTGTGAAGTGGGCGGGGCTACCTTGGGTAAATCTTGCATGGACTTTACCTTACCCTTGCGTAGCTGCTGTCTTGATGTTGTTGATATCATCCCTGCGTCCTCGTCTTTCATCCCTGTGTCTATCAAAAGTAGAAGTCGCTGATACCCAACTAGTTTATGAGCCTCTAAGTGAGCTAGTAAAATGGATATGACCTTATTGAGCTAACAATCTTTAGCACAGCCTACTTTAAGAATTTTCTAATGGAGTCTTGTTCTATATATGTAGGGCTGAACAATCCCACTTTCAACATATATATATCCAGGATTTTTTTTCACAGGATGTAAAGTGGGCGTGTCTAACTTTGCTATCACTTTAAGGATGCTATGTTGTGGCTTATCAGACTAGCTAGCCATAGTTTTTCCAGTTTTTCATAGACATTTATTCTCATTTTGTCTAAAATTGCCTTGCTCAGGGGCTCAGTAGTGACAGCTTGCTGGACGAGGGATCCGATCTCACAACCTTCCGGTCAGTAGTCCAGCACCTTTCCTACAAGGCTACTACATACCGCAAGTCATTTTACTTACACTTCATGGCAGGAGAGTTAATTTAGTTCTGTTATTTGCTTATCCAGCTCTTTGTCAACATGGAATTTTATGCATCTGCACAAATTTTATTTCAGCACCTTACTGTGTTCTATTTGCATGTGACCCATAGCGAAGGTTAATACCTCCAAAGCGTTCAGCGCTTCATTTGTAAATCTGGGGAATACACATGGATGAAGAAGAAAAGATTGAGTCTCATACTTATACATTATTCATGCCTGTGCACGATGAAACATGGTAATTGACACAAGATAAATCAGCGGACTGATGGATGGAACCGAGATCTTTCTAGGGCTGAAAGTTTTATAAATGCGCCCCAAGGGAAGGAGTCAGTACTTATCTTCTAATCGAACGAAAAGGTCAGTCATAATGCCATTTTCCAACAAAATAATAAACCGATCTTCTGACATCTTGTTCCCGAGATCTTGTCGGCTCGCTCCACTGTCTCTGCTATTGTGACTAGAATCGAATCGGAAACTTGAGAAGGTTCCAGCGTCCACTAAATGGAAGTGAATTTGTTTAACCGATTATAAAATTTACTAAAATTTCTTTTTTCAAGAGAAAGATAAGAGGATGTGCATTGTCATGCATTGCCATTATACATATTGTGGTTCAAGCTGTCACTGTTGGGCCATGGTCTAGGCCCTTAACCCTGTATCACTGCAGCTTGTGTTAATGCTGTATCATGGATGGCCTACACCCTGACCCTAAACTCCAAAGTTCTCACTCACTCTCACTCATTTTCTACCGCTTATCCGAACTACCTCGGGTCACGGGGAGCCTGTGCCTATCTCAGGCATCATCGGGCATCAAGGCAGGATACACCCTGGACGGAGTTCAAACCCATCACAGGGCACACACACTCTCATTCACTCACACAATCACACACTACGGACAATTTTCCAGAGATGCCAATCAACCTACCATGCATGTCTTTGGACCAGGGGAGGAAACCGGAGTACCCGGAGGAAACCCCCGAGGCACAGGGAGAACATGCAAAC
This sequence comes from Tachysurus vachellii, assembly GCF_030014155.1. Taxonomy (NCBI): domain Eukaryota; kingdom Metazoa; phylum Chordata; class Actinopteri; order Siluriformes; family Bagridae; genus Tachysurus; species Tachysurus vachellii. Next base: position 2,292,889 of record NC_083465.1, read on the forward strand.
TCCACACACACAAGGCAGAGGCAGGAATCGAACCCCCAACCCTGGAGGTGTGAGGCGAACGTGCTAACCACTAAGCCACCGTGCCCCCTAACTCCAAAGTTGCCAACTGTAAAGAAATAATTTCACTGTGCTGTAATGTATATGTGACAAATAAAGGCTTCTATAAAGGCAGTGTTCAGAAGACTACATGAAACCTACACAAGTCCTGGGAAAGCCCTAGAACGGGCATTCACTAAATTCCAGGGGTTTCGTTACCACGACGTAAAGTGGGCGTGTTTCCGGAGGTCATGGAAAAACACCCTCTTTAAAAAAAAAAGAGCATACCTACGAAGGACAAAACAGTTATACAGGTAGATTTATTTTAGAAAACAAATAAACAACCAAAAACTACGGTTAGGGTTAGGGTTAGATTATCAAATAGGCCACGCCCACCCGATGACGCAATATCTGTTATGCTGTTCTGAAATCCCTGGAAATAAGTGCATTCCCCCTCAGAACGCTCCATCATTGGTGAGACTTCAGGCTTTGACATAATTGCAATAAGTCTTATCAAAAAGAGAATCTACCTACCCAAGGACTAAACAATGAACAGGCCAACACAGTCTCTTGGAATTTATTTAAAGCCTATGTCAGCTCAGCATTTACAAAGGTAGACTGACGCCTACGGGAATAACCTGTTATAAACATTTATGTAGGTTCGTATCAATTGTCATGTAGATGCAAAGTAGTCATCTACATATATTAACATCAATGAATCCCTTTCTACTGATTTGTGAATTACAGAATGTGCTTTAAACAGTGCGGCAGCAAATCTGCATGCAGTCTTTAGTGGTAAATCGAATCATCCATCTCTTTTGTGCTGTGTTTGTTCTGAGATATCAAGACCAGCTATGTGAATGATTTCTTTGCCAGCTAGAACAGAATTGGGGTCGACTGTCTTGGCTGCTGAAATCAATGGCAATCTTAATTGTGTCGTCCTTCCTCGTGGCCTTCAATCGACAAAAATGTTAATTTAATCTGTTCAACGATTTGATGTAAGTCTCATGACAGTAGTGTTGCTGGCAATTTGTCCATAGGCTGGTGACCAGAGCATAGTAGTAACAGTAAAGGTAGTAGAAGTGATCTCTCCAAGGTCATTCTTTGTGTAACAACTTTTTTTTTGAGTCTGATTACACTAGTAAAATTGATGAAGGAATCATAATAAACAAGGAACTTTATATATATAGGTACAGCTAAAGGGTCCTGGGTTTGTCCATCTGGAGGAATCGTGTAACAAGGGTGTCCCTAGAAGAAAAAAATGATTCCATATGGTACCTTCTATTAAGCTATTACTGCCTAAAATAGCTCATTACATTAGAACAAGCTTGATGAGAGATATCTAATACCTCATCTATTTTCTGAAATTCCCAAAAAATTCTCCCAAGTCTCAGATTCAGTCAACTGTTGATATGTTGGAAGCGCAAGTAGGTAGGTGTTGGATATTTCATCACTATATTTGTGCCTCGCAGTTCTGATAAATGACTCACGTACGACTCACAGAAAGCATTATAAAATTACTTTTGTATGTCTACTACAGCATTTTAAAATACTTCATATCTACCCACACTTTGCCTTGAAGTGTAATATTCTAAACCAAATAATTATTGACTCTAGGTAGAGGGATTTTCCCTGGAATTTATTAGCTGAATAACTGTAGTTGTCAGTCATATCACCATGTTAAAGGATTAGAAATCCTCAAAATCCCACATTATCTCAATCCTAGCAAGCAATCCTGGATAAGAAGATCTCCCAGGCAGAATTTTCTCACAATTCAGTTAGGCAGCAAGTATGATGCCCTAAGCAGCGCAGAGGCCATTACCACGAGCAGTACGAACACATAAATGCCTATGCACTACGCCAAGCCACCTTCCCTCAAAACCACTTTCACGCTCCAGAACCTCCGAACGGCCAAAAATTGGTTTCGTCATGAATGGCAGCACGATGAATCAAATGGTGCTTGAGAGGTGCTGAAGACCTGGCCACCTGACCTAATAGACATTGCAATCTGGCCATGCAAAGGCCAGAGAGATGTCAAGAACTTTGAAAACTACAAGGTAGGCAAGTTTCGTAGAAGGGCATCAAGGCAACTGGACTTGGGGTATAATCTTGTACAGTAGATGCTTGTCGACTCATCTGTAGAGCCTTGTTAATTCTACGGAAAAATACAAGTCCTTCTTACTTCTTTATTCATGCTTAAGGGTTAATACAGACTTGGGATTGCACAGTACATTTGAAAACTGTTCCTCAGCTTGGGATGAGCCAGTCCATTAAAAAAAAAATCCCTAGTCCCTAGTCCCATCTTAAAAATGTTGGTCTGAATTCAATTGAACCACGATGCAATCTGATCAGATACAGATGCCTTCTGCTGCCTTGACTGGTTCAGGTTTCTTGACTGGCCATATTACTTCCTTTTATCAAGTTGCATTATGTTCTGTAAAGCATATCTTTTATATATATATATATATATATATATATATATATATATATATATATATATATATATATCTTTCCACATTATCCCAGAGCATGAAGGTGCTTATAGCACAATCTTAGCTCGTCCGGTCTACTTATACCCCAGCAATCGGCAACCTGATTTCTTTACTGGATCTTCACTTATCATTTTAACCCCTGGATCCTGGGTCAATCATGCGTGAGGCGGGAATATACTTTAGCCTTTGGGGACATTTATGCTAACTATTTCATATACATCACCTAAATAGAAGAAGATACTGAAAATTAGTTGAATATTTGCTAACCATGATCTCTGCATTACAGAATATTAATAGATATCAGAGACTGCCTCATTGTACATTGCCATTTCCATCCTAGCTACCAAAGACGTGTCAAAAAGAATGTCAGTTTCACCAGGCTTGTTGAAAAGTGCTGACATTTTGGGAACATTTCCTTACCCTCATGTCATTCTGCAAGGCTTTAAGAGCTGTAGTTTGTGTGATGCTAGATTCACAAACAAGATCTGTTCAATCTGTTCCCTGTTATGAAATATCACATTTTGAAGCACCGAGCAAGTGTATTCCTGACACTCCCTACTTCCATTTCCACGTGTTTGTCAGCCTACATGCCGATGATGCCGTCCCTGCCTTTTATTTTTTTCCCAAATAAAAAGAAACTTGAAAAAGAATCTGCCATCAGAACCAAGGTTTCAATATCAGCAGTCACTCTCTGCATGAACTCCACTCCATCAACACTCATCTCTCAGTCTGCCAGTCATTTTCCACCACAAGTGTTTGCCTGCAAGCAGTACAAGTTTCGAGCACATTCATCACCTCATTTGAAGAAAAAAAAAGTTTGCCCGTACTTTTTTATCACGTTAGGGAGGGACGTCATAGTAAACAGTTTCTTTTGAGAACATACAAACACAATCTGTTCTCAGCATCTAGTGTACAGCCATCAATTTGGCATACTTCACCAGACTTCAAACATATGTCCTTCTTTTTTTGCTTCGGTTGCAATTCGGTCGCTTTGTTTATCCAAGTGTTTTTCATGCTAATTTTAAAATTTCTTATTTTACAGAATCATCGTTTACCAAATGGGTTTGCAAAAATACCAGAACTGCTGAAAAAGCATGTCGATCATAAAAACCCTAACAAATGGGGCCTATCACAACAAGGTTAGTGTTCATTCATTCATTCATTCATTCATTTTCTACCGCTTATCCGAACTACCTCGGGTCACGGGGAGCCTGTGCCTATCTCAGGCATCATCGGGCATCAAGGCAGGATACACCCTGGACGGAGTGCCAAACCATCGCAGGGCACACACACACTCTCATTCACTCACGCAATCACACACTACGGACAATTTTCCAGAGATGCCAATCAACCTACCATGCATGTCTTTGGACCGGGGGAGGAAACCGGAGTACCCGGAGGAAACCCCCGAGGCACGGGGAGAACATGCAAACTCCACACACACAAGGCGGAGGCGGGAATCGAACCCCCAACCCTGGAGGTGTGAGGCGAATGTGCTAACCACTAAGCCACCGTGCCCCCTAGTGTTAAGTTCTTAGTATAAAATTATTTTTTAAAAATGCTTGTATTACTTGTATGTCTCTCTCTCGGGCTTACTCCAGCATTTTCTTCTTAAAATTTAAGCTTTCTTCCTCCCTTTGAATCCTTTATTTTGTCACATATACATTACAGCACAGTAAAATTTATTCTTTGCATATTCCACCTGTGGAGGTTGAGGTCAGAGCACAGGGTCATCCATGATACAGCACCCCTGGAGCAGAGAATAACAACGACAAGTTTGGCAGCACTGGGGCTTGAACCCTGATCCTCTGATCAACAACCCAGAGTTTTAACCACTTGAGCCACCACTGCCCACCATTAGCAAAACAGGCTAATTTCCCTGCAAGTTTTCCCCCCATAAAGTCTCTATGCACATTTAATTAGAGTCCACATGTGACAAGATAAAAATAGGGTTCTAAGGTTGTTCTTCCAGAAAATTGCACAAAAAGCTATCCAGTGACTGGTAAAAGCTAAAGTTCTGAGCGGAGAATTGAAGAAAGGCCATCCAACACTGGCATGTGTTTGGTCTGAAGAATTATTCAAAGCTAATCATTTGAATTTGATGCTTTCATGTGTCATACCTAAATTGAAGAAGAAAAAAACCCCATCTCACTTCAAATATCAATTGGTTGCACTGTCCCATTGTCACTGAAATCACAATACAACAGAACAGAAGGTTGCCTGCTGCCGTCTCATTTGCCAGTGTGTAGGAACTTAAAAATAAGGAAAATGTCCACACTGTGCTATAAAATTGGTTATTTTATAATGGCAAAAAGATTGAAGAGATCAAGATCTAGTTTTCCACAAATGGAGTTCTGCCAAAGCCTTGCAGTGTGAAATGAAGGTAAGAAAATGTTCCCAAAATGTCACCGGTTATCAGTCACCGTGGAGGAACACACCAGCCTATGGTTTCTTTGATGGCTAGGATGTTTATGTCAATGTTAGGTCAAAGGATCTGACTTATAGGTCTTCCTTATGGACATTCTATCAGCCAGTGATTTAGCTAAAAGGTCGTCCACTGGCTTTTGTTTCCTGTCTTGTTTGGTAAATAAACCACGCTTGCTTGAGCCAGTTGGCTCGATGATATCGGTTAGCCTTGTCTCTCAAGGAGGATGAGCACTCTCAGACAAAGCCATTGCAAAAAAAAAAAAAAAAAAAGACACGATCAATAAAACATCTCCCCACATCCAACACTCTCATTTTGCCCTTTCTTTTGCTTTTCTCTGGGAACAGAAATGCAAACAGCTCCTGGGATTCTGACAGATGATGAAGGGTTTGCAGGAAAGTTGGTGTAACCTGACAGCCTTGGTGTTTTGCGTATGTTTCCTTTGTTCTGCATTTGAGAGAGAATGTGAGAAGATGCTTGGGAGACTACCTTGCCTACACGTTGCTTTTTTATATCCAAACCACCTCGTGACGTCTTTACATGCAAGTTAAAGCCTAGAAGGACAGGAAGCTTGAGCGAGGCTGTGTAGGCAGGAGTCGGAGGCACACAAATGCTGTAGATCCACACACATTTTCTCTCAATTAGAAAGTTTAGCATGAAAAATCTTTCGATTCTAATCTCTTGCTTCTTACTCGTGCTCTCAGACATCATGAATTCGGATCTAACAAGCACACACTGCAGTCGTGTTAAGCCCTAATGTGTCACTTCCCCCCCACACACACACCTTTACTGTTAGGTTTATCAGCAGACACTCACTAAAGGGCCACAACAGGATGTAGAGTGTTTCGGTATCAGGTCTTCAGGTGCAGCAACAAAGTGACGTGAACTAAGCCTCCGACAGCGCTGCCACCCGGGCGAGATTACTCCAGCTCTTTGATCATGCAGACAGGTAAATCTTTGACCTGGTCGTGGATTAGAGCAGTTTTTAATTTCAGGGTTTGCATGAAAGCGTTTGCAAATCCCACCTAGTCTTGAGAGGACGGTTAGCGTACACACCTGCTACAAGATCGCAAGGTTGAATAGGTGACTTGCATATTACTGAAAGCCTTATTGAGATTTCTCTCTCTCTCTCTCTCTCTCTCTCTCTCTCTCTCTCTCTCTCGCTCTCTCTCTTTCTATCTTTTATTTTCAGTTTTCATGACATACCTTCTGGAATAAAAGAGCATAGTGGAGTTGTAGTAGTTTAGTGTTTAAGGCTTTGGACTGCTGATTAGAAGGTTCTGAGTTTAAAACCCAGATCCACTAAGCTGCCACTGTTGGGCCCTTGAGCAAGGCCCTTAACTCTCAGTTGTATAAAATGACACACTGGATAAGTGTGTCTGGTAAATGTGATGTAGCATCTTTATTTGAATACAAAACTGGGTGTGACCTTAATCAGAAAGACTTATTTCCATATCCAACTTATTTAACAGTAATTAATAATTTCCATATCCAACTTATTTAACAGCAAATCCCAAAGTGTTTTAGGCCTTCCTTAAGGAAAGTACCGGAACTGTTCAGTTTCTCAAAAATGGTTCTAGAATTTGTTGGAAACATAACTTTATGATACGGATGATATTTAGAAAGCTGATTCAATTGAACACTGACAGCTTTGGACAACTGTAAATGAGCAGGGTTCGTGTAGGCAGCGAAACATTAATCATTTATGGTAATGAAATGTAGAAAGTAAAGGTAATGGGACTTCATAAGAGACTACTTAGTTCTGATGAATAAAGATAATTATTAAGATTGATTTAGAAATTAGCTAACAGGAGATGACTGGCTAAAAATGAAAATCCAACTCAATGTAATCACAGACAAACGATCCAGTGGGTAAATGAATGAAACGGAATCCCTCTCTCTCTCTCTCTCTCTCTCTCTCTATCACACACATCCACTTTAATCTCCAAAAGCATATCTATCCTTGCTGACTTTTATTATGCAGCGAGTTGAGATAATATGCTAATTAGAACGCTAAGGCATAATACGACACATTGTGAGCTGGAATATGGCACGCACACACACACACACACACACACATGATTCCTTTGAGTCAAAGCAAGCTCCTTTGTCACTTACTTTAAAATGAGAAAATGTTTCCAGACTAACAACAGATTGTATTTCATCATAAAAAATACTCAAAAAGGCTGATTCCTATGATCTGGTTATAACACAGTCTAAACCGGGGATACATGAAAACACTTATCCTCTGACATTTTCTAAGTTCCAGGCTATAAAATTAAATCAGGGAGTAAAAATTCATTCTCATTCTTACTATTTTGAGAAGGAAATCAGAGGTTATAAGTACAGCGGAAACAAGTCTATGTAAAACCTACACAAGCCAATCCTTAAAAATAACATAAACCTATGTAAACGTTTTTAAAAACGTTGGAAGAATTTTATCAACTTATCAATGCAAAATGACATTTCATGTCACATGACATAGGAAGTGCTATGACACAGTGGGAAGTGAATAGGTAGTCTCTGATATGTCGAAGTGAGCTGATGATGAAGACGTCGATGACGATGACGACGACACTATCACGTTATAAAATAGAGTGAATAGACACATAACATGTCATAGTCCTGCTACAACCAATCATTAATTAAATAGTGATTATCTAAACTCACTATTTACAGATATAGAGATCTGTGTTCATGTAGAAAGCTGCTGCTACAAAGTGTTATATATGTTATATATGCATCATGAGGCTATGGCTATGTCACCTGGCCCATGTGTTATGCCATCCTGTGATTAAAATGAGCAAAGTCATTCTTTATGGCAGGTGAAGACATTTTTTTTTTGTTATTTGTATTTAAATGCTTATGCCAGCTTTTATGAAGGGTTTATGTAGGTTTGAAATAGTGTTATAATGCAACATTGCCCTATATAATCCAACATAAAGCTTCGTTGCCAACCTGTCAACAAAATGAACAAAATGAGTCTTTTATATGGTTTTTCTTTTTTTAAAGGCTTATGCCACTAGTTATGAAGGCTTTATGTAGTTTTAGGTTTAATGTAGCCCTATGAATTATATACATATTTAAGGTACATTTTAATGAATAAAACCTACTAACAGAAGCTGATTATTTTCCCATAAATGAATGTGACATGGAATAAGGAGAGTGTGCAAGTTGCACAAGAAGAAGACAAAGGAAAGTTTTTGTGAGGAAAGTTAAAAAGACTTACCTGAAGTCAAGGAGCAGCATGAAAGTAGAAAAAGAAAAAGAAATAATGTTAAAACAAATGATCTCTATTGCTCATATCAGATCATAAACCAAAATTTAACATCTTGCCAATGAACATTTTATCAATTATTAGATGAGTATATAATTAAAGGGCATGATAAATCAGTATTATTTCTTGTTGCATGCTCTGGGCTTGAAAAAAAAAAAAAAAAAAAAAGAAAGAAAGAAAGAAAGAAACACTTTTCACACACTTGTAATAAATTAAATTACACCAGCACTAGACTCGGGCCATTTCAGTTCAGACAATAATGCTGATTAACGGAAAACGATTTTGCTTTTGCAAACAGGTGTGAATGGCATGCTGTTATTTTACCGCTGGCTTAAATTCCCTTTAAAGCACATTTGCAAAACAACGATCTCAGCAAGATATGAATAGAGCAATCGTTTAGGCAAATGTACACCCCAAAACACCTACAAGCAGACATAACAGAGACGATTGCATTGCCTAACTGTCCACCGGGGAAAAAACAAACATTTCTCTGAGCAGCTCTTACTGTGTAAAAAAAATAAACACGTAAAAAAAAAAAAAAACAAACAAAAAAAAAACAACAAAAAAAAAAATAAAAATCGCACAACATCTTTCCAGCCAGACAAAAACAATAAAGCACCAGGCGTCGGTTCTAAACAAACACGGCTAATGCGAAGTGAAAGGGTTTACACACAAGACGAGAAAAAAGAAAGGCGCGAAGAGATTTAGAGCTGGAGAAAAGCTCGTATCTGCTAGAACACAATCGCCAGGTGTGCTAGTGTTTGAGGTGAAAATATAGAGGCAGGTGTGTTTATATTTGAGAGGGAAAATATAATAATGTCTGAGAGTCATGATCACAAATTCATAAGCCTTCTCATGAGGCAGCTGAGTGGAATAGCTTTGGGCTGGGAATGGCTTCTCTATCGAATCAATTTGGGTGAAATCCGCATGAATCTCGGGCCTCGTGCAGGAATTCTGAGAAAGACCAAGTAAGAAAATAAATAAATAAATAAATAATGAATTAGCATTAAATGTTGAATGGTTTTATGCCAAGTGTGATGAAGAGCTTTTGTACACACTTATGGTCCTTGGGGTTTTATATGAAACCCTGGGATTCTGTACTTGTCCAATACCCCATCATACCCCATAACCCACCTCCATAGCATAGCCTGTTTAGCCTGTTGCTATAGAAACGACTAATATGCGTTAATGTGATCGTACGTTACTGTTCGAGGAACTGAATCCTCCTGATCCTTTCTCTTAGTCCCTATTTTCAACCCACTCTTAGCCATGAACTTACATTTTAAAAGTAGATCATCTAAACGTATGTTCCTCGCAACGTTCCCTCATTACCAGAGCGCTAGCTGTCTGCAGGAAGACATTTATAAAGTGCTGTCTGTGAATTTTTTTGTATCTTTGAGAAAAAAAAAAGAAAAAAGTGGGTGTCTTTTTATATCTACCATATGCGCTGTCGCCTGAGCTATTATGGCAGCATGCTGTGAGACATGGAGAAGGCTTTGAAAAAGGAGTGAATTGTTGACAGGTAAAGCACAGATGTTGTAGTGTGACTGTGACTGAGGTCATGTGACTCAGTGAACAGAGTTAGAACTGACTTGTGATTAAGGTCATGAATAAATGTGTTTGCGTGTTTAATATGACTTGTTTATCTGTGTACTGTGTGTATGTGTGTGTTAATCGTTGGTGCACAGTGTATTTGTTGATCATCCATGATTAGTCTGTGTACAGGGTGTCCATCTGCCTGGAGAGAGAGAGAGAGAGCGAGAGAGAGAGCGAGAGAGAGAAAGAACAGAGAAAAAAAGAGAGAAAGGGTGTGTGTATGTGTGTGTACTACGTACAGTGTGTAAATCGGTTGCATGCAGTGGCTTAATCAACTGTGAATTGTGTGTGTGTTCATCATCTCTGTAAAGTCAGAGTGTGTGTGTATGTGGTGTATGTGTTTGTGTGTGTTGGTCAGTGTGATTTGATTGTGAAGAATCAGTGTGTGTGTGTGTATGTGTGTGTTGAGCATCTGTGTAGAGTCAGAGTTTGTGTGAGTTGATTGTTCATGTACAGTGTGTAAATCATCTGTACACAGTGTGTTGATCATCTGTGTAGAGTAAGTGTGCGTTTGTGTGTCAGTCGTCTGTATGTACTGTATTGACTGTGTGTGTGTCAGTCGTCTGTATGTACTGTATTGACTGGGTGTGTGTGTGTGTGCTCATCTAAAGCAACTCATTTTAGTATTTCAGTAGTGTGGTTACAACCAGGCACTATGGAATGATGACTGTGTGTGTGTGTGTGTGTGTGTGTTTGTGTGTGAGTTGACATAGTCTTGAAATCATGTCTTAGTCTCTTAAAATAATTTACTATTCAGTGGGAAAATTGATTTGAAGTTCCATATTTGCTCCACTAATATGTTGGTTCTGTAGTGTTCATGTGTCTGTGTGTCTCCTTGTGTTTAATCTTCTCACTGCTTCATGATCTTTACACATGAACACATTAGTTGAACAATTCTAGTTGTAGTATGGCTCGTGTCTGTGCTGATTCTCACTCTCTGTTAGGGGTTTTAGAAATCTGGAGCCTGCTGATATGAAACAGCTCTCTTTGATTTCTGTCTAACTCCCTGAACGTCCGTCTGGTCCGAGCGACACGCACCGGTCTCTTGGAGTGAGGGACGGATGCTCGCTGTGATGAACTGAGACAATTACAGCGCTCATATTCCCTCAGTGATCACTTTTTAATCTGGCTGTAATCGCTGTGACATAATTGTGATGCCGTGAATGAGAGCCAAAGAGAGAGAGAGAGAGAGAGAGAGAGAGAGAGAGATGATGAGGCGACCGTGTTTTGCCTCTGTTGTTCCCGTAATGCATTAATGATGATTAAAGTGCAGCACCATTCAGATTACTGTATTGTGACGGTCTGGCTCACACACCATGCGTAGATGCTGCAATAGAATGAAACGGCTCACGGGAGAGCCAGACTGGAGGAAAGACAGATAGAGGAGATAAAAAGAGGTAGAGAGAGAGAGGAGATACAGAGAAAGTAGGCCTGGGAGACAAAAAAAATGTGGAGATGGAAAAATAACAGAGCGAGCTAGACAGCTAAAATAAGTGAGATAGCTAGTGGAGATGAAACTTCTTGGTAAACTGCGAGAGCTTGTTCGCTGCGGAGCGTCTTCTGTTTGCAACTAGAAAGGAGGAAGAGTGTGATGTCCGGCTGCGAGTTTTTCCTTTCTCTTGCGCGGCTGACCGGAGCTCGCTAGTTGATTACGATTAGCTATGAAACAAGCTTTCGTTTAAGGAGAAAGTGAGGCTCTGAGATTTCTCAGCATTTAGCATGTGATCGTACTGTATGGCTCAAGGCTCTGTAGCAAGCTAGTTGTCAAGCTAGCTAACCGCTCCTCAGATTTCTCAGCATGTAGCTTGTCATGTAGTTTTTTGCTTCCTGTGTGGCTTCTATTTTCTCTAAGGCTCTCTGTAGCAAGCTAGTCATCACACTGGCTAGCAAAACTTCCGATTTCTTAGCATTTGCTCATAATGGTGTTAATTCAGATTTCTCTAAGGCTCTCTGTAGCAAGCTAGTCATCACACTGGCTAGCAAAACTTCCGATTTCTTAGCATTTGCTCATAATGGTGTTAATTCAGATTTCTCTAAGGCTCTCTGTAGCAAGCTAGTCATCACACTGGCTAGCAAAACTTCTGATTTTTTAGCAATTGCTCATAATGGTGTTAATTCAGATTTCTCTAAGGCTCTCTGTAGCAAGCTAGTCATCACACTGGCTAGCAAAACTTCTGATTTTTTAGCAATTGCTCATAATGGTGTTAATTCAGATTTCTCTAAGGCTCTCTGTAGCAAGCTAGTCATCAAACTAGCCAGCTACACCTCAGATGTTTCAGCATTTAGCATGGTTAGGTTTTTTGCTTCCTGTACTACTTTACATGGTTCAAAGGCTCTCTGTGAGTTTCATCTGGGTGACTGCATTGACCTAGCTAGCTAAAATGATTATGGGGAAAAAATGTACAAATCAAAGAAAAATGTATACTTTGGGTTTGTTTACTTGTGTTGAATTAATCTTTCACTCATTCGTTCTGTTCGCGTTCTGTGACATGTCGTATTTTTATCAATAATAGAAAAAGGCAGCTGCACCACACACACACACACACACACACACACACACACACACAAACTGTCATGCTCTACTACCCACAGTACAGGTAAATAAAATCTCATCGGCTCCTTCGGGACCTGCTCAGCTTTTTGTAGAAATGGCAAATCAATGAATTGTGTGTTTGTGGTTTTTTTTTTTTTGTTTTTTGTTTTATTTAAAAATTTTTTTTTAAAACAAAAAACACTAATTCGGAGCAAAAGATAGAAACACCAATTTTGCATCCTACAAATGCTTCCAGACTCTCTGCTTCCACAAAGTGGATGTTTTAACTTGTTATCTTTGGAGTCACGACAAGAGACAAGTTGATACCCTAGTGGTACAAACACACACCCTGAGCAACGCATCCTCACACTCTTACAGCAGGGTTCGAGCTCCCACCAGTTCCCGCACCTTCCACTCAGCATCCCCCCCACTGGCCACATCTGAGCCGGAGATCATCCTGGAGGTTTCTTGTACTTAATCTTCTTTATCTTTTAAGCTTTCGCATTTGTCACTGCACTGCATTGTTTTTCCTCACATATAAAACGCACACAAACACACATCTCTTTCAGTATTGTTTCACTCTCAGCACCATCCTGTCCTGATTCCTCGCTCACACCATCACCGACAGCTAGCCTGACATCCTCCACCTCCTCAACTCAACAGGTAGACAGCAGCCATCCAGCTCGGCATCCTGGGATATCCCACTCAGTCACAGAGAGAGCGCGAGAGAGAATTGGCATAAACACACTCTCTCACTCTCACTCATTTTCTACCGCTTATCCGAACTACCTCGGGTCACGGGGAGCCTGTGCCTATCTCAGGCGTCATCGGGCATCAAGGCAGGATACACCCTGGACGGAGTGCCAACCCATCGCAGGGCACACACACACTCTCATTCACTCACGCAATCACACACTATGGACAATTTTCCAGAGATGCCAATCAACCTACCATGCATGTCTTTGGACCGGGGGAGGAAACCGGAGTACCCGGAGGAAACCCCCAAGGCACGGGGAGAACATGCAAACTCCACACACACAAGGGGGAGGCGGGAATCGAATCCCCAACCCTCACACACTCACACACATATATATATATATATATATATATATATATATATATATATATATATATATATATACACACACACTCTCACTCAAACACAACATATACATACTTCCTCTCTCACATGTTTTAACATCAACTCTCTAACTCTGTCTCACACACTTTCTTTGTCTCTCTCTCGCAATTTTTTTTTACATTTACAGCATTTTTCAGACGCCTTTATCCAGAGTGACTTACATTATCTCATTTTTTTTATACAACTGAGAGTTAAGGACCTTGCTCAGGGGCCCAAAGGTGACAGCTTGCTGGATGTGGGATCGAACTCACAACCTTCCGATTGGTAGCCCAACACCTTAACCACTAGGCTACGATATGCCCAAACAATCTCACACACACCCACACACACCGCTCTCTCTCAGTACACAGGCCTAATCAGGAAGTTTTTTTTAGGCAAATTATCCTACAGACAATACACAAGTTATTAGATGAATAAATCAGAGAACACTTATATTTTCATTGTGGTGATGAGAAGTGAAGAATATTAGCTCCTCTATCATCACACGGATAAATATTTGCCTGTCACCAGAAGCCAAAAGGATTCGCATATGAGATGTGAAAGAGGAATTAACATCAGGAAGTGATTCATTTTCTTTGAGTTCTTGGTCAATTTGGACTCCATTGATTTGCTAAAAAGTAATTACTGACACCACGACTTCTTCGAATCGCACGATATCTATTTACAGGCAGATTGTTTTTATCACATTTGGGGACTTTTGTAACAAATTCTTGCAATCTGCCTTCATTTAATGCTGTGTGTGTGTGTGTTGGGGGGTAGCTGCTACAAACCACTGACACTGGAGACTCCTCCCATAAATGTTAAATTAAAAAATGAACACAATTAACAATGGATTCTGAGTCAGTTTACACAATAGCACAAGAACACATGAAGTGTCTGACCAATCAGATTTGAGAATTCAATAACACCACAGAATAACTGGGTTTTCTTCAATTTTATAAAAAAAAAAAAAAAAAAAAAAATTCAGGATATGGCAGAATCGAAAATAATAATAATAATAATAATAATAATAATAATAATAATAATAATAATAATAATGTCTGGCAGAAAGAAGAACGCATGTCCCGTGAAGGGGGCGGAGTCATCCTGGAAGAGACCCCGCCTATTAGAATAGACACATTTCATGGTAGACTAAAAGCAGACAGTCAGAATTTGGGACTGATTTGCCGTGAGCCTTCGTTGTAAAGAAATGAGTACAGCAAAAGCATGGTGGCGAATATAAATGCCCCCTCCCTCCTTCCCAGTGCAACATTTCATAAAATACCCAATAGAAAATTTCTACCATATAAAATAATTAAATATTTTGCGTCTGTTAAAAGCTGCACATGTTCTTCCAGTGACTTGGCAGCTCTTTTACTGTAGATGGACTGCACATGTAGATCAGCACATACTGATTAGTTTAAGACAGCTGGTGTCATTAACGTCCATGTTCCAGTCCAACCAACGAGAAAATCACGAACCAGTCCAGTCAAGCGTCATCTAACTGAGCCTTGTTTCCTCCAATCCCTTTTTAGCCCCTTTTTAGACATGCGATTCTGTTACGCAATCCAGAATTAGCTGTAGCGTCTACAGCCGCTGTGAAACCACAGGGAACAATGTCAACTTCTCCGACTTCCAGACTTCCAGTCTGCATTGTTTCAGTGCCAAACAAGACAAATCTGTTTTCCCGGAGAAGTGCGAGAGAAAACTCCACAATACTGCAGTCTCAGGGGAGAAGAAAAGGCCTGGCTCTTAGCACCAATCTCCTCTTTCTCAGTCTTTATTCCTGCAGTGTCTGGCTCTCGAGGTTCAAGCAACAGGCCGAGGTCACGTCTACACACACGTAATCCTTCCTCCTGACGCTGATGTTAAATGCACCGCACCTCAGAGTTGTTTAATTAATCGAACAGGGAAAAAAATGCAGTCGGTGCTGGAATACAAGTGAAGACATCTTCTCGATATACCAGAGGACTACCGAGTTAAATACCCCAAGCCTGGGGCAATAGATATACGTCCACGCACGGGCTCACATCACCACACACAGTCATATATCTATGAACATGAAGGATAGATAATCTGAAAGTGGCCAATAGATACGGATGATTCGAAGCGGCTGGGTTGTTAGCATAAAATGTGTTTTGCTAAACGTGTATACGGTGTACTAAAAAAATACGCAGACTAGATAAAGAGGATGTAGCTGGTGTCAAAACAATGGCAGGCAAAACTACTGTAGGTAAATACGTATTTATTTAACTCGACCAGCCCTAATGAGAAAAAAAAGCACAATAAAGTGTGCCTGTGATGTAAAAAAGATGGATGGATGGATGGATGGATGGATGGATGGATGGATAGATAGATAGATAGATAGATAGATAGATAGATAGATAGATAGATAGATAGATAACATGACATATGTTTATATATCTGTTGTTTTTTATATAAATATATAGAATGGCAGATACATGGGAAAGGGCCATTGTGTGAAAGGAAGAATCTCTCTCTCTCTCTCTCTCTCTCCATGCGGCATTTGAATCCACTGTTTTTTGGAATTAGCATTTTAATGGACGAGATCCCCTATAAGTGCAAGGGGTCGAAGTCTACTTAAGAATGTCGCACAGTCAGCGACATTTCAATTTATTTAGCCTTTTTTATATCCTCAGGATGCAGGGAACCGTGAACAGGCCTTCAGAACTGTTTTCTCACAGCGTGGACGTACACACCGCAGAGCCCGAGAACACACTTTCGCTTTGATTAGAAAGCACTTCATCTTTACACACACACACACACACACACACACACACACTTTGAAGTTGTACTCAAACACGGACCGGGGTATTATACCGTTCGTTATGCTACACTTGAAGAAATATAAAAAAAAAAAATAAAAACTAGGTTCTTAGGATAGATATTAGCATTGTAAAGCGGTTCTTCTTAGAAAAGGAAATCCTCTGCTCTAGTGTTCTGTACAGAACTTTTAAAAACAATGTGAAGAATTCTATGGAGTTCTAGATCGAGCCATTTTTTTTTTTTTTTAAATCTGAAGAGTTTCCTAAAGGTTCTAGAGGATATTCACTTCAATTCAATTGTGGAATACTTTTCTTCACATATCCCATCTGAGGAGGTTGGGGTCAGAGCACATGGTCAGCCATGATACCATGCACCTGGAGCAGGGGGGGGTTAAGGGCCTTGCTCAAGGGCCCAACAGTGGCAGCTATGCAGTGCTGAGACTTGAACCCCTATCCTCTGATCAACGACCCAGAGACTTAACCACCTGAGTAACCACTGCTTCTTGTGTCTATGAAAATTCCCTGCATTTTTATCCAATTATAGTTACGTCAGTTGTTATCACTTACGTTAAAGCGGTTGTATGCCATCGTATGCCATCGTATGCCATGTTTACTAGCCTATTTGTTTTTTTTTCTTCTCTATGCAATAAAATCACAGATTTCTGTGGAAAAAAAATTCATTTACAGCTTCACCGACACTGCAGACTCCTTCTCAAAACCTCACAGAAAGCGTCATCATACAGGATCAACACAAAATAAAACGTTTGTAAGAAACTAAAATGAGTGCGTTCAATGAAAAGCTGTGTGCATTTTGTCGGATCGGTTAGTTAGGAACAACACGAATCGATGAGAAGTCTGACGCACTTTCATAATATATTATCTTATGAACCTGTTACACAACCATGAGCTTGAAATCAGGACATTTGCTTTTAAAAGCTTGGACTGTGTTTGTCTGGTTAGCCCAAATCAAATGAATCTAAAGTAGACATCAGGCTGCCAACCTTTTGCCAAGAAAGCGGCTCGTCGCCTGGCTTCAAATCTGGAACCCGGCGTCGCTGCCAAGACGAGCAATAAACGCACCCACGCAAAAAGAAGAAAACAGCCAGTGACACTCCCATTACAGCCATTAAACTGCTATTGATACTGCGTAAAAGCTGACAGGACGCTCAGCTATACAAACTGACAGATCTCGGAGCAGGAACACCTGCCTTACATGTATATAGAATATACAACAGCTATAAAAAGTTTACACACCCCTGTCAAAATGGCAGGGATTTGTGACGGAAAAAGAAAAAC
Organism: Tachysurus vachellii; assembly: GCF_030014155.1. Taxonomy (NCBI): domain Eukaryota; kingdom Metazoa; phylum Chordata; class Actinopteri; order Siluriformes; family Bagridae; genus Tachysurus; species Tachysurus vachellii. The sequence goes on from NC_083465.1 coordinate 2,310,450, forward strand.
GAAACCCAGGATAAATCGTGTCAGACTAGACTAGACTAGATGGATTGTTTGATTTGATTACAACGCTTTCCATCAGTAAGAGTATTTCCTGTGCACGGCTTCTAGTCGATTCTCTCAGATGTTTCGTCAGACTCGGGTCTGAGTTCTGGCTCGGTCATTCGACAACTTTGATCTTTCGGTTAAGCCGTTGAGGTGGGTGTGTGCTTTGTCGTGCTGAAAGGTAAAATTCCTTTTTATCTTCAGCTTAAAAGCAGACACCTGAATTTTTTGCAGTAAAAAAAAAAAAAACACTGGTATTTGTAGCTATTCATGATTCACCTTTACTCTAATAAAAACCCCAGTTCTATGGGGATGAAAAGATGCCTTAAAGCATGATGCTGATGACGTGCTGTTTTATTTTTGCACCAAACATATGGAAGGAAATTATTTTGACGAACATTAGATAATCAGATAATACTTGAGAAACTCTTGGTTGCCTCCTTGCTAAGTTTTTTGTCTTGTCCTTTTAGATTTAAAGCATTTAGCAGACGCCTTTATCCAGAGCGACTTACATTTTATCTCATTTTTATACAACTGAGCAATTGAGGGTTAACGGCTTTGCTCAGGGGCAGCTTGGTGGACGTAGGAATCGAACTCACAACCTTCCGATTGGTAGCCCGACACCTTAACCGCTAGGCCACCACATCCTTTTATACGTTACGTTACAGAGGGTCGTCCTGTTCTTGGTGATGTCACCGTAATGTCAGTTGCCTCGGTAGGTTTCCATGGTTCCTCTGAAATCTTTGGAAATTCTTCTTATATCTTTCAACAAGTCAGATACTGTCACGAGCAACAAGCCGCCGTCCGAGCGTCACCATAGAGACGCGCCACCCGAGTATTAGCGCGCTTCTGGACTGCACTTCCCATCAGCCATCCGTCACTCTGATTACATCGCCACCTGATCCTCATCTCCACTCTCTATTTAACCACACTTGAACTTCATACCAGTGCGAGGTCTCGACCTGTCTTTGTACTGTCATTCTGAGCGTTTTCCTGTGTTCTGATTTCCCGTTGCATTTCCGTTTCCTGATTCTGACTTTTCTGATTGTTTCTGACGATTCCGATTTTTGCCTATCCCCTGATACTAGTGTTTTTGCCCGTCCTGATCACTGCCTCTCTGACTTCGTTTGTGTATATTCAATAAATTGCTGCAAATGTTTCCCCAGCCGTATGCCTCCTCCTTACAGATACCATGCATGTAAGCTGTATGTAAGCAGACGGCGGCTTCAGCGCCAAGAAGATCCTAAAGCTCCCACAGAAACGGCGGATCTTTATCCGAGAGTCAATCTTAACATCCCCAATTATCCCCAAGGGTGCACATACTTATGCAACCAGATGATGCTAATTTGATTTGTTTCTCCGTCTTTCCATTTACGTTGCAAAATCCTCGGCAATTCGACAGGGGTATGCAAAATGTAAAAACTGCACCACTCTTTCTCTTTCCATCCTAATGAGAAGGTAAGCATTTCTTTTTCTCGGTTTCTTTCAAAATTTGTCTCCTTTATTTCTGTTTGCTGAGTCAGAGGACTGAGGTTTGAGAGGTAGGAGGACTAGGAAGGCCAGAATGAATCAGCGTGCTATATTTAGCCTCCGCACAGGTGCTTTATCGGTTCATCTCGCCGACGGCTGCGGCTCGTTGCTACTCCTGAAAAGTGGACGAGAAAAGAAAAGCTGCGGGCGTGAACCGTGTTCACGTGAACAACAAACGCCTTCATCCTTTACCATTGACATACCAGTGACATCTGTTATGTACAGTATATGATAATAAAAAAAAAAATTAAAAAAAACGTGAGCAAATTAGGGCGTGGATTCGAACAAATTTGCGATTTGAATTACAGCCGGAACTACTTTCGGATCTGCTCTTGATGACGATGATTGATTTCAAATCAACATCATCTGAATAATTACATGGTTCAAGAAACCAGAATAATCTCATCATGGCTGCTTAGGGTTTTCATTCCATTAAGCACAGATAATAATGTCACAATAAAGTCACAATGTGTGTGTGTGAGCGATGGGGTGTGTAAATGTAAAGCCTCACGTTCACATGTGGAGCACAAGGCTGAATGAAATTTGCTTCATTACAGTCAGACATAATGAAAGCACATCCCTCCTACGTGCAAACCTCAAGCCAGCACGGCGTTAATAATATGCTGTAGAATAAAAACAGTATTGCTTTGATTGCGATCGCAAGCGTTCAGGCATCCAGGATGGAAAATATCACAGCCGCCCACTTCGACATGAGTCACTCTCAAAAAAACAACAAAAAAAAAAATACTTAAAAGACATTCGAGTAGAGAAGACGTTTCTTCAGCCAACAAGCACGAGCACTCGTCGCCGGAGTGCAACAAAAGTTCTCAGAAGAGCTCAGTGATCCAAATGAACGTTTCAGTGTTTTCTCGGTCGTTCTGTTCGAGGTTTGAGGAGACGGTTACTTTACACCTTTTCTTCTCTAAATATCAATGTGAGAGCTTGAAAAAAAAGTCACATGCTTGGGTTGAAATGACACGAGGAAAGCAGAATGCTGGGAAAGAACACTGTGCTCACGATTAGTCTCTGATCCGCTGCATCCACAGAAAGAGAAACAAAGCTCCCTTCATGTCTCTTCAGATGGAGATTCCAGGTCGTCATTCGACATTCTGAGGTCTGGAACATTTCAGTGGCCCAAAGTGAGTATTTAAAGTTAAAGATCTCTACAGCAGAAGTTCTCTGAAGCAGATCGTCTTTTTTTTTTTTTATTCATTATTATTATTATTATTATTATTATTATTATTATTAGTAGTAGTAGTAGTAGATTTTACTTAGATTGTGCTTATTTTATTATAATATATTATATATTTTAAAATATTACTGTTTATTAAATATTTCCCAAAATTGTTTTCATTAAACAATCTTTGTTAAAAATTATTATTATTATTATTATTATTATTATTATTATTATTATTATTATTAATTATTATTATTATTAATAATTAATAAGAATACTCCTAATTATAAACCATAAATATTTAATATGAATGCAAAACAAAAGTAAACAAACCAAATGAATAGATTAAATAAATAAATATAATATAATATTATATAATATTCATTCATTCATCTTCTACCGCTTATCCGAACTACCTCGGGTCACGGGGAGTCTGTGCCTATCTCAGGCGTCATTGGGCATCAAGGCAGGATACACCCTGGACGGAGTGCCAACCCATCGCAGGGCACACACACACACTCTCCTTCACACACTCTAACCCCCAACCCTGGAGGTGTGAGGCGAACGTGCTAACCACTAGGCCACCATGCCCCCTATAATATAATATAATATAATAAATATATAAATAAATAAATAAGACAGATCCTCTGACACTCTGGCATCTGATTTTATCACGTGTTACATTTCCCCACAACACATCCAGCACAGTGATACGGGTGAATAGATCCGTTATTTTTATACACCTATCATTATTATACATGAAAGAACTGTAAGGGGAAAAAAAAAAGGTTTCCACTGACTCTGTGCTCCGGTGTCAGTTTTCTTCCGGATTTTGGCTTTCCTGCCAAACACAGGCCGCTCCTACGGCGGCCTGGATGCCGAGTGACCGATCCGGAGGGCGTGTGCATCTGCGCGAACAGTCGATCAAGGTGAAGTCTAAATTTGGACGCAGTGATGTCATGCCTTACAGAAGGCTGAGCTCATGCCCGTCTCGGCCATGTCTCCAACCAAGAGCGCATCTGTTCATCACTCGCAATACGCACTTATCCCAAAGAGAGGCAGAGAGACAGCAATAAGAAAGATGAAGAGTGTGTATAGATGAAGGACAGGTGAAGAAGGAGATGAGACGTGGTAGATTGACAGCGCAGGTATGAGGTCACACTCACCCTGTGGTTAAAGAAAGATCAACCTGACGTCTAATCTGAATCAATTTACTTTCCTCTCCATCGCCTTTGTGGGAGGGGGCGCTAATCATCATCATCATCATCATCATCATCATCATCTAACCCTGGTGTTTGTGGGTCTATCCTCCAGATTGCTGTTTACGTTTGTTACAGAAACAAAACCCTGCCATTGTTTGCAGCTGGAACGTGACTCGCTGCATTCCCGCAATGCATTGTGTGCATTGTGTCAAAGCGTCTTCTCTGATGCGTAAAGAAAAATCTTCTATAGGTGTCGGTTTCAAAATACGGATTAAACACCGTCCTAACAGCGGGACGCTCGCGGTGTCGCACTGACGAAAAGAATACGACGTTTCTGAGGGTCGGAGCACGTTGGCGTGAGATCAAAAGGATCCCGAAGCGACGGAGTTCAAACGAGCGTTGGATTTCCAAGAGAAACGCTGGATTTGCCTCTTTCCTGTGTGTATAAACATTGCGCTGAGTGACTCTGTCTCTTTACAAACAAATCCTAAATCTTTATTTCCCCTTCACCGTCCCTCAACGAATGCTAATATCGAGTCGATCTAATGCTAGCGCTCGGGATACGCTGCAAAAAATATATAAAAGCAAAGGAATATCTAGCATACACAGAAAATGTGCTATTGAAACTTGTAATTTGAACACAAACATTTCTATCTTCAATGTAAATGTTGATATCAAACCCATTTCTGCTCTCTGAGACGCCCCAAGTGCTTCATAAAACATCAAATCTGAAGGCGTTTATCTTAACCACTAAAATTGATCAGGTTATCAACGGAGGGAAAAAACACACGTCTCACACTGGAAGCCTGTCTATTTTAGATCAGACTCACAGCCAGAACATCATTTGTTTGTTTATACCGATTGAAAATGTTTGAAGGAATAGAGCACTAGTGTGCTGGTGAAAGGGTTAAGGCGCAACGGACTCTGAGGCCGGATTGTTTACTGTACATTTGCTCCGAGCTTACAGATGCCTGTCAGAATCCGAACAAACTCCAAGCTAAAGGAGAATCGCTCAGCGAGGCCACGGAGACTGAAAATGTTCCTATTTCAAACAAAGAAAAACCCCAAGAATTGAAAAAAGCTAAAGCCGCCTTCACACTGCACACGACAAACGACCGCAGATAAACCGGAAGTCATTCATTTCCTATGGAGAGTCGCAAAGTCGCTGCGTCAGGTACCGACCATCTTTTGAGCGTTGGATCCGTTAAAAAAATTGAAATTCCGCATCCGATATGCCGACCGGATGTGATGTATTCCAATGTTGTCCAATCAGGTTCGTGTGCGCGAGGTGATAAGAATTATTAAAAAGTATTAATATAAACTTTAGTAATTTTTAAACTTTATCAAAAACAATCTTTTTGTTTTATCAATTGTTATTGATAAAAAAGTAATAAATGATTAATATTTATATTGTATTATTTTTAATGTTGTTCCCATGTTTCTTCAAAAATTATTCGCGGTCTTTCTGGATTGCATTGATTGTTTGTACCCTTTAAATTCATTCACCATGATAAATGGAGGGAGAATACAGGCTAATTAAGTTTGCAAACATTTAGCACATTTTGCAAATACAACACACCTGAAAGACCGACAATCTCGGCAACACGCTTCCATGCTTCATTTTTCCTCGAATCACGCTTCTCTCCCATGTTGACGTCTGCACAATCATATTGTACATTACATGCGACTGTCACTAGGGGGCGAAATCCGACAGTCGTTTCCGTTTGTCGTGTGCAGTGTGAAGGCGGCTTAACTCCTAAAATCTGTGGCTTATACCTGCGGGTTAAGAAAAGGCGACGGAGGCGATCCGAGGTGAGAAACGCTAAACTGGATTGCTGTAATGGACTATTTCGCATCGAAAGCAAACAAAGAGAAAGCTGTTCTATTTTCGCTGGTGCTCTGCGCTGGCTCGGACCGATTTCGACTCAATCGACTGCGAGGATGATAGCTTCTCATCAGGCCGCTAATGTGAAGTGGGCCTGGATGTTAAATTAAATCTGCACAATGGAGAAAAAAAAAAAGGGAGTGATCTTTGTAATAACGTACAGCTAACCAGCCTTTATTCCCCTTCTCAGAAATCCTGATGGTCCTGCACTCCTGAGAGCTTTAAATAATGCCGTGGAAGCGGGAAGGAAAAGAAATGGAACACCTTTGACACGACAGCGCTTCTGACTACTTCGCTGCCTTGTGTATTCTGTACTTCTGCTTATGGAAGTCTTTTTCGAGTTGTTTCGTTCCGTTTATAGCTCGTGCATTAGACGGGAATTTTCTGAGCGGCTACTAAAAAGCTTTTGTATCACAGATCTATGGAATTCTCAATGCTGATTGGTCAGAAGGTGTTAATTACTGGCGAAGCTGTAACTTTTAACTGTACATTTTCTGCCATGGACAAGTCTTCAAGCTGAATTTGTTTGTCTTAATGCCTGGAGGATGGTGACTTTAGAAAACAACGATATATTTGTAGCTGCTCAACAGTAACGATTCATAAATTATGTACAACGATTCGAAGTTTTCATGGAAATATTTGACTAAAAAAAGATATAAACAAACAAACAAATAAGCAATCATGAATGAAATATATTTAAACCTGTTTATTTGCATTTTTTTTAATATTGTTATTTAATTAAATTAATTCCCACAAAGTTTAGAAAAATCTCTGAATTTAAATGTATTACACTCAACAGGGTGCCATTAATTATACACACTCCTCTTCCGAAAGCAATTCAGCACTGATCGGTCGAAGTCTTCCGTCACGCACGCAGTATACAGTACCAACCATCTACAACGGCGTTTTATTCCGATGTCGTCTTTGCGCCGAAAGGAACGATGTGTTTATTTTCGTTACATGATGGAAGTCGGGGAAGGTTTTATATCGTTGATGTTCGAACAGAACGCGCACTCGCGCTCGCCCTCGTGGCTCTGCCTTCTGACCCGCCTCAAAGCCTGATTTGTAGGGATTGGACAGGGATGAGGTTATGAGGGCTTTTTATAGATGTGTGTAGGTGTGTGTGAAAGAAAGAAAGAAAGAAACGTTTAGGATGACGCTGTTATTTATAGCTCTCTATAACAACAGGGTGTACGGTGTCTCGGCTGATGCTGTAACTTTTGCTTATCACAACCTGCAGGCGTGCAATGTGAATAATGGTTGGTGGGGGTGTGTGTGTGTGTGTGTGTGTGTGTGTGGGGGGGGGGGGGGGGTTGGATGGGGGCTTCTGAGTAAACCCACAGATCACATTGATGGAGCTGCAGCAGTAATCTCAGTATACCCCAGATAGCCGTTACGCAGCTTTCCCAGCCGTCTCCTAGCAGCCTTCACTCTGTATATATTACTTGTCAAAGGGCAAAGACATAAAAAAAAGAGGAAACTGGATGAAATCAGATGATTCAGTTTGTTGTTTGAGTTCAGCTTTGTGATTAGACTCGCTATCAGAAATAACGGACTACTGTTATGTAATGGTGACTTTAAATAAAAATGGAATCACTTACACAAACATGCTTACTTGATTACCCAAGAAAATCTTAATGTTTTGAGTCTTGCATTAAAGCTTTGATACTGATGGAGCCACCGACGCTTGGTGTATCCTACACCAAGACTTGAGCAACAGATCCTTTAAGTCGAGGTGGGGCCTCGGACTTGTTTATCCGGAACATTGTCCAGATGCTTGAACTGACCTGGGGAATCTCGAGGTAAAGTCCATGGGCGTCGGAACCATTATATGTGGGTGGGACAGGACCCACCCACTTTTTAAGACCAATAATATTGGACCCACCCACTTTTTAAGACCAATAATTTTGGACCCACCCACTTTTTAAGACCAATAATATTGGACCCACCCACTTTTTAAAACCAATAATATTGGACCCACCCACTTTTTAAGAACAATAATATTGGACCCACCCACTCTTTATTTGCTTCCGATGCCCATGGTACAGTAAATTCAACATCTTGACACCTTCCTCAGTCATGTCCCTCAAACCATTCCTGTTTGTAGTGAGGCAAGGAGCGTTATCTTGTTGAAAGATTAGAATACTGTTACCATTAATGTGTGAAACTGGACTGCAGCAACGTTTAGCTAGGTGGTACATGTCAAAATAACATCCACATGAATGCAGGATCTAAAGATTCCTACAGTAACAGAACATTGCCCAGAGCATCACACTGCCTCCACCGGCTGATCTTCTTCCCATCTTCTTACCCCAGGGAAGTGACACACACCCACACGTCTATCCACAACATGATTCATTAGCCCAAGCCTTCTTCATCCATTGCTCCATGCTCCAGTTCTGATGCCCACAGTGGTGTTTAGGGGTCAGCATGGTCACGCTGACCTGTATGCTGCTACACATGAAGCTGCAATGCTACAGTAGATCTTCTTGTGGATCAGATTAGACCAAACCCTCTAGCCTTCACTCCACACATGCATCATTTCTCTTGGGTTCTCATGATCCTATTGCTGATTAAGGGCCTAAGAGTTGGACTGAAACCAAGCTGCACTAACTGAAGAACAAATGTCCAAGATGTCTGCCAGATAAAGTGTGTACTGTGATAGAGGGAGGGTTGTTGGTTTGGACTTTACAAACCAAACCGTGGTGTGAATTGCACCATGTGTAAAGTTGAGGTAGAAATATTCTATACCAGTTTTTCTGCATTAGCTTTATTTTCCTCTAGAAACCCAAGACTGCATTGTGTGGAAATCAGATGGTGGAACTGAGTTACGGCACATTTAATACCCGCCCTTCAGACGTGTTCATTTGCACTCTCACGCTTTGTAGATTACCTTTATGGTGCAAAATGAATCAGATTTGAATAGACACCATGTTGGATTTTGAAACTTCAGCTTTATTAATATGCAGTTTGGGGCATTTCTTCAAAATGTGTGACTTTGATGGAGCATTAAAATAAGCACTGATTTATGTTAAAAAGGTCATTTTTTGTTGTTCTTTTATTTGCAAAGTTTGTGTAAATGAAGACGGTTTGCGTTTACAGATAACAGGAGGAAGCGCTGTGTCCTAAATCACTTTAGCCATTTCATCTGGGTCTCGTCACTGAAGATCTGTATGTGATCTGAGGCAGAAATTAAATAAACTGATTCTCTTCGTTCATTACATTAGCCCTCTAGCTCCAGGCCAAGACAGAAGAAATGAAGAAGGCTAAACGTTTATGCTAATCAGCTACATTTAGGGAAAAGTATTCCTTTCAGCATCAGTAGGGCTGGTTGGTGAGGAATCCTGTTTAGGATCAGCGCTGAGATTTAGCAAGCTGGGATCTATTTATTTATTTATTTATTTATTTATTTATTTGTTTATCTGGAGATTATTTATTTATTTATTTATTTATTTATTTGGATTATCTTGAGATTATTTATTTATTTGTGTGTTTGTTTAATTTTTTGGATTATCTGGAGATTATTTATTTATTTATTTATTTTTCTTTATTTAATTATTTATTTTCCTGAAAACACATTTTCGTTATTTTATTATCTTATTTGTTTTATTCACTTGTTTTATATTTTATTATTATTTATCCCATCTTTGTCTACAAAACATGCAAATAAAATATTATGATATTGTATATAAAATAATGTAAAATAATTGATTTGTTTATTTATTCGTATTTCTACGAATAAATAAGATTTAAAGAATCTTTCTTTATTCATATATTCGTATTTCGTAAAGAACGTATTTCTTTTTTTTTTTTTTATTCGCTGGCTCTAACCTCACGTCAGGTCGTCACACCCTGGAACTCTCGCTCCTTACCCCTCTGAGTTCCACTAAACCCTGCGATCGTAACATTTTAAAACCGCACGCCATGCAATGCAACACAAACACCTCATTACTCCTCAATCCATAAATTGCAAAAATAGCCTGGAGGTAAAACTTGAATTTATCTTTGCTTTACTGAATTAATCAACAGCATTCATTGTTTTCACTCCAGGCAAAAGCATATTTAACTGTTAGGACTGCAAACAGCTTATTAGTGTTTAATGATTCTACTCAAACGCTTTAATCAATCGGTGGCCCGACGCAGAAAGCCTAACGAATTACACCCGATTCTCCGATTAAAGGTCAGCCGTGCAGAAAACGGCGCCGGCTCCAAGACCAAACCCAAACAAAATCCCAATCACAGACTGCTGCGTTTCTACCAACGTTCGATCCAAATCGAACAGAAAACACTCCAATCGTGCGAGTAAACACTGCGTACGTGAACGACGACCTCCAGCCACTTCTTCTCGGGCCTCCTTGCGTAATTAGTGCTAAAATTCAATTAATACGGTCTGTAAGGGGTCTGTAATCAGCTGAAAGCCACGAGGAATGGGTGCAGCGAACACCACAACCATCCACAACAACTCATTTCCCTTTCCTTAACCAGAGCAGTACCAGAAACATGGAGGAATATTCCGGAGTAAATATTAGTGCTCTGAATGACACGATGGACACTGAAGGGGTTTTACTGGTGTTACTGGTGTCACTCTGACTCTCTGACTGGGCTTTCAAAAAGAATGTAATGATTCGGTAACACCTTCTGTGGGTGTCATATTTCTGATGAGAAAGAAAGAAATGTAAGGAGGGAATGTAATAATGGTATAAAAAAAAAAGAATGGAGGAAAGAAAATGATGAAGCGGAAAACAAGCAAGAAGATAAAAAAAAAAAAAAAATCCATGCATCCAAATTATAGATCACTGACTGAAACCAAGATCTCATTCAAGCACAAGTGTCTCTCAGACAGAGAGAGAGAGAGAGAGAGAGAGAGAGAGAGAGAGAGAGAGAGAGAGAGAGAAAACATGGGGAAGAATGAATATGAGTGGTTGAATCTGAGCTCTAAAGTGTATGATCACTCACTCAGTATGCATCAGTGTGACTGTCTCACGGAAAAGCACAGATGAGTATATGCGTGTGTGTGTGTGTGTGTGTGTGTGTGTTACTTTCCCTCCATCAGCTCTTCACACAGTGTCCTCACTCAGAATAGTGTCCTGTCAGCTGAATGCTAATGCACGATGAGATGCGCTCTCTCTCTCTCTCTCACTCTCTCTCTCTCTCTCTCGGGTGAGATTAGAGGCAGGAGAAGTGCGAGAGGATGTAGGAGAGGCTGAGAGCGGTCCCTAATCTCATTTTAGTGACAAATGGTCCACCACAGGAAGTGGCTTTAGTTTTGTGGGCGGAGCTGAGAGGTGTCAGTGTGTGTGTGTGTGTGTGTGTGTGTGTGTGTGTGTGTGTTGAGCTCTGAAGGCATGACAGAGACTAATGAAGCAGTGAATAAATCCTGATTTACAGTCATGTCTTTGAGGCTGAGAAAGAAAGAAAGAAAGAAAGAAAGAAAGAAAGAAAGTGTGCTTTATTGTTAGAAAGTATGTAGTTTTTTTTTATATACATTTGTATTTCGTCAAAATAGAAAAATAAATGTCTTTTGGGTTCAGTTTTAAGTGTGAGGTCAAATATTTCCTCAAAAAAAAAAAAAAAAAGTATATTAAACATCTTGTCATCATGTGTCCCAAATGACCTTGATCCTGATTGTGCATTCTGAAGGTGCTGTGGGTCTCATTTATCTATCTATCTATCTATCTATCTATCTATCTATCTATCTATCTATCTATCTATCTATCTATTTATTTATTGTTTTTCGTTCATTTATTTATCTATCTATCTATCTATCTATCTATCTATCTATCTATCTATCTATCTATCTATCTATTTCTTTATTGTTTTTCGTTCATTTATTTATTTACTGTTTTTCATTTATTTATTTATTAATTAATTATTTTATAATCCTCCTATAAAATATAAATATTTTATATCCTCCTCTGTCATACTAATTACAGACGGAGACACACACAACGTTTTGTTTTGCTCACACACCAAACTCACATTTTTCTTGAAATATTATCTATCATGGCGTCTCCTAGTGGATTTATGTCCTAGCTCCTGACACACGATTTAGCATGTGGGAAAGAGGGGGAAAGAGGGGGAAAGAGCGAGAGAGGGAGAGAGAGAGAGAGAGGGAGGGAGTCGATAAAGAAACATTTTAAAACTATGACGTCCCACCGAAGTGCTTGCTTGAGGTGCAGCAATAAAAACAGATAAAAAGAAAATAAAAGGTGGGGGGGCGAGGCGGGACGGGGGGTGGGGGTTATGGCACAGGGAAGGAGAGATGAAGGATGGTTTGTGATGAAGAATAAGTGACACACATTGTCGTGAAGATGCATTACTTTGAATGTGCAAACAATCCGGAAGAAATACGGCTCGACATAACGAGACTCCGACTTGTAACAAACGGCCGTTTTTATGAAACACGAGTCTTAAGATTATCACAACTGAGGCAGGGGTTATAACCTGAAGCACACAGTTTATAGCTTATACATCATCATTTGGATTGACACCAATTTATTCAGTGACTACTTCATGAGGAACAAAACTCGGTATTACTTGTGACTAGCGTTCATAAGGCTACATAACACCTACATAAGCTCGTCATGACAAACGAATGATACTATGATAATTACTTCAATATAGGCAGTGTTCATAGGGCTACATAACACCTCATAAGCATGTCATGACAAATGAATGATACTATGATACTATGAATATTACTTTAATATAAGCAGTGTTCACAGGGCTACATAACACCTACATAAGCTCGTCATGACAAACGAATGATACTATGATACTCTGAATATTACTTCAATATAGGCAGTGTTCATAGGGCTACAGTACATAACACCTCATAAGCATGTCATGACAAACGAATGATACTATGAATATTACTTCTATATAGGCAGTGTTCATAGGGCTACAAAACACCTCATAAGCATGTCATGACAAATGAATGATACTATGATACTATGAATATTACTTCAATATAGGCAGTGTTCACAGGGCTACATAACACCTACATAAGCTCGTCATGACAAACGAATGATACTATGATACTATGAGTATTACTTCAATATAGGCAGTGTTCACAGGGCTACATAACACCTCATAAGCATGTCATGACTTTACTTGGAATATTAACTCAATATTACTTTTGAACAGAGTTCATTTTACTTTCTGATACTTGCACCAGAAGGAGCTAATTGCCTTTGGGGGGCAAAAACAGTTGGCAAAGGGGCCCATGTGTCTCTGCCGTGCTCACTTCGCTTCACATTGGTGCTTATCCAGCGGTGCAACGTCCTGGAATGATCTGGAATTTTCTTGACAGGAACAGGAAGAGCTCCGGGACTAACTCAAGCTGTAGCTGTGTCCAGTGCAGTGCATGAATTTTAGAAGGGTCGCAAACTGAACACTAAAAACGGTTTAAAGGGGCGTGGCCTATGAACCTGTCAGTCAGGCTAAGGTATGACTTAATGACTTAATTAATCCCTACACACTAGAAAATAGTGTAGAATATTTGTAGAAGTGTGGAAAAACACCTAAACACCAACAAATAAACAAGCAAACAAATGGGATCAAACAATGCGGACAAATAAAAATTTAAAAAATGAAGTAAATGACGTTTCTTCTCTTCGCAGGTATGTAGAAGTACAATTTCTCCTGCAGGATCTGGGTAAAAGCACTGAATGGTATTAATTGTTTGATTGACGGGGCGTCATGTCATTGTCTCGCTTCATACAAACAAACATAGGGGGCTGCGTAATTAGGAGAAATATCCAGTTAGCATCACGTCGGATCAACAACAACACACAGTATGTTAGATCCTTAAAGCTAATCGCAACACAGTCGTTTCTTCAGTCCGTTCGCAAAAAAACCCCAATTTACTTGCTCAGGATTAATAATAACGAAAAAGTCACTCTTACGGCTGAAAAATAATCAAACATTGAAGTAAATATGTCCCTACTTTTTGTTTATAAATGTTTTTTTTTTCTCCACGGCGTTTTTTAAAACATATTCCGTCTAATTATTTTACTCTGAATGAATGCATTTCTATTTAATTATCTCCAGGCAGCTCAGCCAAAGAGATCAATCAGGATTAAATATTTGTGACACACATTTAATTTAGTGCTCATGTTCGTAATCATTCACTAAAATGGAACGAAAAAAAAAATCACTATTTTATTCCAGGGCTATTTTCACATGGCTGGAATTTTATTAGCATTTCTACCGCCGGTTCTTGTCAGTTTTCCCACAGCACCGGTGACGCGGTTTGTTGTACGCCGCGTCCGTGTGGCATTTTTTGCATCTTTGACAGCTACAGACCTCAAATTAGTGCTCAGATGTCATACGGGTTGGTTGTAGGAATGCCGACATGCCGTGCTCTTAGTCGTGAGCCAGAAAGCATGGGGCAGGAAAGCACGAGGCGGAAACCTCGCGTGATTTCTCAGCCTTTCAGACTTTAGCTAGCAGCCTGTCTTATCCGATCTAGACGTGACATTTTAGTGGTCCTGTATGCCCGTTGTATTTTCCTCCTCCGAGCTGAACTCGAAAGCAGCAGGTCAACACCTCCGTGTCTCCGCCGTCGCTTTCTTTCTGAGGCTCCAGAGGTGACGAGATGCAAGTCTTATGACAAGTGTTAGAGAAATGTGGCAGGTGTTTCTGTGGAGTCTGGCTGCTTTCGGTAAAAAAAAGTGCAGTGTTCAGTAAAAAGTGAGAGGACCTCAGGATGGAGTGATACAGTGACAGGTGTGGTCCTACATGTAGTAGAACAGTGGTTTGTTGGGGCAGTGGCAGCTCAAGTGGTTAAGGCTCTTGGTTGTTGATTGGAGGATCGGGGTTCAAGCCCCAGCACTGCTATTCTGCCACTGTTGGGCCCTTGAGAAAGGCCCTCAACCCTCCGTGCTCCAGGGGTGCTGAATCATAGCTGCCCCTGCATTCTGACCCCCAACTTCCTCAGTTGGGATATGTGAAGAATTCCACTGTGCTCTAATGTATATGTGGCAATATGTGCGATATTGAACCCAAGGTCCATCAAGCTGCCACCTCTGAGCCCCTGACCAATGCCCTTAACTGCTAATTGCTCAGTTGCTCAGCTAAATGCGATAAATGTAAATGTGTGATATGGTTATAGAGAGAGAAACAAACAAAAAAAGGTATATAAAAAAGGCATCCAAAAAATCCAAGCCTATAATTTTACATCTGCTTGTGACAGTCGTACACAGTGTTTTCATATCAAAAAGCTTTATTTGTGCTGTCTGTCTTCGTCTTTGTACTGACACGAAGCCTTAAACCAGCAGGAGGCCAACACCCTTCCCCTTTTCCCCTCGTCCTGCTCACCAGCAGCTAAACACCGTCACAATACTCTAGATACTCTAGATACAGAAACCCAACCATGTCCTGACTAACCTTTTAACATATGTGCCACGATTAAATAATTCATTTCTTCCTGCTGATTGTAAATGTACCGCTAGAAAGGGTTAGAATTTATAATCTCAAAACTCTCGTTTTTACTGTTTGACTAGGACAAAATAGTAGTCAGTGTTATCCATGTTGTAGTGTAACTGTTTTTATTACAAAATACAAGCAGCTAGTCAGACTTAAACATACAGTAGATGCTAGGCTAATGTACGGTGGTTTATGCTAACAATTGTATGCATAAAGGTATTACTGCATCAGCGATTGTTTGTTTGTTTGTTTGTTAGTTTGTTTGTTTGCGTGTGAAACTTTAAGCGGATTTGGTCCCTACTGTAAACTCCTGCCAGGTGCTCCGTCGACGCGGCTCTGATGAAAAAGGGATTTGTGTCTATTAAAGCTGATTATGATATTGCATCACGTCTTAAATGTGAGAAATAGCTTTGAACATGTAACGGGCCTAATCGCATTTCCGAAGCGGCCCGATCCCACAGTATAATTAATGTAACGTATTAAACTTGTGCGCTAAATAAATCAAGGCCCCGGAGTAATCGAATTATAGCTCGTCGTTCGTACCTGGAGGTGGTTTCAGGTTGGCTGTAAAGTCAGACGACGAGACCGAGCGTCTCCGACACAGGGTATAATATCATGCTGAAGGATCTTCAGGGATCAGTGAGGTTCTATATTCATTTCCTGGTGCTGGTTTCCTCCCCGGAATTACGTAGCGTCGTCGATTAGGATCCGATCTGTCAGCAGTTTTAAGAGGAACGTCCCGTTAGCGAGGCTCAATGCAAACAGTGTTCAGCGTAACAGCGTTTCCAGACTGAATGTAAATACACCGAGACATTTACCTGTCTGAATCTTTTTATCAGATACAGTGTTTGAATTGCATGATAAAGTGTTTCGCTCCGTTTTGCAGAAGAAAGACCAAAGGTTAGGGGATGGTGTATGTTTAACAGTGTGACAAATGGATATCAAGCATTCACTGGAAAAAGGTTAGGCCCCTTGTCACCAGCAGACCACAGAAGAGAATGAGCGTGAGTGAGAGAGGGAGGGAGAGAGAGCGAGAGAGATAGAAAGAGAGAGAGAGTGGAAAGAAGCCCTGTATCCTGATAAGACACTATCACCGATGGAGATATCTAAAAGTTGACACGCACTTGACATTTTAGCACGTCCTCTTCAAAGGTCATACGGATATGCAGGGTGGAACTGTTAGAGCTGTCACTGTAGCGAGCAAGAGAGAGAGAAAGAGAGAGAGAGCACAACGAACGGAATGACAAATTCGTGACCTCCATTACCGCATACACACAGCCAGGCCTGTGGGGGTATTAGCAAATACATCAACGTGGCATAAAGCAAATGCTTGAGTGTTTAAATGCCAATTCCAACCAGATCACGTCAAGGAATCGTTTCGTTCGGTTTTAACAAGCCCTTAACGAGGCATGTTGAACCTGAACTCCTACGTTCTGTGTTGTGTGTGAAGCCGGATCTCAGTTGATTAGGAGAAAACCGATAATCGGCGTCCAGGCGTAAGAGAGGCATCTTTAAAAATGGGAAATTTATCATCGTAAAAAGGAAAGGCAAGAAATTAATAAAGACACAAACTGAACAAAACACAAGTATGTAACACACACACACACACACACACACACAGAAGGGTTTAAATATTTAAACTAATATTGAATCTGACCAATGGATAAACTAAAAAGTGGAGGTGACAAGACAAAGAAGTGACAACTAAAGCTCTCATTAACAGCTATGATGCTATAAGGTTAGTGAGTGCTTATGAAATATTTCATGATGTCAGAATATGCTCTGGATTCTCCGCCTCTTGCGTCCGTATCAGAAATCTAACATCCATCCGTTCGGCCGCGACCCTCAGTCTAACGCCCGTTTCAGTCGGCACGTTGAGACGTTCTGAATTATGCAGCCAATTACTTTACGTCGTGCCCCTCTCGTGAACGTGCTAGTTAATCAGATTAGACAGAAAACGAATTAAACCCTGATAGATGTGTGGGATGGAGGTCACGGGTGAGGGCGATTATCTGGCAGATATATGAGTGTGTACTATTATGCGATGATGAGGAGGAGAAGGAAAGGGACGATTGGACCGCTGACCCTAAACACGTCTCAAACACGTCACCCGTACTCGAATAGTCCTGTTGTCTAGTCTGTAACGCTATTATTTATGAAGTGTTATGGCAGTCACGCATAATTAAAGTCCGCTAATTATGAGCGAGAGCGTCCACACACACACCCACACACACACACACAGCAATACCACAGATTGGCTGTTGGCAGGTTAAAGGGCATTACCTGGATCCACTCATAGCCTGTATTACGCATCAGCCCCATCTGCAGGGAATTACAGATTTGTCTGAGTGACAGCAACAAACCTCCCAAAAGAACCAATCAACAGTAAGAAAGAATGCCCAGTCCAACGTCCCGGTCCAAGACAAAAACCTTGGGACATGTCAAAATTAGGCACCGTCCAGCAAGTTCACTTTCTTTATGTATGATGAGAGTAACACACATTTTTCTCCTCTCGTTTTCCTGATTTAATACGAGGAACAAACCGAAATATAGAGGCCACTTACATACACACACACACACCTATATATCGTCGCTGTCGGGCGGAAACCTCGTATGTCCAAATTTGGTCAATTTCATATTTTTTCACATATCGATGCTATTGGTCAGTCCCCACGTGGGTCTGTTATTTTTACAAGTTATTAACCAATCTAAAGTCTTGAAAATAGCTTGAGCGCAAATCTCATAACTCCATTGGACACTTCAACTGTCCACCTCTTCCTCACTCCGTGGGAGAGCTTCGCGGCATATTTCTCCTTAATAAGAGTCGCAACGAATGAACACGTCTTCTGAGGTAAATCTCTTCAAAACACTAAGCAAAAAAAAAATCTTGACCCCCGCTAGTTCTGGTGCTCGTCTGAGGACAGGAATTTAGCGCAAGACAATCCACTGCAACGCAGACTAAACCCTGTGCACTGCAGTACGGCATTTTTTTAATTTCCTGAAAAATAACGGTTTTGGAGATACGAGGATTCCGCCTGACAGCGACGATATGTAGGCCAAGCCCCTTTTCACCAGTAAGTGCGTCCCGAATTGGGCAATCCCACACTTTCCTGCACCATCGTGTAGTATAAATAGGGTAAGTGGTACTTTTACTTACGTACTAAGTCGTGGCCTAATGATTAGAGTGTTTGACTCCTAACCCTAAGGTTGTGGGTTCGAGTTTCGGGCCGGCAATACCACGACTGAGGTGCCTTTGAGCAAGCCACGGAAACGAACGAATGGCTGGCCACTGCTCCGGGTGTGTGTTCACGGTGTGTGTGTGTTCACTGCTGTGTGTGTGCACTCTGGATGGGTTAAATGCAGAGAACAAATTCTGAGTATGGGTCACCGTACTTAGCCGTATGTCACGTCACTTTACATGAAAAATTCCACAAAGATGAAGAATTACACCCCGAGTACCTGGATAATGCATTTATTGAATCAAAAAAAAAAAAAAAAAAAAACACTGTGGAATGTCCAACACTTCATGCACTCGCTTAGCATAGCTTTGTTTACCTAGCATCACGGGGCAAGGCTACCAGGTGCTTACGCTGTATGAGAAGGAGTCATCTCTTGTGAACATTTTTATTTTTTACTTTTTTTATTCACTAATAAAACTAGCGGCGTCACGTTACACGAGTCCAACATAGCCAGCTGCTTTTCTGCTACTCGACCCATCCGGTGGAGCCGCCGTGAACTAATACGAACCTTTCAGAGAATTGACTGTAAAATTACAGCTAATCGGATTGAAGCCTTTCTCATCCAGTTAAACCGCTTTGTTGGTGAGTGACACGTCTCAACTCAGACGTTTTCTAACATACGTTGTAAAAATTTACACACCCCTGTTAAAACGGCAGGTTTTTTTTTTTTTTCTCAAGACCGCTACCGGTGTGAAATTACAGGGTTGAACCACTAAGTGTAAAGCAATCGGAAGCGTTTTCGTAGAAAAAAAAAAGGAAAAATAAAAGAAATCGTTTGGTTCCATAAGTTTGTACACCCTGTAATAATTAAGAGTGTTTGTAACTTAGTAAATTTCAGTCCTTTCTGTCCGAGTTTCTTGATTGCCGAAGCCATGGTCCTGACATTTTCTTTTTTAAATCCATGAACTATTAAATCTAATAGAAAATATCTTTTTTTTTTCTTCTAGGTTTTCGTTAATCCTTGTTCTATTTCTCATACACACCTCGACAACCCGGGAATCAGATTTGCAGTGTGGGCGTCGTACTGACTGTTTGGAACACAAACCGATAATGGCTCATCGAAGGGGAATGAAAAAAAAAAAAGGGAGAAAGTAAGCCTATAGAGGAAGTGCAGCGAGGGCTGTTTAAATAAAGAAGGGACAGATGACTATTCCACTGTGGTATGGAGAAACAGGTGCAGAGGCAAAGGGAAATCTCGACTGGCTGCATCATAAGTTACAGATGGTTGAGTTGAGGTCAAAACAGATCTTTCTTCTTTACAGCTCAGAGGAAAACCAAGAAAAATCTGATTTGCATCTTAGATAAGTTCTCACTTAAATGTGGTACATCTCGGGTGCCAACTTCGAGTGCCTGATTCGTGAGAATATACTGGGAGGATTCCTGATCTTAATGTAACTCCGTGCTGTAGAATTCTTGCCTCCTTGAAACTCCTCCTTGCTTGACATTACGGAAAAATCCCTTTGTCGCCTTTATAACCTCTCACAGTGAAGGCAAATCTTGTTTAGTCTTCTATGGCCTTCATTACAATCTGTGGCACTATATTTTAAGACAAATTCCAGTAAGATTGGAAATATGGACCGGACAATGTTCGATACTTCACATAATTGTACCAACCAAGCAACCGACGTGTGGGAGGGGCACACTGGGTGGGAGGGGCATACTCCTATGTACCCTTTAATCACAGCACAACTAGCCAATCACAGGCATCGGCTGAGCTCATATATGCAGAAGACGACAGATTGAACTTTCTTCTGAAGGTGTTCCACTGCCCTGTGATGCAACAAGAGCAGCGGTTACCTTCATATGTCTCAGAGGAACTTTCTGGTTCTTCACACTTCCTGTTTGCTCTTGTACGATAGGGTACGATAGCCAAAACTAAATTAGACTGAAGTAGGTACCCGAATGCTCCTAAATTTATAACATTTCTCTCAAGGTCATTCGGTGTGTGAAGGTTTCTTCCTGTAAGGTTTCATTTCCGTGAGGTTTGTTTGAGTAAGAAAAAAAAGTAGGAAAGTAGAAAAGTAAAAATAGACAAAAGGAAGAGAAATAAAGACTCAGACTTGATCAAGACAACTAAGACAACTAAGTACAGCAAACGAGACCAGCTTCAGCCTGTAATTTGCGAGAGATAGGGAACAAGCACAACCTATTCTTTTACCATCATCGTTTTTTCCAGGTCTATGACAGTT
Organism: Tachysurus vachellii; assembly: GCF_030014155.1. Lineage (NCBI taxonomy): Eukaryota > Metazoa > Chordata > Actinopteri > Siluriformes > Bagridae > Tachysurus > Tachysurus vachellii. The sequence continues at coordinate 2,331,140 of NC_083465.1, forward strand.
CGTATAGCGGCTCAGGCGGGTGGTGCGCTCTAATTAAAGCGGTGCAATAATTTCATCTTCACATGCGGGACAGGTTCAGAAATGAAGCCTGCGTGTGCCAAGAATACTTTTATAGCTCAATGATTCTTTGTCATTTGGATTTTACATGCACATAGATTCGTTCGCATATGCAGATTTTTTTTTACTTTGGAAAAAAGAAGAAGAAGACGAAGAAGAAGGATGGCGTGATGGAATGAGTCAGTGCACTTGGCGCCTTCGGTGCTGTCACTCTTCAACGACACCCACATGCACATTAAACCCTCCAACAACACAAGACAGGCTTTGAAACCCATCATGATTTGCATCTAAAATTTATTGCAGCATATGGCACCCGGCTCAGGAAGGACAACAAGAAGCAAAGAAACAATAAAAAAAAATAAAAAAATAAAAAAAACCTACGACGTCGGTGCTGAGCTGCAGATATGCTCTGAAGCAAGGCTGCCATGGGAAAAGCATGAACTTCTGAAATATAAAAGACAGAACGATGCTCTCTAAGTCAAATCTGATATTTAAGCTTTTGCTAGAACTTCACGGTTTAGCAGCAAAGTGAAGCTATAATATTCTCCAAGATGACTGATTTAGAAGTCAAGGCACGGTCACTCGGAGGATAATCAGCACATGCTGCTGGCCGAGAAAAAAAAAAAAAAAGAAAGAAAAATTGCACAATAGGCCGTAAAAAAACCTCATCTTGGTTTAGTTTGGAGAACGCTTATTCAATCCGCCCGGATCCCAGAAGGGAGCAGAACAGGATCTACAGCCGATAAGAGGCCACAATAAAGCCAGATGGTATTATATGTTGGCAATAGTAAAGCCTAAAGCTCATAGCTGTCTCATAAAAGACACCAGTCTTATGTTGGCCATAGTGATAAAGAGGGGACGATGATGATATTCCGATATGGAGTTCGACTGGACTATAATAATATACTGCTGAAAATGTATTCAAATGGTAATAGAATAAATAAAAAATAAAATAAGTAATGTAATGGGCAAACTAAAAGGATTTCACTGGAGAATGAAAATATAGCATCCTACCATATTATTTAACTGATGGAAAATAATAATTTTATCCATTAAACTTTTAGAGATACAAATTGAAATTTACTTCACATATCGTCAAAAAAGCCCATAGAAAGCTTTATTTCTTAAAAAAAAAAAACAATTTACTAAAAAAAAGTACAGAAATGTCTGATTAAATTAAATATTCTAGAACAATGTGGCATTTATACATACAAATTACCCATGATTCATTCTAAAGATATTGACCTCACTGGTTCTGTCAGCATTGAATAAAATCAATAAACTGATTCTGCATTTAATTCCAGATGTTTTCTGTCAGAAAATGAATCATGTTTGTAACGATCAAATACATATATACATATATTATATATATATAAATGATACAATGAGTATGTGTGTGTGCCCTGTGATGGGTTGGCACTCCGTCCAGGGTGTATCCTGCCTTGATGCCCAATGACGCCTGAGATAGGCACAGGCTCCCCGTGACCCGAGGTAGTTCGGATAAGAGGTAGAAGATGAATGAAAATGGAATATAAATGATACAGATAAAACAGTACCTTATTTGATTTCACGAGTAAAATCAAATAAATTTCAAATTTATTGCAATAAATAAATAAATAAATAAATAAAAATAAATGCTTTTTTCCTCAAAATTGAAAATTAATGAATTTCAATATATATTTAAAAAAAGACAAAAAAAAAACCACTACTGCAATCAATAATCGATAAATTTCTAAGAAAAATAAAAACAATTAAAAAAAATTTCAAACTTGCCTTTTTTTTTTTTGTTCTGGAAAATTTTTTTGTAAAGTTTATTGTAAAAAACTAATAAAGACTATTCTATTAAACACAGAAGCTAGACTCTCTCGCCAAAGCCTGTTTAAGGGCATTAAGGAGAAACACAACAGCATTTTAGCAGCCGAGGTTGGCAAGGGCACAGAAGCATCATGAGAGAGAGCTTGCTTTTAGAAGCGTTAGCAAATCTATTTCTCTGTCCCACAAGGAATGTGGGAGAAGATAAGCATGTGGAAGCAGTGCACAGACTGCAGTCCTGTCTGATAAACAGCTAAAATTACCCAAGTGTAAAGACGCTCTGTTCCTAATAGACAAGAATTGAGTGTTAAAAAAAATAATAATAATAAAAAAAAAATAACTGGTGGAGAGTAGGACCAGGAAAATCATAAATATTTCCGCTAGAATGTCTGAAAAAGCTGAACGTTCTCCTGAATCTTTTTGTTATTTCTTTGGTTTTTTTTTTAGGAAATTTAATAATAAAGGAGGGAAAATATCACAAGCAGCCATATCGGCTAGAGGTAACAATAGAGAGCCAGAGGTGGTGCGAGTACAAGTGCAAAGTTTTATTCAGGCATTTCTACAGAAGCAGCAGCTCACAAATTCATCTAACAAACAAATACACAAGAGGATCTGTTCTGCAAGTCGCTGAAAAAAAACAAAACAAGCTAACAAGCTTGGAAAAGACAAGTTCTTGACATGCAGAGTCAAGGAAAGAAAACTCTTTCTTTAAAAATATACGTACAAGTAGAAGACACGTCGCTAGGTGCGAGTGATAATTAGCCAATAGGGAGAGGCGACGACACGTGGACCAAGCAGCAAGGTGCAGGTCACAGAAATCTGTTGGAATGGTGTTGAATGTAGCACGAATGTTCCATGATCTTTTAACATACAGATCCATACCAGATGGTGCCCTTAATTACCAAATGTAGCTTCAGCAAACGGTGGAGAAGCAGCGGTCTACTGTAGCTCCGTCTGTAACAAAGGTGTCTTGTCTTATTCACAAAGGCCTGGTAAAGGTGTGGCATTCCATCTAAGTAGAAACCACACTTGAGTCTACTGAAAGACAAGATCAGTTAGTGAAACAGGTGGAATCTGGTGCTAGAGGAAACCTGCACCTAGAGCAACACCATCACCGGCCAAAAAGATTGGACACCTCCAGATTAGTAAAATTTTGTTGTGCTCAGGTGGTGGTGAAGTAGAAGCTACTTCTTGAGATGTATCTAGCATTCAAGTCTCATCCAAAGTGAAAGTGACGTGACATACGGCTAAGTACGGTGACCCATACTCAGAATTTGTTCTCTGCATTTAACCCATCCAAAGTGCACACACAGCAGTGAACACACACACACCGTGAACACACACCCGGAGCAGTGGGCAGCCATTTATGCTGCAGTGCCCGGGGAGCAGTTGGGGGGGTTCGGTGCCTTGCTCAAGGGCACCTCAGTCGTGGCCGGCCTGAGACTCGAACCCACAATCTTAGGGTTAGGAGTCAAACTCTTTAACCATTAGGCCACGACTTCCACAAAGTCTCAGTTTGCAGTATGATGGTATGTATCTGGCGCTTTAGAAAAAATGAGCGACTTTATGCTAGAAAAAAGAGGCATCAATCCACAATGTTGCAGCCTCTCAAAAAAACATGGTTGACCTATCATTAATTACACACGCAAAACCCTTTCTCAGAGATCCAAATTGTTTTTCCAAGAGACTGAGGCCTCAGTGAACATAAGATAGAGTCAGTCACCCTCAGCCCGAGCCAATGAACTGGTATTCAATAACACGTTAGCGTGCGCCACTAAAGCATTTCCTTCAGAAATATTTCCTCCTGATGTTATCCCTGAGGTTTAATTTCTCCTAAGCGCCCTAATCCGAGCCACTGATCATCTAGCATAAGCACTCGGACCACTGATTACGATTTTCTCATTTCCTCTCTCAGGAGAAGTTTGTTTTTCGAGGCGCGATGTGTGACATGGCTTCGGTGTGCAAATGAAGGCAATTCATTTTGAATCAGTCTTCAGCGCCCGTCGCCACTTCCTGCACTCCGGGCACAATTATTTGTTTTGGAACCGACTGGTGCGTGAGCGGAATACTGTATCTGCCCGAAGAAAGATAGAAGACAATCAGGCATCGCTAATCCCAAAGCTTTTTAGTCGTCCCACGACGTGAGCAAGAATTCCAATCAAACGGCGTAAGTAGATTCTTAACTGTGCTGCCGATACAAGGAGACGCACTTTGCCTGAGTTTTGCCATGTGGAAACATCGAGTCTCGACTTCCAAATTCGCAAGAAGAGGCTCTTTTTAAGAACGTTGCGGAAATCAGCGCTTTTCACTTGCTAATGTAGTCCAGGGTTGCAGCTGCCAGCGTCAATGGACCCTTGTGCTTCACAGATAAAATTGAACAAAAAGGTCAAAGCCTTGATTGAAAACATGCTCTAAATTGATATTCCACAAGTGTGTGCGTGTGTGTGTGTGTAGGGGTTGTTGGGTGGGTTTATGTGCAGTAAGCAAAGTGCTGTGTTATTATTCCAAAATAAAAGATTAATGAATAGCAAAAAAAAGAAGGCACGTTTTACTGTAGTCACTGATTGATTCATTCGTGAAGCACATCGTATCTTCTAAAGCCCAAGTGAGAAGATTTGCAAATCAAGGCTTCCTTTAAATGCTAACAGAGCACACTGGTTCTGATGAAGCAAACCTGAAAATATCTGCACTCCCACAACTTGGCAGTTTCCATAGATACCATCTTGGAGGACAGAGGCGTCCTCGTCTCGGAGCTCAGCGGCAAAGGCGATTAAACAAGCTAGTACCGGACTGCCTTGTTACCTCCCACGTCCGCACCGCTGACTGAAGAGCCTCCTTCATTCTGTCTGGTCATCTGATTCAAGCACATATGCATGAGTCATATCAACTTGTTGGGAAATTGGACTTCAACAGCTAGATGAATTACACTGCTTCCGGAGTGTTATTTACTTTGGGATAAACTGGTGTAGCAGGGGAGCTCGGGACGGGCAGAATATGGGAAGAGCCGGTCATGCCAGGTTAAGCCGTATAGATTGAGGTCAATTTGAGGTCAAGAGACGTTAAAAAAATAAACAAACAAAAAAAACGCTCGACTCTTATATCGGCCATATAATCAAACCACACCAGTCATTTATATTTGTTTTTTTGTTTTTAGCTAGCTATTTAGCTAGATTTTAGGTTTTAAAAGAATATAAAATGAAATAAAGACATACGAAACAAGACGGTTTGCCACCTTCTTTTTCTCTATGATGTTTTTTTGTGAAATATATCTGAAATTACACGCTCGGCTCACAATTCCCAGCAATTCACCAGAACTGGATACTTCACCCCAATCGAATTCTTTGTGAGTGAACGAACCTTCCAAAAATGGTCATACAAGCATATTATTGATTCTGCCCCAGACGGTGAATGATTCATTCTCTGCACTATTACGGGGTGGAGGTGGTAGTAATAGCAGCAGGCCAGACTTCTGGAGTAATTTTCTATAATCACACGTAGGGAGCAGTTACTTTCCTAAAGAGGAGTACGACACATCTCTTCCGTCCTCTCAATCCATCTGTTTCCTGTACCTCGTTATTTTACAAAAGTTTGAGTCCCGGTTCTGCTCGCTCTTTGTGTTTTAAGACTTCTGCCAACTCGCTTCTTGTCTCTGCAGATACGCAAAGCCAGCAAAGATAAGAGGTGTGCAGACAAAGTGAAGGTATATTTGGTATAAACGGCGGCTGGTGAAGAACTCGTCCGCTCCCACACGTTTAAACAAGACAACAGCGAGCTTATTTTGGATGAGCTAGACTAGCGTGGGCGTTGTGCTAACATCTGTTTGGTGGAAAGTAGAATAAATAAGGGATGATGGTTACATAACCAAGCGCCACTGGACCCCAAGCAATCGAGAGTCTGCTGACTCTGACCACAGAGGTGGGATTAAGTAAATGGCTGAACATCAACCGAGTTCTGTCTGTGTTAAAGGACAGCTCAGAAAAAGTTGCGTCTATAGAGTACATGACATACATGTCAATATCAACATGTGTGAAATGGAAATCTGGTCACCTAAAAGTTCACGTCTTTTTTCCTGACGGTAATGATAATGTAATAACAATGTAATAACAACGTAATAATGGTGCATTTAAAATGTGCAAGAATTTCAACCATAAATAGTTCATTAATTTGTTCAATTAAAAAATTATGTTTAATGCTGTTTAACAAAATAATAATAATAATAAATGTAGTTGTTTGTTAATTCATAGGATAATTTGGATTGAGTTGTTTTTGTGTAATAATAATAATAATAATAATAATAATAATAATAATAATAATAATAAGCATTATATTATAATATATTATTATGCATACTACTACTACTAATAATAATAATAATAATAATAATAATAATAATAATAATAATAATAATTATTATTATTATTATTATTATTATTATTATTAGTTAATAAATAAATAGCTGAAATAACTGTTTGTGCAACTTTTTTACCTTTTAAAAGAAAACTAGCTTTAAAAATAAGTAGTTTTTGAAATTGTTTTTACATTTTTTTTATCATCCTTCCATCACAAATTATAAATTTTTTTTTTTTTTTTTATTCTTTTACACAGAAAGAGGTTATGGAGTTCCACCCATCAGGCATAGTGAGATGTACAATATAAAAATGCCAAAGTCATTAACTCATAACCCCTACCAGGAATAACAAAAAAACAAAAACAGGACAAGCATATTTGTGCCAAGTCTAAGTGTAACGACGTATATTAGTCCTGAGATGATTCATGGTGTGAGATTTTGGTCTGTACTTGTTGCTTACAAACAAGACCAACTTCAAGATGATGCATGGGAACAGAAAGACGTGACAGTCTCGTTGTCAGGACATGGGCGAGGCAAGCCGGCGGAGATGAAATACGATTCGCGTTGCTTTTTACCGCAGTGCTGAAGAGAATGCAAAGTGCCTGAGGGTGCAGATCAGTGTAGTGTGTGCTAACTGGCTAAAAAAACGCCTCAGTATTCAAAGAGCATCAAACCCTGCAGGCTGAGAGAGAGAGAGAGAGAGAGAGAGAGAGAGAGAGAGAGAGAGAGAGTCAGTCTGTGTGCAAGCTTGTGATATGCCTCACATATTCCCTATTTCCTCAGGGCTAAACAGATTCGTACACATCCACATTTCTACACACACACACACACACACACACACACACACACACACACACACTTCATCAAGCCACACAGTCAGCAGCATTTTGTTTGACAGGGGAGTATTTAAACTTAGCTGAAGCCAATACTGCTGCTAAGAATCCCAAAGTCAGAGCTCCAGTCAATTATCTTATTTATAAACCAGTTTTGTCACATACATCCCTCAATTCCACCAAAAAAAAAAGATCTCAGAGCAGGAACATTAATTAAAAGTGGGATAAAGGCAACGCTGTCGCTCCCACATCAGGAAAAGACAACAGGAGCTCGGGTTCTCAAACACTGGATCTGAACCTGAACCTTGATTTATCCAAACTTCTGTATTGTCTATACAATCTATACAAAATAAAACACCTCAGGCTTTTTTTTCTTCTTTTAACATACTATACAGTTAGATATCCTCTGTGTTCATGTTTACTGCTGAATTCATACAAAGCTTTGACACTAGAGACTCCTTCCATATACAGATGTATATTAAATAAACATCTGATCTTTGAAAACTTCAGCATACAGTATTATAATATTCGAGAATTTACATTAATATGCTCTTCCCTAGGCTGTGCTAGGGGTGTATTAGTCATTCATCGGCATACAGACATGTCCGTGCAACACACACACATGCACACAAACACACACACACACAACGGCCATCACATCAAGCCTCCCTGGTGGCCTGACAGTGCTCCCTGTGTGAGTAATGGCCTCAGAGGACCAGATGTAGAGTGCATTTATCTCTCTCTCTCTCCCTCTCTCTCTCACACATGCAGCCAGGTGTAGATGAGAGCCAAGCGAGCGGTGGCAAGACAAAGACAGCTTTATGCACAACACTTGACACACTCAAAACACATTCTTTAGCGTGCAGCACAGGTAAACTCAGGTCCTTCTATCTTAGCGTTATCGCAATGTTTCAACATTCACACACTAAAGTTAGAGTGAGGGGCGTGACCAGAGAAAAGTCGAGGTGGTTGACGTTTTTGTGCTTGCTCGATGTTGATTGGCTTTCGAGGGGCCAAAGTATAAACATTCCAAGCATGGTTTTGATTTGTCTAAGTGTTTGTACACTTTGAAACAGCTAAAACACACAACATTTTAATTTTACATAAACGACTAAATCCATGTACCCAAACAAACACATACATAAATACACAAACCACATATGTAAATATAAACAAACAATGGACCACCAATAATGTATATTTTTTAGACAAATTTCAATTCAAAATTCAAATTCATAAGGAACTGCAACCAGCCAATCAGACTACAGCATGTAAATCTTGCGGCAGATTCATTTTTCATTCGAATTCTAAAGAACTTTTACACAAAATCTGTTTATGAACAAAACTGTTTATAATCATTACAGACAATCCTCTGAGCCCTCTAACTCTGGTGTAGCATCGGAGCTAAAAAAAAAAAAAAAAAAAAAAAAATCACACACTGGCTGTTTTGTTGAGTATTTGCAATTTTTTTCAACGGCCCTTAACATCCACTTTCAAAATATATCAATAAGTGAACAGTTTCGTTTGGTGAGCAAACGCCTTCGACGACTTGTGTGTGTGCCTGTGTGTAAAATTTTCAGTGAACCGAAATCATCTATCATCAATTTGTTGATACTGCAGATTATTTACAGCACGCCATTTTTTGCCTGCTGCTGAATTTTATTATAGTGATCATCTCAGCCAATCAAATCTTTAGGAAGAGAGAGAGAGAGAGAGAGAGAGAGAGAGAGAGAGAGAGAGAGAGAGAGAGCAGTCATGAGAGAATGCAGAAGGAACAGGAAGGTGGAGGCAATAAAAGCATGACTAAGAGGCAAATGGGAGAGAGAGAGAGAGAAAGAAAGAGAGTGAGACAGAGAAAGAAGGTAAAATGACAACAGACAAAAATGTAGAAGCTAAAAACAGAAATAAAAGGAGAGAGCACTTGGTAGATACAAATATAGGAAACAGAAATAGAAAGAGTGGGCAATAAAAAGACAAAGGTGAGAAGAGAAGAAAGAGACAAGCCCAGAGGAAGTAAGTAAAGACGGAGAGAAACTAAAGTAAACAAGACCGACTGTCCCCGAGATATTTCCTCCACTCGAAATGAAGACGTGAGCGATTCATCTACACAAACAGAACTCATTGTAGGACTTTGGATTCAATCAATTCACAGCCTTCGATTCCATCCCAGCTGTCACAGTGAGAGGTCCAAAACATCACAACAGAAAGCAGTTATACTTTGAACTTGAGATGAGAAAGAAGCTTCTGAATTCACTTATGAGGACGCAACAGTCTCTCCCAGAACATCTGCTCGTATGTCAGTTGTGAAAGTAATTAATCTGACAAACAGTTTAGCTGCATAACTTCTTCTTTTTCATTAACAGCTTCATCCCAGGTATGGTGGATCCTGGGAGCCATAGGCATGAACCAGGAATACACCCTTGACTGAAAGATATTGAATCTCAGGGGTCCGAGCATGTGCTCGTTCATACGCCCATGTAGGGTAGCCAGTCCTCTTACTAGTACATTTTTGCAGGAAAGTGGAGAACCTAGAAGAACCCCACAGAGACATGAATGCCCCTTTTCCATCGAGGCAGTTTGAGTGCTGGTTTGGAGCCTAATTTAGAACCAGTTCTTTCTTTTCCGACAGCCAAAGCACCGGCTCTGAAACAGGAAAAGTGGTTCTTAAGTAGCACCAAAACGTTGCTGGTCTAGACTTAGGAACCGCTTGTGTCAGGAGCTGTGGGCGGGGCTGTGGGCGGGGCTACTGTTAGCGCATTTGATAATGTACCTTAAGTATACTAATGTTTAATACACTTTTACTTTACCGCGATATGATACATTATCAGCACACATGATAGTAGGTAGCTACATGCTAAGGCTAACTTTTTTCTGTGTTAATGATAAAATAACATAATGTACTTTCTCGATAACAACCTCCGTTTATACAGATTACATGGAGCTGCACGTACACGTTGGATTCGCTGAGTTTGGGTGTTAATGTAGGTTCACAAAGCCATGAGCATTAACAGTAAAGCAACATCCGCCATTGTTGATGTGTTTGTGTTTGCCGCTCCTGCGCTAACGTTGCTGGCACACGTGACACGTATACAGTGACGTCAGACTCGGCTCTGTGTGATGGCTCTCTAGCCGGTGGAAAGGCAAACCGGTTCTTAGAAGGTTCGCCAGTGGAACCAACTTTGAACCAGCACCAGTGCTAGCTCTGAACCAGCACCCGGTTCTTTTTGGTGGAAATGGGGCACATGAAGAACTCTCACGAAACACGATATACTGTAGAGAGTAACCAGAGCTCAATCATATCCTGGAACTGTAAAGATGGCACAGTCTCGCTGCCTTTGAGATTGAAAATGAGGTCATTATCTTTGGCAGCATACAGACACACACATCAGTTTGAACCTAGACACTTGAAAGAAGTGGATGCTGTTTAGAAAAAAGCTCCTTGGTGGTATAGCGGTCTAAAGAAGTCAGGTGAACTAAAGAGGAAACATTCTCAAGGTCTTTTTGGTATGCTGACGACATTCAACTCGTCCTCCTCTCCCCTCCCTCAGACTCTCGTGTTTCAGCTTCTATCTCAGCATGCCTGTCAGACATCTCTTCATGGATGGAAGATTGTCATCTGTGACTAAATTTAGACTGAGCTGCTGTAGATCCCTGCGGATGCAGCCATACTTCAAGATCTTGTGATCTCTCTGGAGAAGTATCGGAAAAGTATCATGCCACCCGACGCAACCTTGACGAAGTTCTGGATGAATTAATTATCATTCTGTCAATCATCCCGTCACTTTGTGTCAAACACTGATAGTTGCCTACAAAGACAAAAATGGTCCCTGCCCTGTACGGTATATAAAGGTCCTGATCACACCCTGCCCTGCACCATGTTTCTTCTGATCGAGACCCACCATCAGGACTCATTTCTGTCCTGGCTCCCCTCTTGTTGTCTGAACAAGACTAAAACCTTTCCTTTCATACACAATTCCACAGGGGAAGAAAGCAAACTTCCTGTCCTCAGGCATAATAGCGTCATTGTTCAGCATATAGCCGACTTGGGTTTGATCATGAGTTCCGGTCTATGTGGAGTTTTGCTTACATGGGTTTCCCTCTGGGTTATCCAGTTTCCTCCTACTGCCCAAGAACATGGTAAATTGCCCCTAGTTATGAAAAAAAAAGTCAGTGGTCCCCTGCAATATACTGGCATCCCATATGAGTTAAAGACCCCCTCAATGCTTCCAATGTTGCCAGGATAAACACCACACGATCCCCGATGACCTTGACCAGGATTAATCGGGGGTATAATATACTGTACCACTATTAATGAGTTGGCTCAAAACAAAAATTAAAAGGATTTCTAGATATTTTGACTGAGGAGTTTAGTATGGTTTGGCATAAGCTAAAAGACTCAGGGCTTTAGGTTTTATACTTATTTCTCAGTTAGCGTGTGGGTGGATAACATGGGTTATAGTCTCAGTGGGTTTAATTATAACGCTTACAACCATGAATTTGTTCTATTTGACCACACTAAAGAAAATAATAATCTAGAACAGAAAATGTGGTCAAATTACAAAAATATAAGGAATGTAGAGGAGCTTAAAATAGGTGGAAAAAAAGCCTTGTATGTGTTGCGTAACGGTCTATTTTGTTCTCCTGATGTAGACATCGAACACTAACTGTGCTCCTTGTGGAGACTGAAGCTGAAGCTCACACATCATTAATTAAAGGCTGGTAGCTGCAGGCTTTCAGTCCCACTAGAGCAGCTGGACCACAATGATGCACAAGATAGGATGGACTTCACATAGGAAGGCTTGTCCTACTGAGGAACTTCCCCTGACTTAACCATCAATGCAAATAATGCAAGTAAGACCTCTCTTACTGATACATAGAATACATACACCTGAATATGGTTAAAATGAAGTCACCTGGCCATTGCACCTTCCCCAGACTGTTACTACGTCGCGACACTCGTGTGCTTAAGTCTTTTTGGAAAGACAATTTTCCTTTATTGGAATGTTACGCAGGGGGGCACGGTGGCTTAGTGGTTAGCACGTTCGCCTCACACCTCCAGGGTTGGGGGTTCGATTCCGCCTCCGCCTTGTGTGTGTGGAGTTTGCATGTTCTCCCCGTGCCTCGAAGGTTTCCTCCGGGTACTCTGGTTTCCTCCCCCCGGTCGAAGACATGCATGGTAGGTTGATTGGCATCTCTGGAAAATTGTCCGTAGTGTGTGATTGCATGAGTGAATGAGTGTGTGTGTGTGTCCTGCGATGGGTTGGCACTCCGTCCAGGGTGTATCCCGCCTTGGTGCCCGATGACGCCTGAGATAGGCACAGGCTCCCCGTGACCCGAGGTAGTTCGGATAAGCGGTAGAAAATGAGTGAGTGAGTGAGTGAGTGAGAGAGAGTGGGAATGTTACACAAACCTGTTTCAGCATGACAATCCACCGGTGCACAAAGCAAGCTCTATAAAAACATGAAGGATGGAGTCAAAGTACTCAAGTGTCCTGAACAGAGCCCTGACCTCAACCCCACTGGATACCTTTGGGATGAATTCCACCATTTCAGGTGCTGACTACGCACCATAGGGCTGAATCGACAGATACAGTATAGGATAGTGTCTCTCTTTTCTGTGTACTTCATAGTGCCATCGTAAGCCATTCGAAACTCAGCAGAAACTCAAGATTAATGTCCCTCTTAAACTCCACTACTGGGTATAAATCAGGTCTATACAACAAATGCAATCATGTTATTTGACAATGATTCATGCTCTTCATCGCTCGCCACTTTCTCACAGCACTATAATTGCTATAATCTTGTTTATGTATGTCGGTTAATGCTTCATTATCAGCAGTCAATTTGCTCACATATGCTCACAGCTGGTGAAGAAAACGAAGGAAAACATGTAGAGAAACCTTCAGCCCTCTACAGAGAAGGGTTCAAGGCTAAGAGTCAACAAACTGGAAAGGTAGATTTGACCGTTTTCTTTTCTTTTCCATCTTTCCGTCCATCCTTCCTCCCTTTTCCTTGTGTCTTACCTTCCTTCCTTAATTACTTTGTTGTCTCAGTTCTTATTTTCTCATTTCTTTCTTTCTTTCTTTCTTTCTTTCTTTCTTTCTTTCTTTCCATTTTTATGGAAAATTCATTTTTCTGTCTTTTGGTCCTTTATCTTCTGTCCTTCATTTCTTGTTTTACCGTCTGTTTGTCCTTCCTACTATTACCTACCCTTCTTCCCTTCAATCTTTCTTTTCCTCCTGTCCTGTCCTTCCTTAATTCCTTCCTTCCTTCCTTAATTACTTTGTTGTCTCATTTCTCCTTTCTTTCTTTCTTTCTTTCTTTCTTTCTTTCTTTCTTTCTTTCTTTCTATTTTTATGGAAAAGTCTTTTGGTCCTTTACATTCTGTCCTTCATTTCTTGTTTTATCGTCTGTTTGTCCTTCCTTCTATTACCTTCCCTTCTTCGCTTCCATTCTTTTCCTCCTGTCCTTCCCTCCTGTCTTTCCCTTCCTTCCTTTCAGTCTTTCTTTTCCTCCTATCTTGTCCTTCCTTCCTCCCTTCCTTCCTTCCTTTAATGAATAAATGAATCTATTGTTTTTTTAAATGTTGTTTCTGACATGACTGACTGACTTTAGTTTATAGGTTTATTTATTCGTTTACTTACTTGATCACTTCAAATTAAACCAATCAGAGAAAAGGAGCATTGTGCTTTTCCCTCCACATCTTAACGAGTTCTGGTTCTCGTCACCAGGCCGGGAATCACATGGGAGGCCGAGTGGAAAGTGTGTGTGGAAAAGCTGATTATTAAATTATTAAATCAGTCAGGGGTACTTAAAGTTTCATGAGCGCCCATTAGCATCTGAGACAGTGCCGGCTGCAATGTAGAGCCGAGTGGAACGACAGGGTGCATACGCAATGTGCCTCTGACCTACATCCCAAGACTGCTAGAGACACCGAGCTCAGATCCGAGTGCTGACGTGACGAACTTCACGTTTCAGCAGGTGAAAAGACAGCACACGACGAGCACACGGCTCTACTGTAGATACAAGAAGGAGCAGGACCGCTTGTGTGGTTCGGGGTTTGTGCTTGGATTGACCTGATATTCTAAGCATTTGGGTCAATAAAAGGTTAATGCGGTGCTCTGAAAAAAATGGAAACACGATCCGATAAAATAAATAAATAAATAAATAAATAAATAAATAAATAAATAAATAAAAGAAACTGCAGAAATCGATTTCTAGAGCTTTTATTTTTAGCAGTTACACTTTTCTTATTTCAAAAAAGTTTCTAGTTTCATTGTGATTCTAATTAAATCTACTGTTTGGCTCAATAGCAGACTGTTTCTCCTATCAGAAGAAATGCTAACTGTGTGTGTGTGTGTGTGTGTGTGTGTGTGTGTGTGTGTGTTTTCTTCCTGAAGAAACGCACAGACCAACCTAAAGGGACGAAACTCGTCATGGCGAGAACGGTTCTGCTCCCCAAAAGGGAAAAGCATTAAATCGGGTAATGGAGACTTTAATTACGAGCCTCACACTCAATTTGGTTTTTGCCCATGAGAAACTAGTGTGTGTGTGTGTGTGTGTGTGTGTACATGTGGCTTGTCAGGTATGGCGTCTGATAGACCAAAGAGACAGAGGGATAAATATATATACATACAGATGGAAAGAGAGAGAGAGAGAGAGAGAGAGAGAGAGAGGGGGATAGATAGATAGATAGATAGATAGATAGATAGATAGATAGATAGATAGATAGATAGATAGATAGATAGATAGATAGATAGATAGATAGATAGATAGATAGGCTCAAGTTTCACTGTCCTGCTGTTCACTTTTAGACTGTGCATTCTTTCTCTCTGCCTCTCTCTTTCTCTCTCTACTGGGAACCGAGTGTGTGTTCCAGCCTCCGTCATCTTTTTTTCTCCCTCTGTCTTTTCATCCCTCCCTCCAGCTCGGACTAATGGGCCGCAGAAGAAGACATTCTGCAGTGCGCTGTCGTCTCAGCGGAGGGAAAACGTCGGCGTGCGCCATGCCCGCTGGCCCATTACCTCTGCCCCTGTGGACGCCTCCTAGGCTCGGTGACTCTCCTTACCTTCCCAAATAAAGTCTTCAAAAAGCATAACTGAAGCCTCCTAGGCGTCCTGGAGTCTGAGAGT
The DNA here is from genome assembly GCF_030014155.1 of Tachysurus vachellii. Classification (NCBI taxonomy): domain Eukaryota; kingdom Metazoa; phylum Chordata; class Actinopteri; order Siluriformes; family Bagridae; genus Tachysurus; species Tachysurus vachellii. The sequence continues at coordinate 2,346,321 of NC_083465.1, forward strand.
GAGTCCGGCGCAGCCTGCAGTCCAACCGGAGCACTTCTGGACAGTATGAAATGAAGCAAGTCCATTAAGCAGCATTGACCAGGGGTGTTGTGGGAAAAAAGCTTGACAGCGGCTTTTAGAGGCGGAGAGAGCTTTAAACACGGCCACTGATAAATATTTTAGCGTTACGGTTTTAGTGAATGAAGAGAGACTCGTACATCTCACGTCTTATTACGAATCACTCGGGTACAAGCTCGTGTTCCTCTTCAGCCTCGAGAGCAGGAACGTTTTCTAAAGAAGGAATAAAGACGAATAAAGACTCTTATCAGTGTGTCACGCTGAGGTTAGGAATGAAGACGGAGTAAACAGAGCGCTCTCAGAAAGAACTCACATTTAGCTGCTTTTCATTAAAGGTGCGGTCTCCGTTGTTTGAGAAATGCTTCAGAAAACTGAGTTGCGACGACAAACTAAACAAAAACAAAACAAACAAGTAGCCAATGAGCAGAAAGGGGCGTGTCTCGTCAATATGCGGCAGAGAGAGCGTTCAGTAAGCATGTGTGACATTAGCAGAAAGCGGTTTTAACATTGACATGGAGGATAAAAACAAAGAAAGAAAACGAAGAAAGGCTTACGATAAGGTAAGAAGTAGGACGTGTTAATATAGGATCAGCTTTCCAGCGCTGGAATTGGTGGGACCCATTTGTGTTAGGGGCGTGTTTGTTTTGATGATTTCAAATGTCAACATTGGCTTTCAAACAACGGAGACCCCACCTTTAATGAAGAGTTTTGTGTTTTTTTGTTATCTTCCCCTACTAAACTAAACTCATACTAAATTCCCTTGAGATACACTTAAGGATTGAGAGATTGATTGATTGTCTAATGGACTGATTTTTGTTACCATGTCGATCCATGTGCCTTATCTGTTTTAGGAACTGTTTTGTAGTGCACATTAATAACAGCAATCGATATTAAGTAAGAAAAAGAAAGAATGAAGCTATTTTTTTTAATAGCTCCTTCAGTCTTTCAGGGAAATTGTCATTTCTACACTGTAATCATAATGTAATATAGATTTTTTTTTCTTTTTACTGAAATCACAAACACTCTAGGCAACTAACTTCTCAATTTTTATTTTTTATATAAGAATGTTATTGACAAAAACATTTTGGTAACAAAAATTGTCTTTTCAGTGACCCCCTGCGGCAGTTTCTACTTCTTTACAGCAGTGTGTTCTATTTATCTATATTCAGATCCATATTAAGAGCAAACACTTTATTGACACCTTTAATAAATAAAGGTCTCCCAGCTTCTGTGGGACTGGGTGAGATGGGGTGGTCTAGGGCAGGGCGGGGCGGGGCGGGGCAGGGCGGGGCTGCGAGGTAGCCTCATCTCTCCTTCCTTCACCTCACCACATGATGAGCTATAAACAGCAGCCAAATAATGATGGCCATTTCTTCTCGCTGTTGTTTTTCCTCTGCCTTATTTTTATTCTGATGGCCGATCGATACGCCTGCAGCCACTTTCAAATCAGCCACGGCTGCGCAAGTGAGAAAAATTACCTGCGACGGTGGGAAAATTAAACAGTAATTGGCTTTTAGAGCATTGTGCAGCCCACTGAACTAGCAGCAAATCCGTATATTTAGAAAGTTTCAGGAACACACACACACACGTTCATTTGTTCTGTAGATGGCATAATGTCGAGTGTTAAAAAGATGACCAGCGAAAGTAAATAGCATGAGTCTGACTTTTAAGGGAGCTGATGACAGTGAAGAGTTTCTTGGTTTGTTGTCTTCTCTCTCTCTCTCTCTCTGTTTGTTGTCCCATGTTATTTTAATAATTGCAAGATTCTAAAAACATGAGCACTCCGTATAGAATTAGCAAATGGAAGAATGCTGAAAGAAGCAAATGATCTACCACAAGCTCTCAGACGTCCACGATTGGCTTGACGGGCTATGCCCCGCCCACTCAGCCAGAGCATCTTAGACTTCTAGCTTTATGGAACTGCGTCATCATCGATATCCAAACTCATGCACTTCAAGGTGATAGTTTGGATATTTTTAAGGGTTCCTCTAAAGGTTCCTGCTCTAACAGGGAACTCTGTACTGTACATGAGATGTTATGGACCCGTCCCAGTACACATCCACCCTTCCAGAATCAGTGGTTCTTTTCTAATTACTCCCTGTAGTTATGGAAATCCAAGCTCATGCACAATTCCTTTCCAAAAAACACACACACACACTTCCAAGCCAAACTCTCAGCACTATTGGTTTGGGACGGATCCCATGTCACTGTGAATTCTGCCTGTTCAGCACTGCTGGTTTGGGACACAGCCCACCTGAGTGTCAAGTCAGCACTGTGAGTGGGACAGCTCCTCCATCGACAAATAAATCAAAACTTTTTTTTCCTCTTCTCGAGTACAAAGTAGAGATAAGTGCAAAAGTTTGTGCACCCTTAGAAACATAGACCAACATTTTGTTTTCAGTAATTCTTCTTTTTTTTCCATTCATTCAGGTTTTTGGTTGGTTGTTTATTCTCACTCACTCATTTTCTACCGCTTATGCGAACTATCTTGGGTCACAGGGAGCCTGTGCCTATCTCAGGTGTCATCGGGCATCAAGGCAGGATACACCCTGGACGGAGTGCCAACCCATCACAGGGCACACACACACACCCTCATTCACTCACGCAATCACACACTACGGACAATTTTCCAGAGATGCCAATCAACCTACCATGCATGCACGGGGAGAACATGCAAACTCCATACACACAAGGCAGAGGCGGGAATCGAACCCCCAACCCTGGAGGTGTGAGGCGAACGTGCTAACCACTAAGCCACCGTGCCCCCGTGGTTGTTTATTTTACCAGAAAATTTTAGATGCTGAAAATTTACATATACTAAACTAGATTTATATTTTTTTTAGAACCGGAAATGTTTTTGACAGTTTTTTTTTAAAGATTGAGTTTAGTATGTTTACACTTTTTTCTACTTTATCTGGGGTATTTGCATTGTAAGTGATTTTTGCATGAAAATATTTGTTTGAACATTGTTTTCTTTTAGCTATATATTTTTCCTGTATTGTTAAAAATTAGAAAAAATAATAATTAAAAAAAAAGTGTAGTTTTTCCAGAAACAAATATCAGATTAGATTTGGCTGATAATCAAGGTTTTGTTATTGAGTATCTGAATAAGTTTATGAGCAGACTGAAAATCTAACGATAGACGAGGACAATTTTCCCAAAAACAAACAGAACCGGGTGAAATATTACTTGACATGCCGGCTGTTCCATCAGAGCTTGCTGCAGACGTTGGCTTGTCAATTGATTATTATTATTTATTTGAATGAGCTATCTGTCGTCTTAGGCGTACAAGATCACTCGATTGTCCATGATTGGCTAGCGTCACTCTGACTGACAAAGCAGACAGACTAAGCCCCGCCCACCAAGGCAGCATGGCTAATTAAGTTTTCTCAAAATTTTTTTTTTTTTTTTTATATTTTTAAGTGTTCTTGGCAATCAGGGTTCCACACATTGGTGGAGAAATGAAGCGGCTTATACTGTATGTGGGGTTCTTCTTGAGAAATCTATGTATACTTCGAGACGCCCCCTTTTTCAAATTTTGCTATTCTGTATATAAGTAAATATGTATGTAAGTAAATACATCTCTGACGCCAACATTTCAATGCAATAAGATACAATAGACTCCAGTCTCTGGCATGAAATCCGATTTATTTAGCATTGGCAGTTGAGCAACTGTTGCCTTCGGAATGATGCAGTGCAACTTGGGAAACTGTGATTCGATGCAGCATCATGTGCCATCTGTTTAGTTTTTGTGAAAAACAAAAAGCTGCCAGACCTCATCTCAGGATCCTGGCAGTGTGCTGGAAATTTCACGCTCCGCCCGCCAATGATTTGGAAAAGCGGTACGGGTGTGGTGAGAGACGAGCACACCTCTAGTCGGAGACGTCGTGTGACGAGAAAGATCGCACGAGACTCAAAGATTCGTCCCGTCTACTTCCGAGGGCACCTTTTGAGTCGTTCTGTTAGAAGACGCCGTGGCTGCGTTTATGATCGATGTGCTTAAAGAAATTCAATTTCCCCCCTCATTCAAATTTCACACTGTTGCCGTTCAAAGCGCAGTTCAATGAAACATTTCTATTAGAGAATCGATGATGCTGAATTACAAGGAGCTCTAATTGATTCATACATAAAATTAATGAGTCATTACAGGCTTGTCAAAGAGCGGGCTCTGTTTACAGCCAGGCTGAAACCAACGGCAGACTGAATCAGTGGGAGTCTTTTTATTCAGGACTATTATTAAAAAAACACACACACACAATCTGTGATTACATAATCTATCGGTAAGGTTCTTTTACTGGCAAACAGGTTTAGATACACAATACTGTAGATCAGGGAATAGCAAGCAAATTAGGATTACTGAACAAGAAACCCGGAGTCAACTCTGGAAACGACTCCTAAAACAAACTTGACTCATGTATTGAATCAAAATAGTGGATCATTTTAAACAAGCTTTATAAATATATATATTTTTTTCCCTCCTACACTCCCGGATGTATGGGACATCCTAGATGAGAAAACTATTTGAAATTAAAAATTTAATAAATAAATAATAATAATAAATAAAATAAATAATTTATTTACTAGCTAATAAATAAAGATTTTTTAAAATCAAACTTTAGATTGTGATTTCTGATTAGCTGATTCAGTGCAAAGAGCAAAAACTAAAAAAAAAAAAAAAACAGAAGATGAGAAATGAAGAATGGAGAGGAGAGAAGTGGAAGTGGAAGAGGAAAAGGAGGAGGAAGAGGAAGAGAAGAGAAGCAGATGATGTAAGCTGCCCTGGCTGCTCTTCCAGTAGTCGTGGTGCTGCATCATTTCTCAGATGAAGAGGAGAAGGCATGTGATCCGTTTCTCTGTTTTAGAGTGAAAACATAGATTTTGAGAGAGAGAGAGAGAGAGAGAGAGAGAGAGAGAGAGAGAGAGAGACAGACAGACAGAGAGAGAGAGAGAGAGAGACAGAGAGAGAGAGAGAGAGAGAGAGAGACAGAGAGAGAGAGGGGTGGAGGACAGAGCTGTGACCTTCAGGAGCCCAGGAGGCAGACTGAGAGCCTCTCAAATAATCTGTTAAATCTATTTAGATCTCTTTCATTTCTGACTGTACTGCTCGAATATGTCCAAGCGTCTCTCTCTCTCTCTCTCTCTCTCTCTCTCTCTCTCTCTGGATATTGTTAATAATAATAATAATAATAATAATAATAATAATAATAATAATAATAATAACAATAATAATAATGCTCTAGTTTTCAAAATCTTTAGGCTCACTGGTCAAATCTAAGCTAATCTACTGATTAAAAAAACTCAAACAAGTATGTTCACACCAAATCATGTGGTCAGGTCATGATACATTATCACACGTTTGAAATGATCTAATCTTAATTACCATAATGAAGCAAAATTACAAGCAGCAAACGTGAGCTTTGACTACAAGACAAGGTTCAAGAGAGATTAAGCAACTTGTACTCGAGAGCACGGCGCCGTCCGCTGATCCACCCGCGTGCTCACGTGTGAGAATAAAAGCTAGCTTCCTTCCTACGTCTCTAAGTAATCGTCATGGTCGATCTGTGGCTCTCTGTCTCATTACCGCTCTGTCAGTTGTCTCGATCGACGCGTCTCACAGTTACTCGGTGCTCCTGTGTGCGGCTCGGAGGGGAGGACAGCAGGAGACGCAGAGGGAGCCCTCGTCACATACCGTCATGGGCCCTCGCTTGCTTAATGCTAAAAGGGAGCCAAGCGCGCAGCCGTGGCTTTAAACACATGTTCCCGACTCTGTAGGGTTGAAGAAGGATCTGGCAGCCTAAAGAGCGACAGATTCAGGCTGCGAGCAGATTGTTGCGGCCGAGCTGGTGTGATAAAGCCGTGTGCTTTGTCAGAACTGTCACTTGATTGCAGCAAGCTTTCCCTGAGACGAGGACTAACGAGGACGCGACTCTCACTGAAGAAAAAACTAAACGAGTGTTGAATTCGAGCTGAATTACTGCCTCACTGTGCAGTATGAACACTTCACAATTGGTCTGTTGCTTGATTCTAATGTGTAAAGAACCATGTGTACAGAAAGACATTTGAATAAGTGAATCATGTGTAAAGAATCATGTGTTCAGAATGACATGAATAAATGAATCATGTGTAAAGAATTATGTGTACAGAAAGACATTTGAATAAATGAATCATGTGTACAGAATGTCATGAATGAATGAATCATGTGTAAAGAATAATGTGTACTGAATTACATGAATAAATGAATCATGTGTAAAGAATCGCGTACAGAAAGACATTTGAATAAATTAATCATGTGTACAGAATGTCATGACTGAATGAATCATGTGTAAAGAATAATGTGTACTGAATGACATGAATAAATGAATCATGTGTAAAGAATCATTTGTTTAGAATGACATGAATAAATAAATCGTGTAAAGAATCTTGTGAACAGAAAGACATTTGAATAAATGAATCGTGTACAGAATGACATGAATAAATGAATCATGTGTAAAGAATCATGTGTACAGAAGGACATGAATAAATGAATCATGTGTACAGAATGCCATGAATGAATGAATCATGTGTAAAGAATCATGTGTTTTGAAAGACATTTGAATAAATGAATCATGTGTAAAGAATCATGTGTTCAGAATGACATGAATAAATGAATCGTGTAAAGAATCTTGTGAACAGAAAGACATTTGAATAAATGAATCATGTGTAAAGAATCATTTGTTTAGAATGACATGAATAAATGAATCGTGTAAAGAATCTTGTGAACAGAAAGACATTTGAATAAATGAATCATGTGTACAGAATGTCATGAATGAATGAATCATGTGTACAGAATGACATGAATGAATGAATCGTGTAAAGACTCGTGTACAGAAGGACATGTGAATAAATAAATCCTCTGTAAAGAATCATGTGTCCATAACTCAATTATCTGTAAAGAATCATATTTTACAAATAAATCATGGAATTGTTCTCATGTGATAGTGTTACTATAGAAATTTCTATAGAAAAATCTATAGTTTCTATAAAAATTGCTAAAATCTGAACAGATTTAACAACCAACTGTAGGTTTTTGGAGGATCTTTAGAAGAAGACTACAATATCGGTGCATGAGGGCCAAGGAGAAATTTCCAGTTTTTTTTTTGCTAACCATTTTATCGAGTTTATTACATCTTGACGACAACTTGTCTAGTGAACGTTCAGCTACATTAACCATAGCGATAAACGGATATAAATTTGAATCATTGACACAGATGAAGAAAACTCTCCAGGCTGATTTCAGTCAAACTCTGATTCATCACAGAACCCTTTCATTCATTGATTATTTTCTTTTAGCTGCACAATTCAAAGTGATTCATTTAATCTTTCCTTGGAAAATAACTAAAAAAAGATGACTCCCTCTGCTTGGTGTTTAATTCTCCAAACTGGTATACCAGTATATATATATATCCAAAACCCAGTATCTATATTATATATAATCAAAATTTTCTCAATCTCTTCTTCTCTGTTGGATAGTAACCATGGCAACAATCCAGAATAACACGCTCAGCTCGGCAGATCTATATTTACGCTTCAACACCACAATTAAACTAATCATTTTATAGCGTTCTCATGTCACATAGGAGTTATGGCAATTATTACGAGATGAGGACCGGAGGATCTGATTATTATTCAGCGGTTGATGGATGGACGGACGTATTTTTATTTATTTTTTTTTACAACACGCAATTTTATCTTCGAGTTTTTTTTTCTTCGTCTTTGTCTTCCAACAAACAAAAAAAAGTTAAAAAAAAAAAAAAAAACAACCCTGTTACTTATATACTGTAAGAAAACACAAAAGAACATAAAATCACAAAATATTACTGCTGTATTTAAAAAATAATAGATTCGCTGTTGAAAAATGATTAAAAAAAAAATTCATCAATTTTTAAGCTAAATGTCACCGCAATCAAAAAAAAACAACAACAACAACAAAAAAAACGCAGCTTGGCTATAATTTCGACACGATTCGAGGCGGAAATAAATGTTACCACTGAATGAATTTAAAGCAGAAGAGCAGAGAAAGATAATTAGCTACAGAGAAACAATTGTGTAACAGCAATCCTAAAGATTTTTCCAATCAAATTTATCTTGGATTACAAAATTGCACCATTTGTTTTATTCATGAATCAAAAACAAAATTGTTGACAAATCGCTGTGGTAAGTTCAATAAACGTTCGAAAGAATCTGCTCTGGAGTGAAAAGCCAAACAAAGTCTGCTTCATCGCACCATCCGTTCACTTACTTCCTTATTTTATTTTTCACTTAAAATAGAATCGATTTTTTTTAACCGCGGAAAAGATAACGCTATAAGTCTGAAATCTTATTCCAGATGGGAAAAAAATATGCTTTTTTTTTCCCCCTTAGCTTTTACCTTCCATCCTTCATCGTCTCTTCTGTTCCTCTGGAAGCGTCTCACGCCTTTTGTTGTATTTCATAAATCAGCTCTCTGTCACATCTAGCGACCTCGGCCGTGTCTCATCTCGCTTTTTTCACTCAAAACGATCAATACGCCTTTTCGATGTGAAACTGTAATACGCAGCAAATATCCGTTACCTGTAGGGATAATGCCTTTTTGCTTACTTAGCCAATATACATAAATAAAGCTAATAAATAAATAAATAAATAAATAAATAAATAAATAAATAAATAAATGGGAAATCTGAACTCAGATAACTTTTTACACCCATGTTGTGCAAAACAGAATCTCCAGATCCTCATTTTCCAGGACTTCAGGTTTCCAAGTCGGCTGTCATCATCATCATCATCATCATCATCATCACCTTACATTGTCAAGATTTGTTCAAAAAAATGATTTTTTTTTTTTTTTTTTTTTGGAACTTTTCTATGAATATATTGCCCCTGATGTTCTTGGGAAAAAAGACATACTTTTGAAACACGACTGAGTCCTAAGTGTTTACTTTTGTTTGAGCTTCATATTAACACCATTGTGGAGTTCAAGACGGTGTCTTGTTTTTCGTCGTAGGAAATTGATGTCCTTGTGTCGTTAGCATGAATGCTAGTTAACCACGGTTGACGTATTTGCTAATTCTTTGCTATTATAACTTCTCTAAGCAAATCCAGCATCTTTAAGTTCTTGATGTTCATCAGTTCTGCAGTTTTTTTCCTCCTTGTCTTTTGACATTTCGCTGCTGTGATGCTGTTGATGTTCTTCGTCTCCTCCCGTCCTCACACGTTTGCACTGTATGTGCGATCCTGCCGCCAAGAGCGCCTAAAATAGCTCGGTGAGTGTGTATCTGCAAATGTGATGAACCTCCTGAGAACCGTCATTAGGGCTGTATGAGGCCTACTTTCTGCAGTTAAAGGAGAAGTGTAGTCTTTTTTTTAATGATAAAACACTAAGTTTTGGTTGTTGAATACGAGTCTAAAGCGGATTTTACAGAAAATAAACCCTCACGCGGCCGATGCCAGCTGCGTACATCACCAAAGCTAGCAGCGGTATCAGATACTATCTTTCACTTGGAGCAAACTTACAGTGAATTACACAGTAAGGTGGCGTAATTAGGGAGAAAATGGGTGGAAAATTAAACAGCGCGTGTGGTTCAGCCCTGAGGCCGTCTCACGCCGCAATTGATTTCATCAATCTGTGTAGTCGTGCTACGGATACAGAGCGCTCGGTGTCACGCTGCCGCTCACTCTCTGTGATTACCTAATTACCTTTCTGTGTTTGTGGCTATATATTTTATTGCTTTAAAGGGTCATTGCTGTAATCAAAAAAAGGTGGTTAAAAAAATAAAGGCAGACACACACATCGCTTCATGGATGGTTAATGAGGTGAGGAAATTGTTTAAGAAGCAAAACAGCGTGTTACATTTGAGCTGAATAATTTTTTAAGAATTTCTTTAGGGTTTAAAAGCAGATAAAGGCTCAGTGATATTAATTCGCTTAAGGAATAAACAACACATACTGTATCTGGTGAGAATGCCTTGCTACAGCATATCTTGCTCCTTGGTTGTGGGTTTTTTCTTTTCTTTTCTTTTAAACTTTCAAATGATTTGTGCTGGGATTGATTCGGTCTTAATTAGGATTTTCCACTTAATTTTTTTTATATTAAAAAAAATGGATTTAATTAGATTTTTTTTTACCCAATTTAAATTGATTTTTTCTTAAATCATAATAATTAAAACTGACATGGACTTTTTTCGCCAATTCTATTTGTTTGTTTTTATTGTTGATTTTTACACTGTGTTTTGGAACCAAATTGGATTTTATTTGAGATATATATATATATATATATATATATATATATATATATATATATAAAATATAAAAAAAACGATATAAAAAAATATGTATATTATATAAAAACTCCCAACACACACACTAAATTTGTCTCAGGTTTGCCTACAATCTTAAGATGCTAAATATTATACAGCATTGAACTCTAAATAGCGAAAAAGATTTTGTTTAATTGTGTTTGTTGGCAAATTGCTGTAATACAAGAAGAATAAAATACTTCTGGATGGAAACACAATCTCTGCTTCATAAATGCAGGACATTTTCTGATTAAATCCAATCTCTTTTAGCTGAAAAATTCTCTCATGAAATTTTAAAGACAGTTTATTAACGATGGGCGTCTCTTAGCAAGCGATTTAATTATTTATTTTTGCCAAAACATGCGTTTATTTATTTATTCATTTATTTATTTATTTTTTACATATTTGAGAAATTAATTTATTTTAAAATGAAAAAAAAAGGGTTCTAGTTAAGAGAGAACAGATTGATTCGGATAATAAGAATAATCACGTCTCTGTGAATTTTGCCGGCAAATTCCATTACTTGAAAGGGCAGTCTTCAATCTGCTGTTGAATAAATCTGCAGCACAAAAATAAGAGCGATGACGTCCGCGAGCAGAATGAGAAAGGAGAGAATAAGTGGAGTTAATACACCTATGCTGACACGAGCTGAGCAGCGCTACAGAGAGGAAAGAATCAGGCCTGTTAAATAGCCAAATGCCAGGAATATCAAAAGAAATCCTCCAAAATGGAAGATTCAGTATCCTGAGTTCTGATTAATGTCTTGATTTTTCTAAAATGTGCACAATTTTAAAATTACTCCAAAAGTAGTTCATACACCAAAAACATGCTAGTTGACTGACTTTTTTTTTAACTTTTTTTTGGTCGCAAGAACTACAAAGCTAAGCTTGCTAATAAGTAATTTTACAGTATTATATATTAAAAATATATTTTCTAAAATTAAGGGCTAAGATTAACTGGCTTATATATAACAAACTTAGCTGGTTTCTTTGCTAACTTAAAATTAGCCATGTTTGCTAATCAATTCCAGTAACTAATATTAATTGGCCAATATGAAAGTCAACTTTGCTGGATTAAGCTGGTTATGGACGGCATTCACTAAATTCCAGGGGTTTCGTTACCACGACATAAAGTGGGAGTTTCTGGAGGTTTTGGAAAAACGCCCTCTTTCAAAAAAAAAAGAGAGCATACCTACTGTACGATGGATAATGAAGGACAAAACAGTCATACAGGTAGACTTTATATTTTATATCTACTATGCTTTATTATCTTACAGTTAAGCTATTTTCGAAAACAAATAAAGAACCAAAAACTACAGTTAGGGTTAGACTATCAAATAGGCCACGCCTGCCCGATGACGCAATATCTGTTATGCTGTTCTGAAATCCCTGGAAATAAGTGCATCCAGGTTATGGACACTCCGAGTGCCGGTGTACACGTCCTGATTATTTAGTCATCTTTCGTTCTTTCTGCAGCTTTGTTTTGACCACACTGCTAATCAATCATATTTGATGAGATGCTAGCAAATCAAGCAGTTCCTGTAGGTTCCCAGTCAAGAAGGTCTACAGAAAGTACATCCTGCACCAAGTTAGTCTTAAACTAAACTATTAAACTGTTTATTTAAGATAACTTGCAGGTTGTCTCTTTACAGTTCCTCATCAAGGTTAGTCATAGCTTGTTTATGGCTTTTTTTTTAGCTCTGATAAGAAATAGTAGTAAACTATTTCTAGTAAATACTAGTAAAAACACATCACTTTAGTCAGGCGTACACATAATACATCCCATAATATTGTGCATTATTACATCAGACTTGCTAATATTATGAACAGCAGCTACGTTAATCCCTCTCCCCTGCTTCTCTCTTTCTACCCATCCCGAGGCATCCAGAAATTGTACAAGCTCTGATCATCTTCCGTGCCATGAAGATTTTGGACCTCCACTGAGATGAGGCCGACTCAGTGAATCCTGAGGTATCTAGAGATGTTCCAGCTCCAGTTGGACTCTGCTATACTAAAGAGAAGATCTGAACTCCATGTGATCTTTTGCATCAATACAACATTTATCAGACTGTATATTTATAATCACACGCTCCAGTGTCACCCATATGGGGATGAGGTTCCCCTCGGAGTCTGGTTCCTCTCAAGGTTCCTTCCTTTACCATCTAAGGGAGTTTTTCCTCCCAACAGTCACCTGAGGTCGCCCCCCCCCGTCAATTGTAAAAAGCGCAGTTCACAGTTACTGTGATGTATGGTGTTAAAATGGTCACATTTCACTTATTTGCTCGATAATTTGAACATGGAGGCATTTTTTTATGCCTGTAGCTCCACTCACACTGATGTACGAACTTCTAATAGCCTGTAGTATGATTCTTATACTCAGAACACAATGGAAATAAAGTCACAGCCCAATGCTCTTACATAATCAAGGGTCCTCCCCCTGAAAGTTGGACATCCATCAAACAACAAGCATCACAATTTATCAGTTTGCTAATGTCTGAACAAAATGAAAAGCGACTAGCCAAATGGCACGACAACAAATTACAAGAGGAGAAATTGGCTGGAAACATCTGGCCCCACTGAAGCATCACCAGTGAGGGTGTCCGTCAGTGCTAGAGCCCTTTCTCTGTTAACTGTTGGTTTGGTTTGGACTGGCTGCATATTCAGACGATGATCCACCCGAGCAAGTCACGGGTCAAGTAAACATTTGGTTGAACATGGACAATTTCGCTTTTTTTTTGTTACAGTGCATCACAGTGGGTGAACACACCAAGGTCAGAGGTGATAGGCCTCACATTTACATTAGGCAATAAGCCTCAATCATGTATCTGCTACAACTACATACGCTATACTAGGCCAATTCGATCTGTTGCTTCAAATTGTCCACATGAACATCTGGATCTGATGTCTGTCTATTTCGAACAACTTGGTGCAGTGACCCGGATGTCATGGTGCCGTGACCCGTACAGTATCCTGTATTGGTGTCATGATCCGGATTTCTTTATACAAAGTCGATATTACCAACTTATTCCGACACAATTTATACAGTACGTTAAAATAAAATCAATGTTACAAGACGGTCATTTACTGTCACTGCATACATGGAATTACCTGCATGACCTTTGGACTTGACATATGTATAGTTTCAAGACTTGCAGCTGGAAAACCTGTAATCGTCCTTCTTATTTCCGTGACCCTAGTAATCCAGCTTCACGCCGATTCAGAGTTTCACAGATTATATGTCATGCAGGGAATCACACGGACACAAACACAGACAGAACAATAACGGTGCCTGACCACAGAGACAAAAAAAATAATGAAGGCAGAAAGATGATGCTTTCACATAGAAACATTACGAACCAAACAACAAAGCTTCCTACTGTGTGTGTGTGTGTGTGTGTGTGTGTGTGTGTGTGTGTGTGTTTGCGTTGTTGCTGCCCTTGTCTGAGAAAAAGAAAAAAGGCTCAAGTCTAGCAGAGATTTTATATTTACAGCGTCCTACTTTCTTTCGGAAACACCACCCAGACATCCCCTGCCGAGACTTAAATTTAAAGTTCTCCATTGTCTCGGGGCCTTGAGAGTGACCTGTAAAGTGACTTATTTTTTTACAATGCAAACTCCTTCAGTCTCATAGAAGTGGTTCTAAAAAAAAAAAAAATCATGATCCGTAAGCACACTTGCAAAAGAATTCAAATGAGGGCGGTGCATCGTGCTTCGTTTTTTTTTTTTTTTTTTTCGTTTGTTTGTTTTGCATGTTGCAAATAGCATGATTAATTATAGCTAAAAGCTCATGAGATAACCACAGTCCGGATTAGTCACCTTTCTGTGCCGAGCCTCCAAAGTGATGGAGAATGCGGTAATTAATATGCAGCCATGCATGACACACCTGCTGCTAGAGAATGTGTGACACGTTTTAGTGCATTTTTTTTCTTAAACAGCAAAAAAAAAAAAAAAAAAAAAAAGAAGCATGCTGGAGACTAGCACATTTCAGCCAGGAGTGTCTATGACACTGTTGCTCCCAGGTAATTATTTTTTTTCCCCCCTCAAAAAGGTAGTCACTGTCAGTAGGGTCTGTAATTACAGCATGAAGCGAATAAAAGCTGAATTGCTACGGTGCCTCCCAAAGAACCATTATTTTAATGGTTGCATTTGTGAGAGTTCTCTGAATCAAAAAGAAAGTGGTGATAGACAAGGTAAAAATTTAGAAATAAGGAAAAAAAAATAAATCCACAAGGTTGTTAACTCTGAGCAATTCAAAAGAAAGGTTCTGGGTCACAAATAAAGATTTTACAAATGAAGAAATAATTTGAATAAAAAATGTCTCTTGAAAAAATAGCGCAGTTCGATAACATTGTGTAATAATCATTTGTGACATCATCATACTGTACATATCTGTTAAAAAATGCTGAGTAGATTCTTGTTGATCTGGCAACGTTTCGATAAAGATCTGGACAAGTCATCGTCACTGACATTTCAAAGTGAAATCTAATTTCGGTGGCAAAATATTAACAAGAGTTAACCGCAAGCAGCGATCTGTAGGGGTCCAAGCACCTTTTGCATAAAGTACGCTATAGATTAACATCATACTGTACTGTTCCATGACAGCAGCTCAGCAATCAAAATAAATGATTTTGTATTGCAATGGTGGTTTATAGAGACCTAGGTTGACATTCATTCATTCATCTTCTACCGCTTATCCGAACTACCTCGGGTCACGGGAACCCTCTCAGGCGTCATTGGGCATCAAGGCAGGATACACCCTGGACGGAGTGCCAACCCATTACAGGGCACACACACACTCATTCACTCACGCAATCACACACTACGGACAATTTTCCAGAGATGCCAATCAACCTACCATGCATGTCTTTGGACCGGGGGAGTAAACCGGAGTACCCGGAGGAAACCCCCGAGGCACGGGGAGAACATGCAAACTCCACACACACAAGGCGGAGGCGGGAATCAAACCCCCAACCCTGGAGGTGTGAGGCGAACGTGCTAACCACTAAGCCACCGTGCCCCCCTCTAGGTTGCCATATAGTGTAGAAATACTGCCTAATCTTTCAGATGTAAAACATGTTTACTAACCAATTTGAAACAATGACCTAAATTACATTAGAGATCAGCTGTGTAAGCGCTCACTGATGCAAATCACTGGTTTTCACTGATTCTCATCAACCTCAGACTAAACGGCTTGAATCAGCCGAATCATGCTCAGGCAATCATGAACGAATCTAGATCTTAGTCCTGTACTGTATGTGCACTCGCTTTTCTATTTGCAGGATTAGACGATTAACATGGCTAGAAGTCTTAGTCAGTGAAGGAAAAGGAGAAGGTGTGGTTTGGTCTGCTTTACCTACTAATATCATACTCATACTATCATCTCCTCATGTTGCAGAGCATCAGATTGACTTGCTCTAAACTGTATTGTACAAATCGATGCATGCTTTAAAATGGATCTTTTATCCATCACAACGTTCACTGCGTATAACTAATTGGATCGTCTCGGAAGGAAAGATACACACCCTCTAAAATTAAACACTAGTATGATAGTTTCCATGGTGCAAAGGATCTCAGACCCCACAAGGTAACAAAAAAGATAGTTTGCATAAGAGGATGATGCACAACGGAGCTTTGTGTTTATGCACAGTATACTGTACACAGTGAACTCTTGCAATTAGATAAAGCACAACGTTTTGTCAGTTCAGAGATCTAAATACATACTGTACTGGCACTTGAGCGCTCTTTGTTGGCAAAACCTCAGTAGAATTCCATGCTGTTATACAATTTACAGTACATCCTACATGGTGAAGTTGTTTCTGATTGGATGATAATTATCTGTTCCGCTGACATCTATGTTACAGAAGGTTATAGCTTAAATTTATTTCCCAGAAACCGAGCACCACCATTTATGAAATGTTGAGTGGGTTGGAAGCCATTAGTAGACACATTAGTCACCGACTTCTTTAGCCAGAGCAGTCTACGCAGAATACATTCAGCCATCACTCTTACCCTGAACGCTGCAATACCTTAAGCAAAGCTAACCACCCATCATTGTCATGAGATCCTCACATCTTAATGCACTACAGTTTCACACAGAGTTGATGGAGAGGGATAAAGCTGGAACCCTTAATCACCGGTTTGTTTCATTGGACATCATGTATGACATTATATATTCCTCCATACTTAAGGCAAGGGTGGATACTAGTGTGGTTTTAACATTGAACAGTCTGAGCATCCATACCATAAATCTCCACTCATGGATGTTTGGTTCCACTCCTCCTAGTTACCTGTTGGTGGGGGCTTCTGGGAGATGTGTGTGCTTTGCATCCTAGTGCAAAGCGAGACAGGAAGTGATGAATGTGAGCCAAAACGCTAGAGAATCTCAAAAATACATCAAAATGCCATACGGAATCAAATTCGGGGTATTAACCGGGTAGAATATCCCTACACAGCACAATGAAAGTAACTGCAGGCAGAGAAGCACATATGCACGAATATATACCGGTGCATAGAATTGTACATAAGCAGGATGTTGGCACTTCTGCATGGTCCACCTGCACAGAATGCTAACCAACACATACAGTCAACGGATTACACCCGTGACTCATACTGTAATGGAGTACCACACTGATACAGCAGGTCAAATCCTGAACGGGAAAATGATTAGTGACATTTACAGTCAGGACACGTACATTAAAAGATATTATAACAAAAGTGAGCAAAATGGAAAACTCGGTGAGAAAAGAATCAGTAAGCTGTGCAGGTCAGAGTATTTCATTAACCTTATCGTAAGAGCAGTGGGACTCTGGCTGAGCTCAAATCTGTGGGAAGACCAAGGGGTCAACTCTAAAATGACAGCAATTACTTGAAATGCATTGCTGGTTTCACTGTCCCCCATAACCTGTCCCCTTCTGCATATGCCCGACATCATCAAACCTGCCCTGCCATTTACCACAAACAGAACCTGCCCCTACATTAATCATCAACTCTACCTGGCCATCAGATCTCTCCAATTGTACCTATTCAGCATGACGCCTAGAACTCTGATTAGTACTGTACCATCCTAACCTACCCTTGATGTATTTTTGCACAATTAGATCTGTCTCTAAATGTGTACCTAGGTAAACCCTGCCCATATGGTACCTGAGAGGCACCATCCTAAACTACCCCTGCTATACCAACCAAGCAAACAAACCTACCTCCTTTAAAGGCAGTAACCAAAAAGATTGTGGTCACCTGACCGTCATACCCTTATGTGGATCTTTCCCAAACTGCCTGTTACTTTTACTCTTTCTATCCAACAATGAAATATACCATGTTATATCGGCACAAAAAACAATACCCACCTCTACTCAATGTCGACTCTTGCTGTCTGGTGGCAATTGTTCCAATGACAAAAACCTGTCTCTACTGTAACTGATCAATCACGTCTTTGTCTGCCAGACACATGCTTCTACTTCTCTTGACTACTGCTCAACTTTTTCCAATTATATGACCTGAGAATATAATCTCAACTATATGAAAACCTTTCCAGCAGCAAGCAAAGCCTCAAAGCCAAGCTTTCTCCCATCTAATCTATTCGGATCGACTGTGGCATGCCAAAGTGTTGCTGGACATATTAATATGACACAATAAAACGGTAGCACACCTTTGAAATTTGTCATGGACAAAAGAGCTCAAGTACCTCATGAGGTTGCTGAATCTTCTCCATCAAATTGGTCCCAGTGTTTAAAAACAGTACTTCAACCCCACGCTGGGCCTTCAGATGGATAGTCAGAAGACGATCTTTTTGTTCCATTTAATCCTCCTTAGTCACATTTTGCGGTAAATACTGTACAGTGACAAGACCTAGAAGAGTATATTATGAGAGTGAGAGCAGAACATGGATTTAATGGGTCCTGGGAGTTCGCATACTGTAGATTGGCATTATCTACCATTATCTATGACAGGACTTGAAAGGGATATGATTGATAATAGAGATATCTTAAGTGTCATCTTTAAGTTAAATCAGTTACAAAAGCTAAAGCAGCCAGAAATAAAGCCAAGAATGAGTTATCGCACAAAATTCTGACTTGTTAGAGGATTGAAATGTATTTTTACAAATCAGGATTTTTGGCACCAAACACCCTGATTTTTACAAATCAGGATTTTTGGCACCAAACACCTATTTATAAGACGGGTTACTGAGGGCAAAGACAAACCAGAGGTCTGCTACAGTTCTGTTCTCCTCTTGAGGACTACGAGAGCCACTCGGTTATGAAGATATAACAAGCAGACAGAGACAGGGTCAGTGTGATAGAGACTACAGATTAGACTGGGGAGACACACACACACAGAGACTCAAATCACGGCAGCCATTTTGTGCTCCACAGTGCGCTAATGCTGCAGGCAGCTGACTGTCTGCCAATGCTCAGTTGATGTAAGTGAGAAAACCTAGGAATCAACAATAATATGATTAAGTAATGTTTACTGGAACGTGTGTCCATATTCGGTGTATTTCAGGTAGAAAACTGTGAAAAAGGCATTTATTCAGCTTGCCATTGAGCTGTGAGAATTTCACAGATCAAGGATAGCTGGAAAACACAAGGAAGTCAGATGCATAAAGAAGACTTAATGTATTGTCTTCCTCTGCTCTCTCTCTCTCTCTCTCTCTCTCTCTCTCACACACACACACACACTCACTCACATGGCGTCAATGGAGTATTGCAAGGATTAACAAGCACTACAGCTTCTAAATAACCTACTTACATGCAAGAGGAGCACTCCTACCTAGGTTCAGGGTGCTGACTCACTTCCTTTATATGCCTACTGAAGCAAAACATATAAATACATCAATCTGGTCATCAATAATGACCACAGACGTGCTGCTAATTTTAACCATTCCGATTTTTTTTTTGATTAAAGTCTTTCAATACAAGTTCCATACAATTACTTGTTATAGCATGTACAACCATTTCCCTCACCAGACTCCTTTCATTTCTCTGTTAAAGTTAATAAGACAAAAAAAAAAGCAGGTTGTCATTTTACTAAGACACTGTCTAAAACCGTTCACTTTGACCTTCATCAAGCTAATTTGTTACTATAGAAACTGTAATGTGTTAAATCGGTGCGTTCATACAGTATAAACCAGAACGCTCTGATGCTGTTGCGGTAAATTACTCAACACCTTCTGACCGATCAGACTGGTGTAATGGCTTTTAATGCTTCTCTAAATACTTCTTGCTACCACAATACCCAGAAAAGCCAGACTCTCATCATATTTCAGACCCAGACGGTTATCTCGTTGCTAAACTGAAACGCAGAAATGCAGAAAATGACCATGGCCATGACCATTAGCCAGATAATAATAGAGGTTGTAGCTGGATGAGCAGAGAGAACTGTCCTGTCCGTGGCAGTGGAAGAGAGAAAGCCGGTGGAAGTTTGTTCCCCTGCGGCTTCAATTTTATCCCTCAAATTAAGCATAAAGAGGGAAAACATTGCTTGGCTTTGAATTGCGAACGGCCTGCTCCAACCTGTCACACAGCTTTTCCATGCTGCTAAACACAACGCTGGGTAAAACCTGCCAAAACTGCAGAATAAACACTGTTTATTTGAATGGAACACAGAGAAATCGTACATTTGACACCGAGGCTGCTTGATTACAAAATCATTTCCTTTTGTGAAAGATTTCTTTTTCTTTTTTTTTAGATCGTTCAAAGCTCAAGTAGACAAATAGACAGAAATAGAAATCCTCCTTCTCAGAATAAACTTTGATTTAAAATGAGTGCTTGTTTTGAGTTTAGTAAACAAGCCATGTCTGACAGTAACCTCGAGCACTTTTACAGAGACAAATCAGTAGAAATCAAAATGTCTGTACTGTGCAGTCTCAGGAAGTTGAAAAAAAAAAAAACATAAAAAACCGAGGACCCCCCCTCACTGTATTCCAGTATTAATTCTAAAATGAAACAATGCCTCTAAGGATTATGTTTTCAGTTTTAATTTAAAGGCACTCATTTATTGTCATTTAAAAAAAAAAGTCAAATTACATAAACACATTCATGCATTCTTGCTTGCACTTGTTCTCATTCTCATTACATAGGTTTAATTTCCAAACAATGGGGTCCTTTCGAGTCGTTCCCGACATGGCCTGAGGGCTTGGTGTTTTTCACAGTAACATCGTAACTCTTATTAACTTCAAGAACCAGAGAGGCTGTAAGAAACAACTACGTGGATGTTAGATGTGATAACAGGCAAAAGAGCGTCTGCTGAACACGCTGTGAGCAAAAAACCAATAACGCTGCAGAGCGTCGGCTACTGTAGACTATCGCCGGCTCTTTTTACAGTATGTATAGCGGGTGCCATTACTTTTGAGCGACCTGACTGACTACGCTCATTTGTGTTCGTTTGGATTTTGTTCTTCCAAGGAAATGCCATTTTGAGCAGTTTAAAGATAAACGAATTTGCGCTAACTGGTGAATAATACGATTTGAAGCTGCGGTTCTTATTAATGACATAAATCTACACAAACTCAGGAGCTCTGGCTAGATACCAACACATTTCCTGTTGTCCAGCTTGAAAAATGGTAATATTTCTGCAGTCGTTCTAAGACCACAGTTACAGACCTTATGTCTTTCTCCCTCTCCATCCCTTCATCCATCTATCCCTCTTTCTGTAATGATGTCTCTGAGGGTTTGAGTCAACCCCTCGCTCCGATGAGAAATCCTTCAATCAGACTAGCATCTGTATCTCTGTTCCCACTAGCCACATGTAGCTCTGTCTTTCGGGATGAAGACATTAAATATGAACACACAGTTTCTCACACACACACACTGCTGAACAAATCATATTCTTAACCAAGTCTTGAATGGGATGAATGTTTCCTAGCAGGTGGCCCCAAAACTAAACTAGCTTCATGGTGCTATTCAATTAAACAAACAATAATCAAGGCATGAAACTAGCATAAATATCGTATGAGCACGAGTGTGTACTAAATAAATATCTTGTTTTAAATCAGCAAGAGATCCACTTTATCTAAGCTAATAATAATCAGTAATGCAGCTTGCAAGCTAGCATCGAAAACAAGGCACATTTATTAAGAGAGAACGAAACAAGACCGGAAAAAAGAACCGTTTCAAACAAACAGCTAGTTCTCACGTATGTGGTGTTAATAAACTAGCAAGAACAATAACCTTAGCTAGTAGCTTCAGTAGCTTATCTGACAGGCTAATCTTTGCTAGGTGTTTTTAACTCCACTGAATCAGACATACTATGCCATGCTAATGCTACTAACTGCTAGGTTAGTCCTGTGTAGCCAAACTGAGTTAACGTTCTTTAACTTTATGAACCAAGATGATTTTAGTGAGGTAAAATTATAAAATAACGTAAAATATTAGGCAAAGAAAACACATATGGGACTTGAGCTTGGTATTTTGTGTGATTTTGAGGATTCAGATAACGTTGTAGCAGTAGCACAAGGATAATATTGTTCTTCTAATGGAACATTCTTCACTGACTATTTTAGCATTCATTAGCTAGCATTAGGGATCATTTTACTGCACATTAACTAGCTTCATTTGCTAATATTGTGGGATCAGCATGGCTGACTAGATTTTTTCCCACTGATCCAAAAAATTCTAAAAAAAAAAATTAATAAAATGAGAAATTAAGCACTAGAAATGAGAGATTCGGTCATGTTATTATAAGTAGTAAGATGGCTAGTATAAATGAGCTAGCACTGCTAAGCTGTCGTGGTGTTTCGAGGATTTGTTTTTAGCATCATGTCAGATTGCTTCCACTTAGCCCACGTCTTAAAGCAGATTATTTTGGATGATAAACAAAGACAAAGGCTGATTCTCTGGATGCTAAATATAAGGTCTTTTTTCTTTTCAGAAACTTTTCTGAATGCTCGCTCAGCTCATTTGCATACCAAGTAGCCTTTTCTAATAGGTCACGATATTCAAATGAGGGGTATCCGTAGACATTCAAGCACTAGCGCGCACAAACATACAGGCAATCAAAAACATGCTTTGCCTAGTCATTATGTTTGCTGAGAGAGTATAATGGATTCATTAATCCCGAATGAGTGTTTGGTTTCAACACAGTCGAACGCTAATGATCCCGCTATTGTCTATTCGGCTGCCTTTTACCATCTTGCTTTGCCCCCTCTTTACATACACAATCACACAATCTGCTTTTCTGTTCGTGATTCTACTGTATCCTTCATGGGATTCCCGTAAAAGTGTCAATTCACAACACACACACAGACACATAGAATTGTTATATATCACACATTTACTTTTAACAAGCTTGTCATTCACCCAGTTGATTACAGAACACACTGAATGTCACACCTGATGAACGATTATGCAAATGAGCCGTCATTTCGGCTCGGTGCATATTCATGAGGCCTCGTCTCATTTATCTAATTGCAAAGGTCAGGAGGCGGAGTCAGCGCTCATGCGAATCAAAACCTAAACACAAACACGCACACGGGAACAAGCCGATTGGATAAAAAGCATTGCTTTCTGACACTGTGGCCAGTTGTGTGTGTGTGTGTGTGTGTGTGTGAGTGTGTGAGTGCAGCAGCTGCGTAAACACACACTCGAAGCACATTTGATTCTGTCAGCATTAAGGCCCGAGTCTGCTTATTCCTCCATTTCCTGCAGCGGGCCTGATATCGTGTTTCAAACCATTACCAGCAAAGCTTGGCCACAGGGAGAGATCTGCCATCCTCTACATCCACCCATCATTGTGTGGCCTTCCACAAACACACACACACACACACACAAAGCCTGCTGCAGAGGCAAGGCCATTTCAGTTGCACAGTCACGATGAAAGAGGTGCATCCTACCGCCTGAGAGTTCATCCCTCCCTTCTTCTCTTCCTCCCTCACTCTTTCTCTCTCTCTCTCTCTCTCTGTCCATTACTGTCCTCCTCAGCCAGACAGGTTAATTCCACTTCACTAAGGACAAACGGCCGGTGTCCGTGCCGCTGATTATAGCCATACCCAAGCTCGGTCATTGTCACTCCACTCGACTGCAGGAAGCTTGACAACGTCGCTTCTTTACCAGAGCACACAATCACACACCGTGTAGCAACAGAGATGCTTTTCTCCCAGACGTTCCAATAATAGCCCTATTTAAGTTGAACCACTTACAGCACCCACCTACCGTTCTGCCACGTGGTGCAGACGTGACCGAGACAGCTTCAACCGAACAGAATAAAGGTCAAGATTGCAAGTGCACAATCTCCTTACCTCCAAACACGTGACCCGATAACACATTCGCACACCTCGGCGTCTGCCCACACGTACGTCCGCAAACGTTTTAAACTTGTTCGGCTAATTTTCAGTGTCATCGCGATGCGTTATGCGCTAAGATTCACGAATCATCCGTGTTAACAGGTTAACATTAACAGGTTAACGAGACGACTACACAAAATATTCCCTTTTCTATAACGACGGCTTCTTCTGTAACAGTTAATGTCAGCCATGTTTTACAGCAACTGATGCAAAAAAAAAAAAAAGTCACTTAATTCTCATTCAAGGCACTTTTTTTTTTTGCTAAGATTTATGACACGTTGCAGTGCACATGCATGCACACCTGTACACATGTTTATAAAATGGGTTTTTGCACCTGTCCACACATGTATGCGCATCACACACACACCCACACACCTGTTCAAATGCAACCCTTAAAGCTTCATTACTCATTTTACAACCGAGTAGAGATATAAATCATACCTAACTCACTGCTGATGCACTTTATTCCCTCATTTAAAGCCACACACACTCTCACACACACACACACGCTCACACCCTCCTGTTGCAATGAACCAGTAACTGGCAGTGCACTTTCCAGATCGTACATCACCCTCCCTCACGACTCCCTTCTGAATTTCCTGAACTTGGTTAAGGGCTCGGTGTGAGCTGGTAGTCGGGAGTCGGCATGCCTCCGTCTCGGCACAGGTTAATGGGTGTGTGAAAGCGCCGATGTGAGGGGTCTCGCCACACTAATGAGGGTGAGAGGACTTCCAGTGACCCGTACGCGGTGGCGCGCCGGGTTTCACGCCGGCTTCATCTCCAGGCAGATCTCGCCTCCGTCTCTCACGCGCCCTTAACCTTACCACTCTCCTCAGGTCAAATTGAGGTGAAGTACAAAGTGCTAAAAGAGAACTCGGAGAATAAAAGTTGGAACTTTGCAAGAAAAAAAAAGGTGATTTCTGTTCCCTGAGGACCTCTGACGCTTACCTGCGTGCAGACGAGAGGAGGCGGCCCAAATTTAGAAGAAAACCTGGATCTTTCGAGCGTGAGATAAAAGTCAAGATGGATGAGAAGCACTTGACATATTAAAGGAAAAACTCAGAGGAAGTGACTGTTATAATCGATCCTAACCTCTGCATATCATTCTTTTTTAATCTGTTTATAACAACATTCAATAATAACCATCTTAGTTATTATCTAAACGAGTTAGTCCTTTTTGTTACTGATTGGTTCCTGAACTTTCTTTAAATAAAGAAACAGCTTTTTCCTGTGTTACAAATCACCAACACTGGAGACTCCTTCCCTGAATACTAAATTTTTTTCGTTGTTGAACAAAAACAGAGTTTATTATCTAACTTTTATCCATCACATATTACTACATGCCTATTAAATGAACCTGTGATTTGCTTTGCTTCCTGAGATGGTGTTACCATCGACCAATCAGATTTAAGAACTCGACATTGCTGGAGTTGAAAAGATATAAAGAAGGCGTAAAAAAAAAAAATGCGAGGACAACAGAGCGAGAGACTGGCGCAACAGAAACGAAGGCTAGGAGGCCAGACGCTGTAAGAGGTGGATCACAACGTTGCTGTTTAGCCTGTGGCTTCGTTTCATAAGTGGCTTGTAGCTTGGCAGTGAGAGCCGTATCTCCAGCGGTGAAGATGTTGCTCATCTCTACCCGTCTCACTGACATCCGCCATCCGAACTCGATGTGCTGGACTTCTGCCATTTGTCTTCATAAATAAAAGATCTCTCTCTCTCTCTCTCTCTCTCTCTCTCTTTCATTTTTGTTTCTTTTTTTTTCTGAAGTCTCTCAGCCCTCCCCTGCTGTCACTAAGATAAGGATGAGACCCAGAGATGTTGCTGTTCCATCAGCACAAGAGCCCATTTTCCTTTTAGCTTCTGCATCCATCCAGGAGAGAAGGATATCGATCGTGCTGCTAGTGATACGCCAAGACACTCCATAGGGAGGAAAAAAAAAGGACGTGTTCCTCTATGACTCTGTTCCTCGACTTGCTGAAAAGAACGCAATGGATGGATTTTTATCGCTGTGCAATTTGCATGGCAACGTTTGGTGAAGACGTCACTATGCACCGTTTGGTAGAAGCTAATCGATCTAAAAAAAAAAAAAAAAAAAAACATTCCAGGAAATTTGAACACAACCTTACTGACATGATCGTTCAATATTTCAATAGATCAGCTCCTGCTTAGGCGTCTTTGGATAGTTAAGGTTAAGAAGGTTAAGCAAAGAGCTTAACCTTCTTAACCTTAACTATCCAAAGACGCCTTCTTTATTTCAAAAGTGTGCATTGGTTCTTTACTGTATAGTCATCTGATTCTTATCGTTATTCATCTTATTCTTTTTCAAAGACAAACTCCATCGAGATGTGGATCAGGACCTGACAGTCAGAGATGGAAATGAACTCGAGTTCGCAACGATTCGCCCTCCAGCTTCCACCACTCGCCTGCTCGCGCTCCGTCAGTGTCAGATTTGAGGAAGTATCCTTCCTCATGATCTACTTACTTCTTAGAGTCTAGGGCGCAGTTTATTTCTGTCACTGTGGCATCTACGTTAGGTTTAACGCAACAACGCGTTAGCATCAGGTTCATTCATTCATCTTCTACCGCTTATCCGAATTACCTCGGGTCACGGGGAGCCTGTGCCTACTCAGGCATCATCGGGCATCAAGGCAGGATACACCCTGGACGGAGTGCCAACCCATCGCAGGACACACACACTCTCATTCACTCACGCAATCACACACTACGGACAATTTTCCAGAGATGCCAATCAACCTACCATGCATGTCTTTGGACCGGGGGAGGAAACCGAAGTACCCGGAGGAAACCCCCGAGGCACGTGGAGAACATGCAAACTCCACACACACAAGGCGGAGGCGGGAATCGAACCCCCAACCCTGGAGGTGTGAGGCGAACGTGCTAACCACTAAGCCACCATGCCCCCTAGCATCAGGTTGCTTTTCCAAATATCTTTTCGATTGTGGATAGAAATGTAAAGCGGCCGTGGGTTCGGCTTCGGATTCCGCTTTTCACTTCCGCAGCGGAACACGCGAGCGCGTGGTGATGATCCGTTCAAGATATCAGTGTATGATATTAAAAAAAAATACAATACTATTCATCCTTAAAGTGGAATAATATTGAATCAGGTCGCCATCATTCATGCGTGAAAATTTTGCCAAGAAGTTGAGGCGAAAACACGAATGCTAATCCAATCTAAATGACAGTGTTGGATGTATAATTAAAGCTGCGGGCCCGTGGAAGCGGAGGATCCTGCACTGTAATTTTAGATTAAAGCACTGAATTACGGGTGAACGAGTGAGCCGGAGTATTGTGATGGAGTAAGCTGGGTTGCAAAAAGCAGGATTGCAAAAAATAAAAAAATAAAAAAATTAAAAAAATGACGCAGGAGAAAAGATAACGACTCGTGATTCTCTCGCTTCTTCTCCTCTTCGCTCTCATCAGGAGGGGTTTCGGCATGAAACCGTGAGATGTTTGCAACCGTGGGTTGATGATGGAGAACGACAACAGATAAATATTGTATAGTGGTGTTCAGTCATTAGTGTCGCACGTCTAGAAGCTTTTAAAACGTGTTACTTGAATTTAAGCTTCGATTAGCTGACTGAGCCAAACCAAAATGAAGCAGAGTCAAATAAACGAACCAAATAGAATCAGTATCGAATAAATGAACCAAAAGGAATCGGAATCGAAAAAATTAAAGGAACCGAACAGTATCAAAATATTTAAATGAACCAAACTGAAGTGGAGTCAGTTTAAACAAACCAAATAGAGCCAGAATCAATTAAATGAACCAAATAAGATCAGAATATTTAAACAAACCAAACAGAATCAATGAAATGAACCATTATTTGTAGATTTAGTTCGAGACGTGTCATGTGACATCCGCGTAACAGGAAAAAAGATTCTCGTGCTTACAACTTGGACAATTTGTGTAGTTTTCTGCACAAAAAAACCCCTCCGAGTGGCATCGTAAACTTTGTTGCAGCAAAAGTCTAGCCTGTTTGGCCGCCACGATCACGAACGACATCCTATACAGAATCAGAAATTATTTAATGTGTTTCACGTTGGATTGCAAACTGAAAACGGGGAAATGGAAAGCCCAGCAGGTGCAACCTGAACCCAGATGGCTGGATGTGAAAAGTGACAGCTCACATGCTGACAGGCTCTCAATCCCACCTCTCAGCAGGAACTCCACACACGCTCATCACATATACACACCGACCAGCCTGCTGAGAGCAGCGAGCTACACCATCCATCAGCCTCGCTCAGAGGTCAGCGTCAGTGTGTGTGTGTGTGTAGGTGCGTCCACCCGCTTTTAATCTGCCATCTGAGCCGTGAGGCCGTTTGTGCACATCCTCAGGTTCAGCATTCCTGTGACGGATTTGCTGTGGCGACGAGAAAAATAACCGTCGTGTTCAGAAATCATAATAATCCGGCGCACGTTGGTGTCGACTGTTTTAAAAAGTTTGACGGACTAAAAATTCTGTCGCGAAGCACAGAAATCACAGCGCGAAGCAGCTGAACGCTCGATTCTGATTGGTCGGAATTTTCTAGAAAGGTCTCATTAATAATTATTGATGTGGTGATGATTTTTCATCAAGTGATGTTTATTTGTTTGCTTGTTTATTATTTATAGAAGGAGTCTCTGGGTTCAACCGCTTTGCAACAGTCGGAGGAGGAAATTCCGCCAAAGCCAGAATCTTTACCAGAGCCCCGTTTTGTACACGATACACAGATTCACTGCTAAGGGAGTTGTTGGAGACGCAGCCCACTTTGCTTTCAGCGTGATTTTAAGAGCTAAGGAGCAAGCACAGGTAATTCAGATGACGTCCACTGGTACGGTTCGTTTACTTTCGCGCGTGCGGATTGTTTGGCTATTCCCCAAAGCGGAGCAGTTTCCGAAACGCAATCTAATCTCAAAAGCTGTCAGAGTCAAGTGTTTTTTTAGAGAAGTGGATGACGTTCGACAAGGCGACTCTTCTGCTGCTAAAGAGCAACGCAAACGCCCGTAAACACACTCGAGCGAGAAATAGGAAACAAACACTACTGCTTATGTCCTCATCCGGAACGAGTAAGAGCGTCTGCATGTGGAACTTGCGGCATCATCGCCACACATTGTGAAACGCTCTGTTAGTTTAACCGCCGCCGCTGTTAGCGACCGAGTACGGGGATGGACCATATGTCCCTTTTAAAGCCACATAAATTGAAAGAAATTGAAAGGGATGAAAGGAAGTGCAGCATATAGCCTGGGTTTGTGCCACAGAGGTGAGGAGAGGAGGAGAAAGGGAGGAGAAGCAGAGCGGTGCAGCACCTCCACCTGACGAGCGCTAGGAAAATCGCTACTCGTGCCTAATCAGAGTGTTGGTTAAATCTGATTCGCTGAATAGCAGCAGTCCAGAATCATTACCTCACCCTCAGAGAGCTGCTCACCTTCAGAGCTTTAGATAGCGCTATAACACACTAACTCCAGATTAATTTGTTGCGGCTGTGTGGAATTTCGTTGAACCAACGAGCGCAAGCAAACAAATTTGATTTCTGGTCAAGGTTAATTACGGCAGCACAAAGCGGCTAATCGTCGGTTATTGTTTGGATATCTGGAGAGACGAAAAGTTAAGATCACCCAAAACATCAAATATTTTGCCTGCTGTGGGGTGTTTTCATTAGTTGTCAGGTGCTGTTGCTTGCAGTGGGGTGTTTATTTGCTTGGAGTGTTTTTCACTTGCTCTGATTTTTTTTCACTTATGGGTCGTTTTTTGCTTGCTTTGGGGAGTTCTTTGAGCACTTTAGGGTGTTTAAGGGCAATTTTTCACTTGCTCTGGAGCATCTTTTTTACATTTACAGCATTTAGCAGACTTACATTTTTATCTCATTTTTATACAACTGAGCAATTGAGGGTTAAGGGCCTTGCTCAGGGGCCCACCAGGCGGACGTAGGAATCGAACTCACAACCTTCTGATTGGTAGCCTAACACCTTAACCACTAGGCTACCACATTCCTTCAGGATTTTTTCACACTTCCTGTGGGGTGTTTTTTTTTTTTTTTTGCTTGCTGTGAGGTGTTTATTCATTCAAGAAAAAACACCACCACACCCACTAATAAATATGAATCTGAATACATCTGACACTAATCAGGAGACGTGAGGCCGACGACCAACGACAGAACGAGTCTGGAGACGAAACAAAACATAACATGAACACCTAAACAAACTCTCTCTGTCTTCCTGGTGGTACTGTTGCTCTCAATCGGACAAAAGATTAACACTTTGTTGCCGATTCAGGGAGGTCTCCGATTGGCCGAGCTTCAGCAGAAGGCCCAGGGAAGTGTTTACATCATAAATTGCCTGGAGCACCACAAAATAAACCAGTCCTGATGTTTGTTAGTGTTCGGATGTGTAACAGCTTGGAACTGACTTGTCAAGAGGATACGGAAACTGGCAAAGAAACTGTTTCATTTTCTGGATTAACGTTTGACATGTCCAGGAAGTTTGGAATCCGATCTAATCTGATGCTAATCCAAAAGCAAAAGATTTGTAAGGATTTGGTGACACCCCCCATTGCCTTCCCTTGTCTCTCACACATTTTATTTACAGTACACGCGAGGTGTAACGTGCACCAGGACCTGAGGCGGGATGTGACGCTTGGTTGAATTCGGGTAAATAGGACGTCATAAGCAAGCGAGAGTGCGGTACTGAAAGCGAACAATGGACGAAATCTCAATTATAAAGCGGCGTCTACGATGATGATGGTCTCCGTTATGATTGATCTCGACGCCCGATCGCTGGAACCAGAAACGAATCCTGGGCTAATGAAGACGAAGCTCAGTCCGCTTCTGGTCGCCTTGAGGCGTGACAAATAAATTGCTCGTTGTTTTATTTTAAACAGCACATGCATCTTCTGTCGTGGCGTCTTAAACAGCCGTTAATTCAGGCACCCGAGAAGCGCTTTTGTTCCTTCGCAAACACAATCAGGAGTGTTTCATTTATCAAAATTGCTCTTAAGATGCAAGAACATCGTGTTTTGAACTCGAATAAGCAGAAGAAAGTAGAAAGGCTCTCCTGGAATATTATTACAGCCAGTGTTTCTGCCATATTATGACTCATGAACTCAAAAACTGTGACTCAAGAGAGATATTAAAAGGCAACTAATAACTGGACACGACAATAAGCTTTCACAATCAGGCTGACTCGTTGAAACGAGTATATAAGAAAGGCGTTTGGTTACAGAGGGTAAAATGAGGTTGAAAAAAGTCTCAGTATGAAAATTTCAATAAAGCGCAGCAGTTCAAACATCCCCGGAGCTCATCCTGAGCACTTTAAGCGCTCTCTCGCACACAAATCTTCATTAATTTAAGTCGAATTCTTTATCAAAGCGACTCTGACCAGAGGAAACGGGACCGGCGTTAAGCCACTTTGTAACCTTTCATCGTTTCCAACTTTGAGGAGCTTTGGGAAAAACCTCGACGGGATTCTTGAGCAGAAACCTGTTTTCCAAGTGGCCCAGGATGTTTTATCGCTCGTTCTTTGTTTCATCTTTCCTCCCTTCCTCCTCCTCCTCCTCCTCTTCCTCCTCCAGATAATTCGTCAGCGCCTGCCTTCGTCAATTATTCAAGTCATCCTCTACATATTGAATATGTTTCTCTTTCTCATCATTAATATTTTAGGGGCCGCTTCCCTCGCCGGGACGTCTCATAAGGATAAATCAAGGTGACATTAAGTTTTATTGAGACGCTCTTGTCGTGAAAACGTGCTCTAACGGAGCCGGAGTTGGGTTCTTTGAGTTGGGTTTTCTTTAGCCACTGCTAAAAGGAACAAGGAGGGGAACATGGTGGGACAAACAAGTCGCCGCTTTCAGACAAACGGAAAAGATGGAAAAGATTGCAGAGGATAATTAACTAATCATGGCTAAAAAAAAATAAAACAGGCTAAGGCATGGTTAATGGGTAACGGTCAGTAGCTGACATTGATCAACCTGTAAGAAAGAGCATCTCGTCAAGCTTTCGGTATGCAATGAGTGAAAGAAAGATAAATAATAAATAAATAAATAAATAAATAAAAATCGATGGCCATTAACACAGCACTCATCTCGGAAAAGAAAAAGACGATTCAGTCGCACTTCTCCGGGTTGATATGGCGACCGGATTCGATTCTATTGCTGATGGTATGGGATACTGTAAGTGCTCTGATCAATGGAGTTCAGATGGAGTCCTTTCTGACTGACGCGGATCCAGACGAGGCAGATCATGGCTTGTCAGATCAGCGCTTCTATGCCTTCCTCCTTTGCCAATTACGAAGTCTCTCGTGACTTTAAGGAGGAGGTGTAGAGGGCAGTTCCGCCCCTTTCCCTGCTGTATAGTTACTACATGCATCAGCATCGCTATTTACATCACGCCGCTCTCTGAGCTGATTGGTCTGATTGGACAACAGCTGCATTTTCTGACTGTAGTTCTCAACTCTCTCTAGAACCTCCGTTGTCACTGCTTGGTCTCGGTCAAAGCTCAAGCGGTAATTACGTTTTATGCCACAGGAAAGTCATCAGGCTGGAGGGCTTTGCCGTTTTTCCGCAACAAGCTAGAATTGCTTTTGGTGTATTAACCTCTAGAGAAAGAGATGAAAAGGAATACAGCACATCTGGGCATGCTGTTATAGGCAAACTAACTGACGCACATTCGTCTATGTGCTGTATGTACAGTACATCCCCAGCTTCTTAGACAGCAGCTACTGTAGTCTAGCACCAATATAGCGCTAGCGAAAGAGGAACAGCTGCAACTGTACTGTCATGGTTCATGGGTCATTAATAAACAGCTGCACACATTATGCATTAGCTCAAAAACACAAACACAGAGCACACTTAAGTTCATTGATCCACCCATATCATTTTCCCATATGATTGTGGTTGTGTTTCTTCCAAGGAGGTAAATAAAGACTACAAAATAAGCATATGGATCAAGGAAAGCATTTTCGAAGAAAAAAGGCGAGCGGCCCGGTCATGACCTTAGGTCTCGTTTGCTTATAAAATGCAAATTATATACTGAGCTAGCGGGTGTGGGCGTTTACCAACTGGAGCTCCTGCATTAATCAGGGAGTGCAAGATGGAGGTCTAGCTTATCCTCATGGAGCCCTGTGGGGCAGGTAATATCACAGTGGCGACTTGCACCGCGGACACGCTACAGTATCTGTAAATACCTCTGACCTCAGCTATAGACTCACCAAGAACTAAAGGTGCAAACGATGCATTTGATTCGGTTGACTCCTTATAATCCGTGTACTAGCAGTTTATACAGTGTGGGTGGGGACATGATCCTAAAACTAAAGATTATTTCGTAGCTGTAGTTCATATTAATAAATGATTAGGACATTTAATAATAAATGAGTATGGACATTAACGGTTGATGCATAACCCGAGAGCTTCGTTGCTGAAAGACGTAAGTAACATGATATAATAATGCAGAATTTTTAAAATAATCAAGGAAAAATAAATACCTTTAAATATTGAAGGGATAAGGATGAAATTTGTATATACACACACACACACATACACACATACAGTACTGTGCAAAAGTTTTAGGCAGGTGTGAAAAAATGCTGTAAACAAAGAATGCTTTCATAAATATAAATAATGAATGTTTATTTCTGTCAATTTACAAAATTCAAAGTGAGCAAACAAAAGAAAAATCTAAATCAAATCAATATTTGGTGTTACTACCTTTTGCCTTCAAACCAGCATGAAGTGATGGCACGGCGCCCACAGAGCCCTGATCTCAACATCATCGAGTGTGTCCCGGATTACATGAAGAGACAGAAAGATGTAAGAAAGCCGACATCCACAGAAGATCTGCGGTTAGTTCTCCAAGATGTTTGGAACCACCTCCCAGCCGAGTTCCTTCAAAAACTGTGTGCAAGTGTACCTTTCCCTAATCTTTCTTTTCATAGGATCAGAGGTTAGCCAGATTTTTCCTCGCCTAAAAGGACCTGGGTCTAAGGATCTGAGTCTATTTATCAGTGCTTCTGCCAATTCAGGTCAAATTTGGAAGACATGTACAATATATATGACTTTCAGGTAGCCTACCAATTTGGATGTACATGTCTGAAAAGGGGGGGCACGGTGGCTTAGTGGTTAGCACGTTCGCCTCACACCTCCAGGGTTGGGGGTTCGATTCCCGCCTCCACCTTGTGTGTGTGGAGTTTGCATGTTCTCCCCGTGCCTCGGGGGTTTCCTCCGAGTACTCGGGTTTCCTCATCCGGTCCAAAGACATGCATGGTAGGTTGATTGGCATCTCTGGAAAAATTGTCCATAGTGTGTGAGTGCGTGAGTGAATGAGAGTGTGTGTGTGTGCCCTGCGATGGGTTGGCACTCCGTCCAGGGTGTATCCTGCCTTGATGCCCGATGACGCCTGAGATAGGCACAGGCTTCCCGTGACCCGAGGTAGTTCGGATAAGCGGTAGAAGATGAATGAATGAATGAATGTCTGAAAAGGGGATGCTGCATCTATAAACCCACTTGTCCGATAAAGCCGTTCGGTCAGGTTTGGATCGCTATGGCCAGTTAAGCGGCATAGCGGATATACCTTGAGGATATACCTTGTCAAAACAAAGGCATATTGAAATTGCATAAATGATTACTCCATTTGATGTCGACATGTTTGTGAAGTAGGCTTCTTCGTTTTTTAGCTGCGATACTAAAGTAAACGTGGCAGTATATTAAATTTCTTATTGGACCGCTGCATTTTTTTGCCCTATCTCAGGAGTGATGGCAAATTAATCTGGATCAAGCACAGGCAGACTAAAGTAATCTCACAGAGTGCCAGTGAATCACACTCAGCCAGAATGAGATACTCAGATCAAAAATTCAAGACTAAGCACCAAAGGAGATCCTTTTAGCTGCATCAGGAGAGCGATAACATCCAAGAGTAAGGTCTCTGTGTTGTTATAATTCAGCGTTCGCGTCCCACGGTCTTGGGTTAACTATATGCAAAGATGTTAAATGAGATGATTGATGTCAAACCCCTCTACAGCACAAGCTGGTGATCCAGATAAATACATGCGATATATGACAAGTGAGGTAGGTGACTGGGTTTTAAGGTATTGTTAGCTCTGTGCCTGGAAGATTTACTGTAATCCAAATTCTGTAAGAAACCTAACTAGGTATTTGACATAATCCTTTAAAATGAGATTATTTACATGATTGAACAACGTTGGATGGCAGTTCTTGCCAGCTTCTCCAGATGCTCTTACATTATAAAATGTCAGGCTGTGATTTTGTTGTCATAAGAGGAGAAACAATGCATTTGAGTGGATGCACGTTTGGATGGTTCGCAGACGTCTCGGAAGATCAACAGAAATTGTGCAACGGAAACGCGTATGACAAGACTTTAAGGTATTCCCCCAATTTTAATGAATGTATTATTGGCCTGATTAAGTCAATTATTACAAAAGCATGACTGCTATCGGTCAGTTTCAGCAGGAACATGACACAAACGTCATCTTTCATCACAAAACCTGGGCTTTAATTTCATTTACTCATTACTAATATTTCAATATCGATCTACGAATGCTAGCAGGAACCCGGCCAGTGGAGGAGGTACAGTACTTGTTATGAGTGCTTGGACCCCTCAAATCGCGTATGAAATCAGTCGGTTAGCACAAAATATTCACAAGAGAGAGCGAATGCAATATGGCATCTGGCTGATATAGATCAGAATGTACGTTGTCTAAATAAACAGACACCAAGATTACTGTTCAAACAGGACCACATGTTTAGTCACCAAAGATTTTCTCAAACGCAAACTGTGCAATTGAAACACTTCGAGAGGCCACAGACCATTCAAAAGAACTGTAGCATGACTGTCTGTACTGTATGTGAATATAATTATACACGTATAAAAATATGGATAGAAAAAAGAAGAGATGTAAAGAGTCTGAAACACTGTTGTTACAACCCAAGTGTTGAAACATATACTGTATAATGTCTTCATCAGGATCCACTTTATACTGTAGCTTAATCACAACTGGCTTCTGGCTGATTCGTTTTTAAAACTCTCTACTGTAATGAGTAAGCAAAGCAGAAATGAACCCAGTGTTCACAGTCTAGGGAGAGAGAGAGGGAGAGGGAGAGAGAAAGGGAGGGAAGGAGGCTTATATGTTCTCACTTATTATATTGTACAAGTTAACCTACATCTGTAGCAATATACTGTATATCCGCACATCAGTTGCTTGAATGTCTTAAGTAAAATTCTTATTCTGTTTCTTACATCCTTACACGTTTAACTGAAAGCAGATTATGTTAGAGAAAGATAAGGCAGTTTTTCTCTAGTGCCTTGAAGAAGGTAAAAAATAAAGGTTTTTATAACAGAAGGAATAAAGTAAGAGAACAGTGGCAGCTCAGTGGGTAAGGCTCGAGGCTGTTGACCTCTATGGCACAAGTTAAAATCCCAGCAGCACAAGGCCTTCAAAGTTGGGCCCTTGAACAAGGCCCTCCCTTTCTGCTCCAGCAATGCCAAAACATAGCTGACATGCTCTGTGACCTCAATGTCCTAACAGGCAGGGATTTCACTTTAAAAACACACACATACTGTACACACACACCTTTTTTCCAGCATGTTTTAGCAACAAAATTTGGACCATACCCCGTATGAAAATAATAAGTACACAAAAGTTGTTATGCTTCTACACATAACTACTGGTAAAAATAGTATGAAATGAATCGATTGGAACTCACCATTCCATGAGGCGGTCAAATAAAAATGAGACTCTTAATGAGATAAAGCAGCCCAT
Source organism: Tachysurus vachellii (assembly GCF_030014155.1). Classification (NCBI taxonomy): domain Eukaryota; kingdom Metazoa; phylum Chordata; class Actinopteri; order Siluriformes; family Bagridae; genus Tachysurus; species Tachysurus vachellii. Next base: position 2,382,735 of record NC_083465.1, read on the forward strand.
AAAAATTCACAACACATCTTAATACTGAGACAAGAAACCCAACTAAGCCCAGAGCAGCAGGAAACACTGACAGATGACAGGACTCACGTGTCTTGCGGCTGACGTGGGTCCGAGCTGGAGTGTTTGCCGGCCTCTCTGTGGTTGAGTGCTCACGGGTTGAGTCATTGAGGACGGTTGGTTTGGATGAAGATGGCGTGGAGGTGGATGTCCGGCCTGTGAAGGCAGTTGTTGTGGTGGTCTTCTGCGTCACTTGGCTGCCAGAGGAACCTCCATCCCTAGGGTTGGCATTAGGAGGTGCTGCTGTTCGAGTTTTGCCCCTCACTGCTGTGGTAATAGTAGAGATGGTTGAGGATACAGTGGTGGTTGTGGTGGTGGGGGAAGTGGTGCTATCTTGGCCCTTGGGTAGAGCGCTTGGCTTGGATAAGAATATTGGATCCTGTCCAATACCCTTAGCATCCACCAGGTCTGTGGGTACATAGTCCTGCACAGATCCCACAACAATCCATTTGAGCAGCATGAGGCTAAGGCCGAGACCTACAAAGCCAATCAGGAGGGGAACTACACACAGCCAAGTCTGCTGTCTCGGCCAAAAGGCGCACCTAAAAGCTCCAGCACGCTCTCCACCTTGACGTCCCCCAGAAGCCCCACCGACCTCTGGTTCCTCCAGGATCACCACCCCTGAGGTGGTCACAGCTCCAGAAGTGTCGCTCATCCTGCCCCGGGCTTAGAGAGGGTTAACCCCAGGGTCGGGCACTCAGCAGGCACAGGAGGATCACAGAAGCATGGCTCATGGTGTTGAACATCAGATGAAAAAAGAATCAAGAAATCCCAGCAGAACACTCACTCAGATGCAAATACTCACCGACAACAAACATCCATCACTTCTTAAAGCACAGACACTCAATGCCGCAAATGCAAATCACACACACACTCAAGCTCACGCACACGCACACACAGATGCACAGTAGAATTCCAGAGGTCGAAAAACCAGGGCTGGCAGAATCCAACGTGGGACGATCCTTTTAGTCCTGTTCCAGAAGCAGGAGATGGAGAAGAGTAGATGGACTTGGAAAGGACTCTGGTTCCAAGGACAAATGGAATAGGCAGAGAAAAAAGGGGAGACGCCGGACGGAGGGGTGGAGCGAGATGGGAGGAATGCAGAGAGCGGATGCGTCTGCGAAGAGGTGCTCGGCAGAGCTCGGTGCAGCAGCACACTCTTGTGTTACCACTCCTCAAATCCTGTCTTTTAGGTTAGGCATCTGACCTGTCAGAAACAATCCTATAATTTTACGGTTCCTTAGATGATTTTCAGAGAAGTAACCGGTTTCCAGGAGGGCTCAGTTTTTTTCTGTCATTTCTCCCAGCTTGGTCACTGTCTAATTCAGTGACTCCTGTTAAGCTCCCGTTATCACTCGCTGACTCAGCTTTGCATATCCCATAGAGTCAGACCATCCGACAAGCAGCCGAGATTCATAGCACCCCCTCCCAGGGCTAACCTCCTACAGATACCATCTGTATGAAAAGGAAGAGTAAACCAAATCTTTTCCTCAAGGCTGAAGCAAACGGACAAATTCGGCAGCTACAGAACAAGCAGGTGAAGTCCGCAAAGCCAGCAAAGGTCAGCGTTTAGTGTGCGATCAAATCCACAGGGAGGATAAATCCGTTCTCCTGCTTGAGCAGCATCCGAGCCATGTCCCACTGCTGTTCATGCAGCACAGAGTGAACGAGTGTGCGCTCAGTCCTCCGCTACATTCCGCCACTGAGAAAACGAGGGAGAGAAAGAGAGAGAGAGAGAGAGAGAGAGAGAGAGAGGGAGGGAGGGAGAACGCAGCGTGAGGGAGCAAGAGAAGCAGGAAGGGGGAAGGGAGGGTGCTAGAGACAGACGGTAAAGAGAGAAATGAGGAGAGAGAGAGAGGGAGGAAAGGAATAAAAAAAAAAAATCCCTGAGCTCAGGTCTTCCTCATGTTCTCTTTATCCGATACTGCCATCCAGTCTGAATGCAGGGCTTCTTAATTATTTGTTTGTTTGTACCTCGCTGTCCCAGGACTGAGACAGTGTCATCGCAAAGGGATGTGAGAGAGAGAGAGAGAGAGAGAGAGAGAGAGAGAAAGCGAGAGCACGAGAGAGAGGCAGAGGAGGATCTGAGAGAGAGAGAGAGAGAGAGAGAGAGAGAGAGGCAGAGGCAGGACTACACCTGCTCCTCCCAGCCAGAGAGAGAGAAGATTGATGGAGAATACACAGAAGGGAACAGTGAGAAACGAAGATAAGGAGCAAACAGAGAGAGAGAGTGAGAGAGAGAGAGAGAGAGAGAGAGAGACAGATCCATGCTAGTGCTGTGCAGTATTAAGTGACCGAAGAGATTGCTGCGTGCTGTAAACAGCCTGATTCTGAGCCTCTCCCTTGTCAGACCTGTCACTCACTAACTCAACCCCTCCCATCACTCTGATATGAAGAGGATGAGGGATTCACAAGGGAATTTAAACAAGCAGAACAGGAAGATCACTAAGCAATTACTGACTATAGCTCATCTGTTGCTAGGTATAGCTTGCACCATCTATTTGCTTCTGTTTACCGATCAGAACAAGGACAAGCTTCATTCTTGAACAGTTTCTGTTAGAATCTCATTCCCAATCTGCTTACCATCAACATCCCTTCAACACAGATGACAGCAAAGAAGCAGCAGCCTTCATTTGTACATAGTGTTTTCTTCACATACACCAGGAAGTTGTGGACAGAGCATAAAGTGGGTCAGCCTTGCTCGAGAACTCTGAAGCTTTGCAGTGCTGGGGCTTGAACCTCTGACCTTCTGAACAACCATGTAAAGTCATAGCTGTTACAGTAAGTCACCACTACCACCTTCCTAAAGAAACATAGTACTTACAAATACCAAATAGTACTGGTTTTCTTTCCTCTGGTTCACTCTTGTGCCTTTCCAGATATAGATGGGCTCCCTTTAGAGTCTGGCTCCTCTTTCGGTTTTTCGGTCACCTGGATAAAAAAAAAAACGTGTCACCTTGCTGCTATATAATCGATCCAGTTCATCGCAAATTCATCCACTCGTTCCTCCATTTATATTTAAGCGTGTATCAGTTAATTATTTAAAACACAGCTGTTAAGTGCTACAGCTATGCTTGAAAAATGGTCTGGAACAGCAAACAAATTAATGCACCAAGCACTTGAGTTCATGGCATAACGCTGCTACAGACACGGACTGCTACAGACACGGACACGGACGAGCAATGACCATAAGTCCAGTCAGTGACTAACAACATTGACCCTAAAATCTTTGACAGTAAATGATTGTGTCTTACAATACATACGGAGTAATAATTTAATTACTAGTTCATGTAAACTTGTCTCAGAGATCCTCTGCATTATAAAAGTCCAGTCCTAGCTTCATGGATTTTTCAGACGGACACAAACCGACGGCATCCATTGATATTATAAAGTCGTATTTCACACCTGAATGCTAATAACATAAAAAAAAAAAAAAAAAATCTATTAATAGGTTAGTATCTTCTCTATCTTCTTCATTTTGACCTTCGCTACAAATGATGCTTTCATCCAAAGTAATAAATCACGGACAGGTATTTGTCTTTGAACTAAGAATTTAGCCAGTTTTATAATCATCATCCAGAAGCAAATCCAGCTGCAAATGATTGTTAATGAGTTGACGCTTATACGTTAACATTTCTATAGCAACCTACGTGACGACTGGTACGACAGACCCTCGGTAAAAACAGACTAAAAAGTGTTTGTGGATATGTGACCTATTATGGAAGGAGTCTCCGGTATCAGGGCTTTGTTAACAGCTGGAACATCTGGAAATAAGAAATCGAAATACCTGCAATATTGCTCGAATTTCTCGCAAGCTTTACATTCTACAATTTTAGTACAATAAGAAAAAACCTTGTATTGCATTCTTGATTTGTACGTCAGTATGAACGGCGTTTTGAGAATAAACAATAATATTTTAGCTAATAATGATTTATTTAAAAATAAAAAATAAAAAACATTCACTACAGATGTTACCTCCAAATGTTCTGAATTTTGGATATTTTTTTAAATAGATGAAAATACAGATGTTACCCGCGTTTTTCAGGGAGACGGTTATTTACTCACCGTGTTATTTTATTCCAACGCCATTTTCATTCATTCATTCATCTTCTACCGCTTATCCGAACTACCTCGGGTCACGGGGAACCTGTGCCTATCTCAGGCGTCATTGGGCATCAAGGCAGGATACACCCTGGACGGAGTGCCAACCTATCGCAGAGCACACACACACACACTCTCATTCACTCACGCAATCACACACTACGGACAATTTTCCAGAGATGCCAATCAACCTACCATGCATGTCTTTGGACCGGGGGAGGAAACCGGAGTACCCGGAGGAAACCCCCGAGGCACGGGGAGAACATGCAAACTCCACACACACAAGGTGGAGGCGGGAATCGAACCCCCAACCCTGGAGGTGTGAGGTGAACGTGCTAACCACTAAGCCACCGTGCCCCCAATGCCATTTTATATTATGCTATTTTTATTGGATGTTTGGGGTCAATGGAAATCTCCTCACGGCTCAAAGCTGATTGCCTCCTGAACTGTTGCGTTAAGCTGCATTAAGTTTAGTTGTGTTTTAGCTTAGAATTAAAACAAAAACATTACTATAAGCACTTTAACATACGTCCTGTGTGCACTTGCAGAGTTTATAATAAATGAGCTTATTGTCAGGATGTTATTTGGTCTGTCACGGCAGTAAAATAAGTAAATGTTGCATCACTGAAGCCACAATTACATTTGATCTTTTGGACTGAAGCAGCTAATGGAAATATCTCGGACATGATAGATGACATTTTAGCCCGCCGAGAGCACGCATGACTGGAGGTGTGAATTTGTATCGAACCTAATAGCCGTCATTAATGACCGACAGAGTGGTGTGTGTTTGTACCTGCCTGATTTACGGCTCATCAAACTGTCAGCTCGCATCAGCTGTGTGATGAGACGGGCTCTGCTGTGGGCTTGGCTCCGCTCACGTGAACCACCACGTGTTTTCGTGTTTTCAGCCTCTGCTTTTCTTAAAGTTGCCCTTCCACACAAAACCATTTTTACTTGGATTTTTTGATATGTGTTAGGTCCATATGTGTTTGTGTTGTGTCGTGAATTTGAAAACGCACTGTTACCTCCCCGGTCAGTTCTAGCCACTTAAAAGAAATAAGGGGAGAAATCAGGTCAGTTGGAAAAGCTGCTCAGTGTGATGTAGTAATGATCGAGCACATTACTATTCATGAGCTCTCCCACTTGAGACCGCGCCCCCAGAATTCGTGTAGCTCAGTGAGTTTCCTATACAGCAAGGATGGCTGAACGTCAACGGGCTTGTGAAGAAGCCATTCTGCCGCAATTCAAGGTGATTGTAAACAAAGTTCCTCTAGCCTAGGCTACTTATTGTGCTGGGTGAATGAATAGTCATGCTCTCATATCCTAGCGGTTAGCCAATCGGAGCCAAGCAGCATAGCTCATTTGAATATTCATGAGAACTGGCGCAAATCGAGCTGAGTCCTCCTGCAGGCTTTCTATACCACACTAGAATGGCTTGAAACAAGGTCACCAGGGCATTTTTTCCACAATAAAATGTTAGAGTCCATGGTAAACTTCAGACAAATTTCTCAAAAGTAATGAAATACGTGTGGCAGGGCACCTTTAAAGTAACTGTGTGCTGCATCAAGTGCTATTTTTTTCCATATACAAACTACAATCGTAGAGAAGCTCTCATCCTCTTGTCTAAACACGATCGTTGAATTCTGCCACGATGACAGACATCCGGAAATAAATGAACACAAAGTCGATATTCAGTTAGAATCGTCAAAGGCAAAATTATTTTTTTTTATTTATTTCGAGAGCAGGCGCAATAATAAAAATGGTACTATTTCTTTAGTAAGAAATAACTTGTTTTTTAATCAATACGAATTCTCTGCAAATTCTTTTCTTAACTTTAAATAAAAACAAAAAACAAAACTCAGCTTCTGAATACATATGATTTGACCAAATATGTAATAAGGGTGTGAATAAATAAGAAATCAATCAATCAATAAATAGGATGGTTGTGGATCAAAGAAATTGGATTAGAATATTGGCACCCTTCCCACCTTCTGAACAAATGATTCCAGAAACTCTGAATACCAGCAACGTTTTCCCCCATATAAATATCCATATAAATTTTAAGCTTTGAATCTAAACACAGCCTTAAAAACGTATCAGAGTTCACACTTTATTTCAATTCAATTTCTGTCCAATTTCTGACTATATAATACAAAGCACTCAAATTAATATGCTCTGTAAATATTTACTCATATTGGTGAACTATCGGTCCGTCCTTGTTCAAAACCAGCGGTGGTGTGTTTAGGAGAACGAATCCTGTGTCTGAGGTGATATGAGGAGGCTGACACTCGTCTGCTCTGGAAAACAGGATTGAAAACTTGCCTACAGCAAAGAAACACAACTAGCGGTCACCTCTGGAAAAGGTCACGCAGAGTCATTAGCCAAAATCATTTTGACTCCTTGGGCTTAACACACTCTCACTCTCTCTCTCTCTCTGAGAAATATGAGAAATGTGAATCAAGACAAGGGGGCACGGTGGCTTTGTGGTTAGCACGTTCACCTCACACCTGCAGGGTGGGTGTTCGATTCCCGCCTCCGCCTTGTGTGTGTGGAGTTTGCATGTTCTCCCCGTGCCTCGGGGGTTTCCTCCGGGTACTCCGGTTTCCTCCCCCGGTCCAAAGACATGCATGGTAGGTTGATTGGCATCTCTGGAAAATTGTCCGTAGTGTGTGATTGCGTGAGTGAATGAGAGTGTGTGTGTGCCCTTTGATGGGTTGGCACTCCGTCCAGGGTGTATCCTGCCTTGATGCCCGATGACGCCTGAGATAGGCACAGGCTCCCCGTGACCCGAGGTAGTTCAGATAAGCGGTAGAAAATGAATGAATGAATGAATGAATCAAGACGATCCGACTTATTATATTTGTAAAATTTAATAAAATATGTATTTGTTCAAAGCTATATTATCATTTCTTCCTCAACAAACCAACACCAAAGCAAAGTAGACAAAGACAAATATCAGAGAGATGAAAAAAATCCCTTCAGATCCACTGAATGATCAACGCGATCCACAGACAACGAGGATTACAGAGTCGGGATTAAAGACGTCGTATATCAAGTCATCACTTGCTCCGAAAATCCGTAAAGATGTTCAGTGGGCGTGGCAATCAAACCGGTAAGCAGGGATACGGTGTGCAATAGGAGTTTACTGAGAGTCATGAAGTCTCCGAGTCATGTAGGCATGAAAAAAAGACTCGTTCTGAATAAGTTAGAAGCGATTTTAACAGAAGGCGTCATGGTTTGTGCTACAGCGGAAATGAGAGAGTTTTATCGGTGATTTATACGTCAGAGCTGGTTGATGTCGGTCTGTCGGTCCACAGCTTATTTCTTCACTCCTTTTTGAGTAAACATTCTGCTGAGGTTTATGTTTTTATGCCAGGAAGATGCTTAAATTCCTCTTCTTTAGATTTGAACATTGAACATCTGGACAATTTTGACCGTCATCATTAATCTTGAAATGTTTCCAAAATCACAGTTAAATTTCTCTCTCTCTAAAATACCCATTTCTTTCTCTCCATCTGTCTCTTTTTTTTCACTTTCTAAAAGTACCCATCTCTCCGTCTCTCCCTCTCTCCAAAACCTCTATTTCTTTCTCTCTCTCTAAAATACATCTCTCTCTCTCTCTCTCTCTCTCTCTCTGTAAAACATTTTTCACTCACTTTCTCTAAATTCCTCTCTCTTAATTAATTAATTAATTGATTAGTGATGAGTCGATTAATGGTGTTGAATGCTTTTGAAAATGGACAGAATGTTTTTTACTTCACTGAAAAAAGGGGTTGGGTTTGTAAAAGATGATTCTAGGTGGAAAAACAAAAAAGTTGCCTTTCAAATGAATTTCTATAAAAATTTCTTTTTAAAAACAACAAAACCCAAAACTCACTCTCTCTCTTTCATTTATTTATTTATTTATTTGTTTATTTATTCTATGTTTTCTGAGACCTTAAAAGCCACAAGTCTCTCTCTGAGACCTCTGAGACATAAGGAAGGAATATACAAGGAAAGAAAAGATATTACAACTTCAAGTGGGTGTCGATTTCACACCAATCCAAGAGAACAAATGAGGTCGGGTCAGAGATGACAGATTTCCCGGTAAAGATGAGGAAAATGAGAACAATCTGCCAGCGGCTTTAAAAGGTCATGTGCTGAAGCCTTGTGACATCGAAGCTAACAAAAAACGGCAAACAAGGAGAAGAGACGGTTCGAGGGAGGAAGAACGTTTGAGTGGCAGGTGTGAGTCACGATAGTGAGGGTACGGGGTCATTTAGAGGAAGAAAAGGATTATGGGGATGGAGAGAATTCTAAATAATGACGAGTAGCAAAAGTAACAAACAGAATGTGTGTGTGTGTGTAGTGAATAAAATGACCTCACATGCATTAGTGAAGCCTGTACTGTTTACACACACACACACACACACACACACACACTCTTTAGCTCAGGAACATGGACAGTTAAAGAGGAGAATAGTTAAGTGGTGTAGAAGAGAGTAAAAAGGTCACATCCTCATCATGCATTCTGCAATCCACAGACAAAAGACTGAGGAGACGGTGGTCAGCTTCCACACACACACACACACACACACACACACACACACACACACACAAACAGAGCACTCTGTGAATGTTTGACAAAAAGCTGAGCTTTTCAGTGTGTGTAAAGATTGAACATGTAAACAAGAAAAAAAAAACTATATATGAATGTATTTATTTATTTAATTGTTGATCCTAAATATAACACTTTTATAATTAAAAAAAAATCAATTTAAAATTAATTAATTAATTTAAAATGACAGTAAAAAAAAAAAGATAAATCAATAAATAAAAGGCAAAAAAAAGCCTGCACTTTATTGTTTATTTATTTAATTGTACAACACATTCATTCAGTAATAATTAAAATAAATATATATATTATATTATAATATGGTCTTTTATGAATATAAATAAATCATACAGAAAACTATATTTATTTTGGAAAATAAACATTTGTTTGTTTGTTTAGTGGTTCTGCAAAATTTTGTTTATTGTTAATAATCCTATTTATATAATAATTAAATAATAAACAATCGCCAATTAAGAATTAAAAAAAAATCACTAAATAATAATTAAGTAATAATTATAATTATTAAATATTATAATTAAGTAATAATAACAGAACATTCATTGTTTGTTTGTTTTTACCAAAAAAAGAAAACTAACTAAACACCTTCACCATATAACGTTTTTTTTTTATAATTATTAGCGCTCCGCTGTTCAAACCAACAAACTCCATTGTTTCTTTCAGCCGACACAAAACCCAGCAAATCATCTTGTTAGCATTCAGCCCACAGCTTTCATGGTGGCAGGATGCAGAACGCGTGCGGTTTACCTCCGAGTCTCGTAGAAAGACGAGCGGGGAAATCTAAACCTGTTAGTTTTGTTCTTTCACACTCTGGAATAAGAACATGTCTGTAACAGCGCTTACACCAAGTCACCAGATAACAAGGTTTCCTTCTTCCCAATAAAAGACAGATCTCATGTAGCACATCTTCCACAAGCCGCTATCCGAGACGTGTCTGGCTTCTGACTGAACGCGTGTTCACCTGCTGCTGATAAAACAGTCTGAAAGGCATCACAACACAGACATAACGACTCGCTTTGATAAAGTTTTGATGAAATATCTCAGAGACTTACTGTAAAACCTCACAGAAGCCAGTTCCATTTCTACGCCTGGTCAGAGTCTCGTCGCTCTGCTGGTGGTAGATCTGCATGGTGGTAGATCCCATGACACATGTGATTACTGTGGATGAACCGCTTGGAGAGTCACTTGGCTTGACTTTGGTCAGTTTTGTGCTCGGATCTTCATCAGTGGGAACATTTGAAGACTCCGGCAAGAAAGAATGAGTGTTGAGTCTGTAATGAACTCAGAACTGCAGGTTCCTCAGGAATGCCTGGTTACACAATCCCACTGGTCTATAAACCTCTGTATAAAGGACATTATTTATATTCACATTATTTCCTGTTCAGTGTCACTTCTAAGTCTGGTTCCTACTGTATATTTCCAATAATCACATCCTTCTATCGCCGGAGTTCGCCGTGTAAAATTCCACTCATTAGTTAAGAACGTCGGCTACGACGTGATAAAAGGATAGCAACAACATGGTAACGGCTCTTTTAATGGGAACGTACAAAAAAAAAAAAAACAACAACACACGTTTGCTAGCTGAAACGTCTGAAATGTTCCTGATGATGTTGCTGTTCATTTCTTGCTTAAAGCACTGCTGGATAAAAGCGATAACGTGCTGCATTTCAAAGCGTTTCTTCAGCTACTCTCCATCGTTTTCCTTACAGGACACATATACATATATATATATATATATATATATATATATATATATATATATATATATATATATATATATATATAAAAAAAAAACAGGAATTAGCCTTATGTTCCCACTTCCTGTTTTAGCTCAGCATCTTGTAGATATGTTAAGTTCTGCGCACGAGTAACCGAACGTATACCGATTTATACCGATTGATATTGATCAAGCCGATATGGAGTTATCGCAACACGTCTGCTGTTGTCACTGCGGTGGAGAAGATGCTGTACGCGCTCAGCCGGTTGCCATGGCTCTTCTTTTATCTCCCACCTCAGATTGCTTTTAACGTCTTTCTTGCTGCGAGTGATGGAGTGGAAAGCTAACAGCGCTGCTTGCTGCTACGGCCTGCTCTGAGGAAGTAAATAAATATATTTAAAAAAAAAATTAAAAAAATCACTCATCGACTTCAAATTGACAGCTGTGGTGAGAATCCGACGACATATGGTGAAAGCAAATTGGTTAATTGACTGCAAATCATTACAAAAGACACGCTACACGTCGCGCCAAGACATGTCCTGTTTGGCGGCGTGATTGAGTTTGAATATTCAGAGCCGTAATGCGCTGCGATTTCGCCAAATTGTTCGGCGTCAATAGCGAAGCCAAAGGCCTCAGAGTCTTCCAACTCCGGTCATGAAATAGGTGATGAAGCGGCAAGGCTGAGCAGAGTGAAGAAGCAAGGTGAATTCATTCAGAAGAAAAATGTCCAAACTAACCCTAACCCTAACCCAAGGCGTGATGTGTGAATTATAACTACTGTGTGACTGGGTTTTGAAAACCTTTGCTAGACCTTCAGTAATTCCACATACCCCGTTTCCCCAATGCTAGCTGATCATATAAGAGCTAATCAGCCAATCAGTGAAGGTTAAAGGTTAAACCTTACACATGCTTCCTCCAGTTAACATACCACAGCACAGCCACAATAAGTCATTAAGAGGATAACCACTCCCACTTTTCCCTGGCATTCATGTCAATCATCTGTATTTTTGAAGCTCAATTTGAGACGTTTACCTCGTTTCGAAACATTTCGGATCAAGATTAAAAGGAAGAAATAACAAGAAAGATACAAAAATACACCACCACCAACAAAAATATAATAATAATATATATAAAAAATTATTTATATAAATAATTCAAACATCTGGCATTTAAATACTTGTTAACTTCACTTTTATTTTATTACACTTAGCTAGCAAGACTTTAGTCAACTAGAAACTAGAAAGAACTATTTAAAAAAAAAAAAAAAAAAACTGTGTTCAAAATATTGGTGATGGCTGCCAAGGTTCAGCTGGAGTGACGGCTGATGGGTTTTCCCAGTCCGCCGTTTCCATCTCTCTCTCATTCCTTCATCTACAACATGAGCAAGCAGAGTGTTTACGATCCTGCTGACGAAAAGGGAGCTGCCATTAGCGCGCAACAACACCAACACGACTCTTCACACATCACGCCGCTCCTGCATTATGGATTGAAAAGAACTACAAATAGATTCTCTTTTCCCCTGAAGTCTCTTTGCACTTCCCTTTTTTTTCCTTCTCACTTGCTTTGTCTCTTATTTAAAAAAAAAACAAAAAAAAAACCCCTCTCTCTTTCTCTCGGTCATTAAATCGAGTAAATGGCCTTTCGTATGGCACCGAACGGATGAGTGCAAAACCTCTTTGATCTGTCAGGATCCTTTAGGAAAAGGGACACAAAAAAACGTCCGTTATCATTTTCCAACAGGGAAAAACAAAACACAGCTACTTAGGAAACTTTTGCAGGCTTTTATGCTAATAGATGCACAGCCCCCTGAATCGTGTCTATTCTCCGTGCTAAGGATCTATTTTGTGATGCTGCAAATTCTCACTCAGACATGATTCATGGCTCAGAGGGCATTACCCAGACTGCTCGTTACCGAGTACCAATCGAGGGATCGTAAATCTCAGCCGTTAGAGACACGCCCTGCATTGCAACGTTGCCTTTAACACACATTTGTTGTCTTGTCGCAACCTTTTGCACTTCAGGGATTCCTCGTCACACTTCCATTCGTTTGAAAGATGATGTTTTTCTAGACCCACGTCGTCGTCTTCTTGTACAGCATTTTATTTATTCATTTATTTTGTAAATCAATCTTGCAAACAAAAGAAATTCCTTCTGTTAAAAATGTAAAAATAAGAATTTATCAAATTTAGCTAAGAGTTTCTTGAACATTTCCGATTGCATAATAGCATACTGCCTAATGTGGAAAATGTTTTATTCCTAAATTTGGTTTTTCAGTTATCAAGGAATCAAATTCATTCAAGTCAAACAAGCTAAAAACTAGAAGTCAAGAATAAACCAAACGCTGTAAAAAACGTTCCAAACTGGGTTAAAATACAAAAAAAAACACATTTTAAGGACTGTTTTATTCTCCATGAACCTCATTTAAAAAAAAAACTCTGGTTTATTTAGTCACTCCATTGAACAACACATCCCCACCCTTACACACTCCCTCCCTACAGGTTTGCAGTAGATTGTTACAGAAAGCCAAAAAAAAAAAAAAAAAAAAAAAAAAAAAGGGTGTGGAAGATCAAATTAATCTTTCTTTTCTATTCTTTTTTTTTTTTTGGTCAAAGTAAAATAAATTCTCAATTTTTAAAGCAAAATTTCAGAAACGATTGTCTAACCAATGGAATTGTGGATCTTAAAAACGATTTGCAAAACGTCAGCTAGCACGGACGTTCACAAGCTTTGCATTGATTTGGTTTTGGATTACGTTCTTTCCGAAATATAATAAACGACTGTTTTTACAAACTTGTCGCCAGTTGTATGATTTGAAGCTGATAAAGAAAACACAGAAGGAGTTTCCTTATATGGAAATTTAGACAATTTTTTTTTTTTTTTTGTGAATACCAGATTTCTTATTTAAATTAGAACAACTTCATGAGGGAAAAAAACAGGTTTAGTAACAAGGTGACTTGCTTATAACCTTGAGCAATTTTAACTAAGGTTATAGCTTGCTTATAACCTTGAACTTCTGCCACAGGGAATTTTCAAAAATTTTCAGTTTAACTAAGAAAACACAATTAATAGAAACGATCATTATTTAATTATTAAAATGAATTATAACAAGCTTTAAATAAACATAAATACTGATAATAGCTGAGGATGAAACCATTTGACACACAGTCCATCTTCTACGTTTTCTTCCACGTCGCTATCTCTCTCTCTCTCTCATTCAGCTCCACATCTGTAGAAACTTCAGGGTTTTTTTCTATTATACAATAGCTCCAATATTAAAAAGCTATTACAGTCCTGACTCGACACAACAACAATCAGAGCAAAGCATCAGTGGCTTTAACAGCAGTGTACATAGTGATGTGTAGCAGGTTTCCTCCTCGAGGGTCTGTGATGGGGTTAGAATTGCGGAGAATCGGCTCTCTGAATCTAATTGACAGCTTGAAAACGGGCCTAGTACGCTACCGAGTGGCACTCCTACATTGGCCTGTCGATAAAATGGCCTTTCCAGAGCAATGACAAAAAAGTCAAAAGTAAATTGCTTGCTGCAGTGAGGAAACAATTGTTATGACCTCATGAGGCTGAGGATGCCAGAGATCCCGATTTTAAACCTTCCAATTTTAAACCCTTTGCACTTTGCACAGGAGTCGTTTCCATGATGAAAGCCTAATGATTTACAAACCTGCAATGATTGATGGTTACAGTGTAGGTGTTCTAAAGTCTGATATAAATGGACTCCACTGGAAGTCCCGCTTCCTCACTCTTGGAAATGTTTTGTTCTGGCTTTGACATCGTAATAATTAAAAATGCGAATTTAGCGTTTTATGTTAATCAGCATGCATCCAGTGGGCAGAGCTTAAGGACAAGCCGGTCTGTTTATAGTTAGTTGCATCGGTTCATCTGCTTCCATCGTCCAGGTTGCTCAACTTCGCTTCCACACCACGAACCGTACAGTAGATACCTGCACATTACCTTCCTTCCCACTTATTATAAAACACTTCATAGTTTATTTCTTCATGAAAAACGTATATCGGTATATAATCGCTCACCTGGATGCTCTGGAACCAGATAACCACTCCCCAATTTCCCTTCGTATGAGGTAATGAAGCTTCATGAGTATATCTCAAGTACTGTACAATGGCAGTGAGTGTTAAGTTCTCAGGACTCGGGGTGAATGTTTTAAGAAGGAAAGACTGGAAAACATTTGTTTATGATGAGACGGGATCAGTTTGCGGTTTCGTTCCTGCACACATGAAATAATACAACATAATAACGCACATAAATCAGTATGTACTGTGACAGTCCTTACTGCACTCGATTCAGTACCTGCTGCACTCGATTCAGTACCTAATGCGTTCTCACAGCTGGTCCAGATTTGTTTTGCTGCTGAAAAGAAGACTTTATGAAAATGCCCAAGTTTTTACCTTCTGCTTCTGAAGCTAATACATTATGAATGTGTTCAATTATCTCCACACTGTCTTCTGCAATCTCTGTCTGTTCGCTAATCCTGCTGTTTTCCACACGGACCACACCTCACCACTTCTCACACTCTCACACCTTCTCTCTCTCTCTCTCGTTTTTGTTGTCCTGGAGCACGTTCATTTCAAGGACGCCGGAGTGACAGAACATTCGGTTTTGTGAAGGAAAACATATTAATCTGAATCTGGGCTCCATACTGAAGTAAATAATGAGCAAGTCCTACACTTTTTTCAGTCTTAGTCTGGCTTCAAGGCAATGTCACATGCTCATTAGATGCGGCATGGACACACACACACACACACACACACACACACACACACAGGAGACACAGGCATGCCACTAACAAACCAGGCCCGAAGACAAACCCACCATAATGATATGAAAAAGGTTCTAATTAAAAGCTCTATACCAAACAATCCACACACACACACACAAAGGAGACAGCCACATCCTGTAAACCCCATGTGGTCAGAAGCACACCATTTGATAATTTGATTAGCAACATTACATCAGTCAAACACATGGTGCTCTATAAAACCCAAATCACACTGTCACGACTCGTCTGTTCACAGATAATTTAGTCTCCGCCACGTAACACTTGTTTTGCCGTATTGTGAATCACAAATCCTTTTTATAGCCTGGATATCAAGTACAACGACAGCGAGTGCTGAGTTCTCAGTGAGTGTTAGGACTCAGCGTGAATGTTCTAAGAAGGAAAGGAAGGGAAAAAAAATGTTTATGTTGAGAAGGGATCAGTCGACCGTTTTGTTACTGCTCATATGAAATAATACAAATGACACATAATACAATATGTACTGTTACAGTGCTTGCTGCAGGCGATTCGGTACCTGCTGCAGGCGATTCGGTACCTGCTGCAGGCGATTCGGAACCTGCTGCAGGCGATTCGGGAACCTGCTGCAGGCGATTCGGGAACCTGCTGCAGGCGATTCGGGAACCTGCTGCAGGCGATTCGGGAACCTGCTGCAGGCGATTCGGGAACCTGCTGCAGGCGATTCGGGAACCTGCTGCAGGCGATTCGGGAACCTGCTGCAGGCGATTCGGGAACCTGCTGCAGGCGAATAGGGAACCTGCTGCAGGCGAATCGGGAACCTGCTGCAGGCGAATCGGGCACCTGCTGCAGGCGATTCGGGAACCTGCTGCAGGCGATTCGGTACCTGCTGCAGGCGATTCGGTACCTGCTGCAGGCGATTCGGTACCTGCTGAAAACGATTCGGTACCTGCTGAAAACGATTCAGTACCTGCTGAAAACGATTCAGTACCTGCTGCAGGCGATTCAGAACCTACAGAATTTGATTCAGTACCTATAGAATCTGATGCACGGTCATGAATTTGTAACCTAAATTAAAGGGAAACAACAGAGTATCCCAAAATGTTTATTATTGTTAGATTTAAATTATATTTCGTTGTAAAACCTAAGAAATGAATTTCCAGCAAGATTTTTTCCCCCATTTTTTTTCCAATCATCCCTGAAAATATTTTGACCACCACAAAATAAAACCACCACTCTGTCAATCCATCGTCACTTGACTATAGCAAAAAAAAAAAAAAAAAAAACTAAATAAGTAAATAAATAAATAAATAGCAAATCTCCAACTGGCCCCAACATTTGTGATTTCTTACAGACTTGCATCTTTTATATTTCTCATTGTCATTTGAAAAAAGAAGAACTTCCATAAAAACGTGAAGACACAACAAAGCAAAGCACAGCTTTGAAATAGGAAATAGATGATGAGCAGAGCTTGAGATTGTTTGTGTAGAGAAACTCTGTATGAAATGAACAGAGACTCTGAGAGTGACAGACAGCAAGCTTGTATATCAGAGCAGCTCCTACCTGCTGACATGATGCTCAACATGGTGTAGATGCCACGACGTCTCAGTGCCGTCTCTGAAACTTCTGCTGCTCATCCTTCAGCTTTGGAGCTCCAGGAACTTCTATGATTCCACTTTTTGAAGCTTATCTAGATCCAAGATTTCCAGTTTTTGAGCAGGAGAACAAACAAAATCACTGCTAAACTTGGGAAACAAGTCTCTAACAAGGACTTAACAGGAGGCAGGTGTGTGAGAGGAGCTATAGGCAGTAGAGCTGAGAGCTGATTGGATGAAGAGGATAAAGGGGCGGGGCAGGGATGGAGAAGTAGATCTCAATGAACAGGTTCAATTTTAAATAGTATTACTTATTATTGGCAGTAATAAGAATTATAATGTAGTCAGGAAGGAATTTTATTATTTTTAAATAAATAAATAAGTTCTTGACATTGCTGTTGCACCGAATGCAATTCGAATTATTCATTCATTCATCTTCTACCGCTTATCCGAACTACCTCGGGTCACAGGGAGCCTGTGCCTATCTCAGGCGTCATCGGGCATCAAGGCAGGATACACCCTGGACGGAGTGCCAACCCATCGCAGGGCACATACACACTCTCATTCACACACTACGGACAATTTTCCAGAGATGCCAATCAACCTACCATGCATGTCTTTGGACCGGGGGAGGAAACCAGAGTATCCGGAGGAAACCCCCGAGGCACGGGGAGAACATGCAAACTCCACACACACAAGGCGGAGGTGGGAATCGAACCCCCAACCCTGGAGGTGTGAGGCGAACGTGCTAACCACTAAGCCACCGTGCCCCCCTTACCTTGTGTGATCCTGTTAATTGTTGCTCTTATTAGCAGAAAAGAACAAAATGAATTAAAAGAAAGGAATAATAATTTAAAAATAACTTACTGATTAATCTGCTAATTTGCACATTATATATATATATATATATATATATATATACATATATATATATATATATATATATATATATATATATATGTGTGTGTGTGTGTGTGTGTGTGTGTGTGTGTGTGTGTGTGTGTGTGTATAAACATCATCATTAAACCAATAAAAAAAATAAAGAAATAAATTTGCATACGGGGGAAAAAGGGAGCACAGATAAACAAACAAACAAACAAACAAACAAATAAATAAATAAATGAGTCAGGTATAATAAAAGCAGGTACTGCACATAACGCTAAAGGAAATTCATTCATTCATTCATCTTCTACCGCTTATCCGAACTACCTCGGGTCACGGGGAGCCTGTGCCTATCTCAGGCGTCATCGGGCATCAAGGCAGGATACACCCTGGACGGAGTGCCAACCCATCACAGTGCACACACACACACACATTCACTCACAGAATCACACACTACGGACAATTTTCCAGAGATGCCAATCAACCTACCATGCATGTCTTTGGACCGGGGGAGGAAACCGGAGTACCCGGAGGAACATGCAAACTCCACACACACAAGGTGGAGGCGGGAATCGAACCCCAAACCTGGAGGTGTGAGGCAAACGTGCTAACCACTAAGCCACCATGCCCCCCCTAAAGGAAATTAACAAAGTAAAATTTAACAAGTAAATGCATATGATTAAGGAAATTAACAAAATGATTATGATTTAACAAGTAAATGCATATGACAAATGCATGTGAAATGCATATGTGCAGCAGCTCAGCTGAAGATAATAACACCATCAGAGAAGTTATCATTTCTTTTCCCTTGACTCAAGCGCAGTTCTTCCTGTGCAACAAAAGCTCGTACTGATGTGAAGTCTGGCTCTTGGAAGAAAATGAATGTATTTCTCCTTTATTAGTCGTATAAAGCTGGTTAAAAATGCTGGCACCATCTTCCTGCGGGTTACGGGATGAATTTATAACACACATTCTGGAGGAAAAGGAACAAAAGAGTTGGGTCTGTCTCGTTAATAATGTACAGTGATGTATTAAGTGGATATATGACTTTAATAAGACATGATCGACTTGTTAACTTTTTTAGGACACACCCGTGATTAATATCTCTCATAAAATAAAAATAACAGCCTGTTCCGTTCTGCTCTGTCGGGGGAAAAAAAAAATCCTGTACATTTTGTTGTGCTCTTTGATATCAAACCCTTATAAAACGTTAGGAAGCAAGTTACTGTCCAGATTATCAGCTCTGGGGAAATATTAATTAACGAGCTGCGCACATCATAAGAAGAAGAAGAAGATCTGCTGCGTAACACGAGTCAGTTAAACCCAGCAGGCAGGAAGCGCCCATCTTACTGCATGTAATTATGAATTAAGTTGGAAAAAAAAGGATTGGTGCAAAGTAAGGAGGCACAGTGGCTTAGTGGTTAGCACGTTCGCCTCACACCTCCAGGGTTGGGGGTTCGATTCCCACCTCCGCCTTGTGTGTGTGGAGTTTGCATGTTCTCCCTGTGCCTCGGGGGTTTCCTCCCCGGTCCAAAGACATGCATGGTAGGTTGATTGGCATCTCTGGGAAATTGTCCGTAGTGTGTGAATGTGTGTGTGTGTGTGCCCTCCGATGGGTTGGCACTCCGTCCAGGGTGTATCCTGCCTTGATGCCCGATGACGCCTGAGATAGGCACAGGCTCCCCGTGACCCGAGGTAGCAAAGCTGCATTTTATTAGGAACACCCATCAACATGTTCATAAATATCCTTCAGTTCATGCTCACATCAATCAGAACAAGAGGAATTTGTGTGTTTTTTTATTTTTATTTATTTATTTGTTTATTTATTTATTTTTGGAAAATTTCTGTGATTTTTTTCTTCGTGAGCATCAGATCTACGACGAGAAAAAAGCTAACAAGGGATAATATGGTGGGAAGTCGTATAACCGCTCTGTATAGAGCCATGCTGAGCAGAAATGCAACTCAAGAAAAAAAGATCATGAGGCAAGAAAGAAAATAATGAATAAAAAAAAAAAAAAAACAAGCAGAATTTTATTTGATTCATTATTAATTTTTTTTATATATATTTCTTATAGAGTTTAATGCAAATGAGTGGGTGGCTGCATTAGTATTTAATCGTATGTGGTGCGGTTTGGCCGTATGTTATTTTTTCTCCTTTTTTTTCAACAGAAACAAACACAAAAATGATGTTTTTTTTTGTAGCAATGTGGGATGATAAATGTCAGAGATGCGCGATCTCTTCCAGCCCGGATTCGGTTTATTCGTCAGAGTGCAAAAGCAGTTTTTATACATCAGAGTCAGGCTTTAATGGAGAGTTAAAAAGCACTTCTTCTTGAAACACGTCCTAATACGGAAAGGTGTAATTATTTAAATGCCTCCTCCCCAGAGAGAACATCTAGAATAGCACTTGGAGGTGATAAATAGAAGGTAGATTCACTATAAGTCAACAGCATGTAGAGGAACCTGTAGTCTTCACTTTCGAGTTTCTTTTATTTTTTTAATTATAGTATCGGGGCACGGTGGCTTAGTGGTTAACTTGTTCACCTCACACCTCCAGGGTTGGGGGTTCGATTCCCGCCTCCGCCTTGTGTGTGTGGAGTTTGCATGTTCTCCCCGTGCCTCGGGGGTTTCCTCCGGGTACTCCGGTTTCCTCCCCCAGTCCAAAGACATGCATGGTAGGTTGATTGGCATCTCTGGAAAATTGTCCGTAGTGTGTGATTGCGTGAGTGAATGAGAGTGTGTGTGTGTGCCCTGTGATGGGTTGGCACTCCGTCCAGTGTGTATCCTGCCTTGATGCCCAATGACGCCTGAAGTAGGCACAGGCTCCCCGTGACCCGAGGTAGTTCGGATAAGCGGTAGAAAATGAATGAATGAATTATAGGATCTTGGGATAATAAAAGGGAAGTGTCGCTGCTTTACGGCGCCACATTTCAATCCATCGGTCCAGAGTTTGGAGTTCTGTACGTTCTCATCGTGTCCACATTGGTTTCCTCAGGGTTCTCAGGGTTCTTTCTCTAACTGGCTGGGTGTGAATGATGTCCTACAATGAACCAGTGTCCCATCTTACAGTACATCCATTTGTTCCTTGGAATTTACATTATACTGACCTTGACCTTAAATAATACTTCTAGTCCTAACATTCTAGTTCTCCTCATTTTCATCATCATCATCATCATCATCATCATCATCATCAAGATCTAGATCCTTATTATTGATTATAATGAGAGCTTTCTGTAAGGAGATGTTTAACATTTTATGGAAGGAGTCTCCAGTGTCAGGGTTTTGTAACAGATGTCCGCTCTTGGAAAGTCTTCGGAATTTATTATTTATTTGTTTTTGTTTTTTTAAGTCGGTTGGTAAGTGGGATTTGAACTACTCGGACAAATCTCCAGAGCTTACTTCAGTGCCTTTAAGAGCTCTCTCAACAAATCAATTCAGGAATTTTCTTATTAACGTTGACACAGGGATTGGATGGAGATGTTGGTCGAGAAATGGTTTCCTTATAGATTTTAGCAGGAGCGATAACAGGAAATCATCTTTGAAGACCTTTGACAATGTTAATGTAGCAAACAACATAAAGATCTCTGCTGCTTCAACGTGTTGCACTGTTGATTATTTTCCCTTAACTGCATGCTTTCTTTAAAGATGAATGAATGCGAGCTTGTATGTTCTTTTCAGAGCGACGCTGGCTGCCTCCTCCAGCCCTCGGGGTCGGTATCGACCGTGCCGCTTTCGTATATAAAGGAGGATAAACACTCGCTGCTGCTTGCGTTCAGTCTTGATAAGCAGCATCCCTCGAGCCTAGCAGCTGAATTCTTCATGAGTCCCTCCTTCTTCCTGAGTTTGACCGATGCATTATTTAGGATACCTGTGATGTTTTGAAGCTTCGGTTAATAATGGATGGCCAAAACAGAGACGCGTTTGTTGTTTGAAAGAGAAGATTGGATTCGTCTGCATATCGAGCGACGAAGACAATGAAGGTTGGGAATCCTGTCCACCTCCATCGTTGTGTTTAAAGAAGATGACTTTTCTGACTGAGGTCACTTCCCTGGTGTGGAATCTTCCAGAAGTCTCTCTGTACTGAGGTGAACTGGATGCCCTGTCGTTACCCTTCTCCACTGAGATCAGAACGAAGTGCAGTTCTCTTTACCGGGCTTCCTTATTTCTCTTCAAACTCATTTCGAAATATCCCACTGAGACAAAAGTGAAATCTTTTACACTGGGGGAAAAAAAAAAAAAGATTGGGACTCGGACAAGTGTTAAGAATGAATCCTATTAAATTAAAGTGGAAAATAAAAAAAGACAAAAAAGATCAATGTTATTTTATAAAATTTAGGTTTAACTGGGGTTTCTAAAAAAAATCAGGTTTTCATAACATTTTATTTTATTTGATATTTTTATGATTTTTCTTTTTAAAATTGGCTTAGTGGTTAGCACGTTCGCCTCACACCTCCAGGGTCGGGGTTCGATTCCCGCCTCCACCTTGTGTGTGTGGAGTTTGCATGTTTGCATGCCTCGGGGGTTTCCTCCGGGTACTCCGGTTTCCTCCCCCGGTCCAAAGACATGCATGGTAGGTTGATTGGCATCTCTGGAAAATTTGTCCCTAGTGTGTGATTGCATGAGTGAATGAGAGTGTGTGTGTGCCCTGCGATGGGTTGGCACTCCATCCAGGGTGTATCCTGCCTTGATGCCCGATGACGCCTGAGATAGGCACAGGCTCCCCGTGACCCGAGGAAGTTCGGATAAGCGGTAGAAGATGAATGAAAGATATTCAGGATCCTTAGCTTTCTGAAAATAGGTCCTTTTGTTTGATCTTTTTTTCTTCTATTTTATAATGAGTTAGGAGTGGCGTCATGGTGCTGTAAGATTTTTAACTCTAGTGTTGTTGTTGTTGTTGTTGTTGTTGTTGTTGTTCACTGGTTAATAATAGCTGCCTGTGGTTTTAATGTTAAATCTGGTTCCAGCTCAGTAGGAGTTCACGATTAACACTAATAATGAAATGATGAAATCTGGAGTGTTTTTTTTTTTTTAATTGAGACGCTTTTTCTTCTAAACATTCTTGCTTACCAAATAAATAAAAAATAAAACCAACCACTAAACAATTAGCGTTTCTCCAGAGCTGTGCAGTCCTCTGATTTTGAAATCATTGCTGATTTGTTGTTTTGTGTGTGTGGGTTTACATTAGAGATGAGCCGAATACTCGGCTGAAACGAGTATCCGGTACGGATAAAGCACTTCTGCCGAGTACGAGTATTATACAAGTAATACAAGTCAATATCTATGCTCGGATTGAATGAAAATCATCATTGGGTAGCTGATTGTGTCAGCGTTCTGTGATAGGCTAGTCACAGCGCCCCTCCCCTACAGTGATAGGCTAGTCACAGCACCCCTCCCCTACAGTGATAGGCTAGTCACCGCGCCCCTCCCCTACAGTGATAGGCTAGTCACAGCGCCCCTCCCCTACACACATACAGATGTATTGTGTTGCTGTGTCTCGCTCTGCTCACTCACAGTCACACACAGAACAGCTCTCTGTCTCTCCCTCAGTCACTCGTGTTCGCGGGTCTTTTCCGTTAACGTTTAGGGTTTCTTCAGCTTTTTACTTCGGGTTGTAACGTTAATAATACGTACTTACTAACCAGTAGAGTTCTGGTAAACGTGGATTCGTTCAGACGTGGTGCTTGCTTGAATGTGACTCACATTGCGTCTCTGCCTGTCGGAGATTTTTTTTCTTTTTTAAACCTTCAGCTGTCTCTAACCAGTAACCAGACACTGAGTGTCTGACACGTTTTTGCTGTATTACATAAAAACATAAAGGTAGTAAGCTAGTGTTATAAATATTACAATTTAATTATTACCTGTTAAAGCCCCGCCCGTTTCAAGACAAGCCCCGCCTACTTCCGGGTTAGGTCCCACCCACTCCGAGTACAGATACAGATAATTCATATGGTTAACAGATACGGATACAGATACAGATAATGCTGTACTCGCTCATCCCTAGTTTACATGGCCCAAGAAATATATACGTCTATATGTAGTGTGTGTATACACTCCTAACCCTAAGGTTGTGGGTTCGAGTCTCGGGCCGGCAATACCACGACTGAGGTGCCCTAGAGCAAGGCACCAAACCCCCCCACTGCTCCCCGGGTGCCGCAGCATAAATGGCTGCCCACTGCTCTGTGTGTGTGTTCACAGTGTGTGTGTGTTCACTGCTGTGTGTGTGCACTTTGGATGGGTTAAATGCAGAGAACAAATTCTGAGTATGGGTCACTGTACTTAGCTGTATGTCACGTCACTTTACCAGGACAAAGCCCAAATCCTGCTGATGAGACTAAGATGCTTTCTGAAAACACGTGAAAGTGCCATCCAAAAAAATTTCATTCATTCATTCATCTTCTACCGCTTATCCGAACTTCCTCGGGTCACGGGGAGCTTGTGCCTATCTCAGGCGTCATCGGGCATCAAGGCAGGATACACCCTGGACAGAGTGCCAACCCATCACAGGGCACACACACTCTCATTCACTCACGCACTCACACACTATGGACAATTTCCCAGAGATGCCAATCAACCTACCATGCATGTCTTTGGACCGGGGGAGGAAACCAGAGTACCCGGAGGAAACCCCCGAGGCACGGGGAGAACATGCAAACTCCACACACACAAGGCGGAGGCGGGAATCGAACCCCCAACCCTGGAGGTGTGAGGCGAACGTGCTAACCACTAAGCCAAGTCAAATAAAATTTATTCTTCTTTAATAAAAATCTAATCTAATCTAATCTAATCTAATCTAATCATCTACCTAGTGGTCATAAACACAAATGACACTTAGTAAAAATTTAAAAATTTATTTAACAGTTAAACAATCAATATTGTAAAAATGTTTGCGTATATAATAATCCATGTCTCATGTACAACAATTTGAACAAATATAATTATTTTTAATTCTTTTTTTTTTTTTTTTTTTTTTTTTTAAATAAATTGAATTATACAACAAGGAATTTCTCTATTTCTCGAATACGAGAAATAAAACGAAGACGTTCTTTTCCTCTCTGGACCCTTAAGGCTTTTTTACAGCCTGCATGGTGAGACTTAGCACTGCAAGGTGTATAGCTGGATTTCATCACCTTTTCTTTTTGTAATTGCTGCAGAGGGGCATTAGCATGGCGTCACGCCCTCTGGCACAGATCAGTGGATCAAAGACAGATGGCAGGCAGATGGAACAGAGTCTTCCCCAGCAATGAAAAAAATAAATAAATAAACCCAAAACCAAATGATTGCAGGGGTCACAGCTCTCTCACAGTGTTAACACAAGCCACTCGGCAACCCGTGGACCGAAGCCCGGCGTTTTCACAAGTCCCTTATGTAACAGCGCTTCATGTTGTCCATGTCCGGATTAGAGATTTCAGGATATTATAAAATAATAACTTATTTAACATATGACAGATCTTTGACCGAACTAATCTCAAATTTAAAATAAGGGCATTTTTAAAATAAGGAATTACAAGAATGACACCGAAATCCTGGGAAACTCCTGTTTTGAGTCGCAGCTCATTTCTTTAACACTGGATGATGTTTTTCTGGTCTGTTCTTATGTTTTCATATAGTTTAGTGTTTGGAAACTAAACCAATTTTTGCTCTAGGATTTTGTGTTAAACAAACGTGTAGCCAATGAGCAGAAAGGGGCGGGGCTTGTCGATATGTGGCGGAGAGAGTGTTCAGTGCGCATGTGTGACATTAGCAGAAAGCGGTTTTAACATTGACATGGAGGATAAAAACAAAGAAAGAAAGCGAAGAAAGTCTTACGATAAGGTAAGAAGTAGGACGTGTTAATATAGGATCAGCTTTCCAGCGCTGGAGAGAACTGAAGGAGCAGGAAGTTGGTCACATATTCACAGATTGGAGTTTCCTGAGTCAATAACTCCTGAGCTAAACGCTGTTACTACACAAATAACACCTCTTTTCTATCGTAGTAATGTAGAGACGCAGCTACAACCGTGTTTTGTGTAGTAACAGTGTTTAGCTCAGGAGTTATTGACTCGGGAAACTCCAATCTGTGAATATGTGACGAACTTTACTTAAGACGCCGAGGCGCTTTTTTCCTTCTCGATAGGTGAGTAACGTTCGTTTTGCTTTGTTACACAGAACTAATATATGCCTTTGTCCTTTACATGATTATGCTTGTGTGTCATTTTTGCTTGTTTGTTTATCTGCAATCGTATTGTTCTTCCCTTCAGCTATGATAAAGACACGTTTCTTTCTATTATTTGCCTGGGTTACATATGAATGTGTGGGCGGAGCTATCGATACAGGGGTGGGACCCATTTAGGTTAGGGGCGTGTTTGTTTTGGTGATTTCAAATGTCAACATTGCCTTTCAAACAACGGAGACCCTGCCTTTAATATAAATTATTTTCAACCCTGTTGTGTTTCTAATGATTTCTTTGTTGAACGCACTGCGTTTTTTTAAATTTCGTTTTATTTATTTCATTTTTTTCGAACAGCGTAGCATCGTACTGTGTATTAACCACTCAGCTCTGTGTTTCTCACTTTTTTTTCTTGCCAATTTCATCATCTCTCTCTCTCTCTCTCTCTCTCTCTCTCTTGCTGTGACCCGGGCTGAGAGCCAGCTGCCTACCCAGGCCACATGGATGGATAAGTGGGAAAATAAAAGGAAAAAAAAAATAAAAAAGAAGGAGGAAAAGAGAGAAAACAAGGTAAAAATGTATTTTGGTATATTAATACACGCAGACACCTATAATCTCATGCCATATAATATGGCTTACTCATATATACACACACACACACACACACACACACACACACACACACACACACACACACACACACACACACACACAGCATGGTCTGCCTGTTGCAAGAGGAAAAAAGTATATATTAAAAACTATAAATAAATAAAATTAAGCAAGACAGCTCTTCCTAACAAAGCATGCACACACACACACACACACACAGAGAGAGAGAGAGAGAGAGAGAGAGAGAGAGAGAGAGAGAGCATGGTCTGCCTGTTGCAAAAGGAAAAATTATAGATTAAAAAAAAAATTCAAATTTTAAGCAGGACAGCACTTCCCTTACAAAGCACACACACAAACACACACACACACACACACAGAGCATGGTCTGCCTGTTACAAGAGGAAAAATTTGAGATTTAAAAAAAAAAAATGAAGCAGGACAGCACTTCCCTTACAAAGCACACACACACACACACACACACACACACACGCGCACACACACATGTTCCTTTCAGATGGATTAATTGTTTCACACTTGGCAATGCAAGAAAAAAACCCTCAAAGAAATCACACCCACTGCCTTTTCTCCCCTGACATGCGTTCTCCTGCATTCTCATGTGCTGCTTGCTTTCTTTCTTTCTTTCAGATTTCTAACACCAGCCTTTTCTGACACGCTTTATTCCTCCACGTGCCCTCGGGTCAAAATGACCCGCTTATAAAATCATTATTGTGATTAGTCAAATTGACTTTT
The DNA here is from genome assembly GCF_030014155.1 of Tachysurus vachellii. NCBI lineage: Eukaryota > Metazoa > Chordata > Actinopteri > Siluriformes > Bagridae > Tachysurus > Tachysurus vachellii. Next base: position 2,409,966 of record NC_083465.1, read on the forward strand.
CTAGTTTTCTCAGAAAACATACAATGGACCTTTAATGGATTATATGTTGTACATCTTGTCTACGAATGACCAACGAATAAGACGTGCATTTTTATTAATTTTTTTTTTTCAGAAAGGCCCAAGACTTGATGACAGGATAAAAAACTCTACATAAAATAGAAGGGAATTTTTATTAACTGCGTAATTATGAAAAACAGCAAAAAAGTAGAGGTTAATAACCTGTTTTATATATAGCATATAGCGTCTTTCCCGCTCATTAATATTCATAAGCAGCTGACTTGTGTTCATTAATATTCATAATCTGATATTCATAAGTTTGATTTGTTCTCCTCCTGTTACCATGGGTTGGTTACCTGAGCAGTAGATGATTATAATTATGCATAATTTGTATTGTGTTGAGACTGTGAGGTAAATCACCTGCACACTGTTCTGTTTGTCTTTCCTCAATTTAAGCCTGACACAAACGAGCCGAGGCGACCGAAGAGCGCCTGGAAAACCGCCGATAAAGCGTCGCTTTGGTGAATAGTAGTGATCTGGATTTCAAAGAACAAACCAACGGATTTATTTTAGAGGACAATTAAAAAAAAAATTTATTTTTTTTGCTGCCACTCAGTTTAATCTGTGAACATCGCAAACTCAAATCTCATAGGAAAGGCAAAAAAAACCCCGCTATATAATAATCTACAGCAGCAGGAGTCTGGAGCAGAAGTCTGAAGCTTACCTTACTTTACCTAGCGAGAGATAAGACGAACAACATGAAGCCGATTATCCCACCGGCTTGGAGCTTGAGCACGCAGTTTGTTTACCCTGTATGAAAATAAGGGGAAGATTATATTAAAAAAAAAATAAAAAATACACACACAGACACACAAATATATGCAAATGCACCCCGAGCAAAACTGGTATATTGTTGTAGGATTCCTGAAGATTCGGTACATGAGCCAGAAGTTCAGTGAATTCAGCATTTTATACCAATGTTAAATCCATTATTCATGATTATTTTCATGAACGCTTCCTGTTTACTTCCTGTTTATTCTTAACCTTTAGAGTTCCACAGCCTTGGAGAAAGAATGCACAGCGAGGGGGAAAAAATGGAATTTATATTTAAACACATCGAAACAGCTCAGCATGCTAGTAAAATTTCTTTATTTACAAAAAAAAAAAAAAAAAGAAGATGCAGCTTACTTTATTTTCCCCAGTTTGGTTGTGTTCATGGGCACGGTGGTTTAGTGGTTAGCACGTGCGCCTCACACCTCCAGGTTTGGGGGTTCGATTCCCGCCTCCGCCTTGTGTGTGTGGAGTTTGCATGTTCTCCCCGTGCCTCGGGGGTTTCCTCTGGGTACTCCGGTTTCCTCCCCAGGTCCAAAGACATGCATGGTAGGTTGATTGGCATGTCTGGAAAATTGTCCGTAGTGTGTGATTGCGTGAGTGAATGAGAGTGTGTGTGTGCCCTGCGATGGGTTGGCACTCCGTCCAGGGTGTATCCTGCCTTGATGCCCGATGACGCCTGAGATAGGCACAGGCTCCCCGTGACCCGAGGTAGTTCGGATAAGTGGTAGAACATGAGTGAGTGAGTGAGGTTGTGTCCATGTTGATGATTGAAGGTCTTTACCAGTGTTGTGCTAGTTACTAATAAATAGTTACTAGTTACTTCATTCAAAAAATTACTTTGTTGATTACTTAGACCAAAAAGTAACACGTTACTGTTAAAACTAACTTTTTCGTTACTTTTTTAAAGAAATAATGAGCATATTTCCACTTTGAGAAACTCGTCTAGCTCTCGCCTCGACTCGTCGTTACTGAATAAATGGAAACTCGCCCACAGCGCGGCGTCTTCGTGTTTACAGGTTGGCATCCACCGATCCTACAATGTGTCGCTGCTGTAAACAGGTTAGTCTGTAGGCTACACTTCAGCCTAAATGAATTCATTTTAAAAAGTAACGGACAAACGCACCATATGGTAACGTTTATTTAAAAAGTAACGCGTTAGAGTATTAGATACTGTCAAAAGTAACTGCGTTACTGCCCAACACTAGTCTTTACGATGTCTCAGTCCACAGGGGTCAAATATATGAAGCTGATATGTAAGTATACACTCAGGACTTTCTCAAAAATTCTCAGAAAGAATTTGTAGTGTGTCATTAGGATTTCTGTTTTTCTCTACAATACTAGGAGGTGATATATTCATAGAAAAGATCCAAGTAAGCAAAAATGGTTCATTTCTTTTAAGTATTTTTTTCAAGCGTAAAGTTCTTCAACAGAAGGAAAAACACACCGAAAGAACAGAACAGAATCCTGACTCGTATTTGATTCAGATTCACAGCAATAAAAGGATTCATTTGTTTACACCGATTTAAACTATTTGTCAGAAAGAAGCTCCAGTGTGCTGGTGAAAAGAAAAAGGGTTAAAGAAGTAAGACATAACAAACTCCTGTGTTCTGATATTTCCTCTTACTTTATCCTGGATTTCTAGTTCATTAAAATGTCTTTCGGTCTGCCTCGTTTTGAAGCTCGTTATCTCCGCTGGGACAAAAACAACTGAGCTCAAGTTATAAAAGAAGAAAAGAAAAAAAAAAGCTTGCAATAACACAGAACCACATCCGATCTCAGAGCAAAGGTTTTCGAAGGCGGACGGACGACAAAACGAGGTGGAAGTAAACACGGCGTCGTTTTTTAGTCATTTTCCCGATGCGTTAATGATCAGGATACGAACATGATTTAAAAACTGACTTTATTCCTTATCCAGTATTTCATTATAAGCAAAGAATCACAAAAAAAAGTATATTTTTATATAAAGAATTTTTCATCTGTTTTTTTTTTTATACAGTACAAGAAATGAATAGTAATTCTTTATAATTTTCCAGAAATCTTATACGATATTCAAACCTGCCGACATCAGATATGTGCCGACACACACACACACACACACACACACACACTTTGAAAGAAAGACAAATCTTTGTGAAGTATAAATTCTCAGTTTGTTGGTACTCTATTTTTTTTTGTTTTTTTTTTTACCTTTACTTCGATTCCCGTCTTTCGGCCTAATCTCATTTGCTCAGCTGTTTGTTGATCGTCTGACCCGAGTCTCTTTTCTGACCTTGTCCTTGCTTAGTGGTTTATGGATTTATCTGCAATGCCTCTGTTAAAGTCTTTAACTGCTCAGCTTACTGTTCATGACAGACTCTTTCAAGGCGGATAACAATTACGACAATTCCCACAGAAACATCTTGGCGAAATACTTAGATATGGGATATATATATATATATATATATATATATATATATATATATACACACACACACTCACCGGCCACTTTATTAGGTACACCTGTCCAACTGCTCGTTAACGCAAATTTCTAATCAGCCAATCACATGGCAGCAGCTCAATGCATTTAGGCATGTAGACACGGTCAAGACGATCTGCTGCAGTTCAAACCGAGCGTCAGAATGGGGAAGAAAGGTGATTTAAGTGACTTTGAACGAGGCATGGTTGTTGGTGCCAGACGGGCTGGTCTGAGTATTTCAGAAACTGCTGATCTACTGGGATTTTCACGCACAACCATCTCTAGGGTTTACAGAGTATGGTCCGAAAAAGAGAAAATATCCAGTGAGCGGCTGTTCTGTGGGCGCAAATGCCTGGTTGATGCCAGAGGTCAGAGGAGAATGTCATAAATCATTAGATATCATAAATAATATATAAACCCAACTTGAATATGAGGAACTACAGGATTATTTTGGATTCAAGTCCTTGCAACTGCATGTTTGTTTTGAGGCAGAAATTTCACTTTAAATCTCTCTAAACCACCATTTTATTACCCAAAGTCTGGCTTTAAATGGTTCAGTGTTTTTAAAATGTGTTGTGATTACACGTCGAAATCACACTCTAAATCGTTTGCACTTCTAGGACGCCCTTAAATGTGTAAAAGGGATTTAGTGCATGTTCGGCTTAAAAAGAGAAAAAAAAAAACCTGTGCTTAAATGCCTGAGTCACGGCGCTGACCTCAATCTGTCAGGAAAACTGTGTGGTGATGTAAAGAGGCAGCCACCAGAACCGCCACAGTCGTATCACACTGTTGGCCAGAGCTGGAACGGTGCACTGATACGACGCTAGGCCTTGATAAGGAAATACGAAGGAGCGCTAGATGAGGATACATGGCGATGTTGCAGAACTGTTTCTTCATGCAGTGGCTGCTTTAAAACTCAAGACATCCTGCTTTATTCTGTAAAGTATTACGTTTTTCTATTCATTATCCATTGACGATCAACTGTTTTCTATTTCCTTGCATGTCGTTAACGTGACACTCTCATGTCCGATTCTTCCCTAGAGCATCAGAAGTATTCAGCCATTTTTACAAGGAGCCTTTAGTCAGAGCTGGAAGTAGCAGAGCTGGAACACAAACCAAAGTACCGTCATGCTGCCACAGTCGGGCCCTCGAGCGAGGCCCTTAACCCTCTGTACTCACAGCTGACCCACACTGCGCTCTGACCCCAACTTAATGCTGTAACGTATACACGACGAATCACGGCTCAACAACACGGCTGCTACATACAAAATAGTTCCGTCGCTGTATGTCAGTTGTCGTAATAGGCTTCTACAGGTGCTGTGTAGCACTGACAACCTGCATTACTGTTTACATTGAAAGTGTAATGTTTAGTACATCATAACTGGGTTCTATTCACTAGTTGTTACATAGTAATTACATGTTATTACACATACTCTAGATTTTCTAAAGTAGAAGCAATTCTTTAACAACGGTACATCGCTGATTGATACGCTGATATGTGATCCATGATTTTTAAATAGTCTGATATTGATTTTTGACTACACGGTAATTTAATACTACGGTAAAGTGATACCGCGTCTTTTCTATCCATCATCCTGACCGCTTGAACCGTTCAAACCTAATCATTGTGAGACAAAGTCATTATTTAAACATAAACCTATCATTTTTTTAATCTCTACAACTCACCGTGATTTACTGGGTCATGTTTTCTCATGTCGATATGTTCGATTGGAGCTGGCCTCAAGGTGACATTTCCTGGAGAGAGCGGCTTCGATCAGGAGACATCCAGAAACTCAGCGACACGAACACAAATATTATCATAACTCTAAATTCCTTTTATACCATAACGTTGTTTCTGGCTCTTACAACTGTCCTATACTTTAATGCAATTATAGTTACTGTTAATGTTGGCTATCACAGCTATAAACACTCTTCTCTAATTAGCTTCTCTCTCACTCACCTTCTACCGCTTATCTGAACTACCTTGGGTCACGGGGAGCCTGTGCCTATCTCAGGCGTCATCGGGCATCAAGGCAGGATACACCCTGGACGGAGTGCCAACCCATCACAGGGCACACACACACTCTCATTCACTCACGCAATCACACACTATGGACAATTTTCCAGAGATGCCAATCAACCTACCATGCATGTCTTTGGACCGGGGGAGGAAACCGGAGTACCCGGAGGAAACCCCCGAGGCACGGGGAGAACATGCAAACTCCACACACACAAGGTGGAGGCGGGAATCGAACCCCCAACCCTGGAGTTGTGAGGCGAACGTGCTAACCTCTAGACCACCGTGCCCCACTCCTTTTTCATAAATGCTTAATAAAGATCTCCACATAGTACACAGTATTTTGTAGCTAATATCTAGAATAAACCAGTGAAGAATTCTTTTTATTTCACAAACTCAGAAATATGGTCACTGTGGGTGTGTTTGCAAGAGTGTGCCAAGAGAGTGCCAAGGCCTACGGTTTCTCTAAAGGCTACCGAGCAGGAGGTGCGAGGAGCGTTTGAGTTCTGTCAAAGCGAACGTGCCCTTTTACAGTGACAGGGTTATCAGAGCGAGGACAGAGCAGAGACACAGAGTCCATATGCTGATGCCCAGGGGGAAAAGTGCCATGTTTAGACGATCTACGATCCCCTGTCCATCAAAGCATGCCTCATATTGTGCTAACCGGGGTCAATGTGGGGTTCATTTCTCCTTCAGGGCCAAATCACTGCCAGTGGAATCCTGACTGTAATACTGCCTCTGTGACACCCAGCCATATGGGTATATACAGAGACGGACCGACTAAGACGAAGCCCCCTACCGTGCTTTCATAAGGCAGAGCTGAAGATTCGAAGCCAAAGGCTGTCCAAAGTGACCTGATGTTTTTGATCTCTGTGATCGTTGTGGTCTGTTAACATCGACTTGACTTGACTAGTGCTCTCTGTTTAAAGGTGACAGGTTTAAAGTTTTAAAGATCTAATTACTTTTCAGATCGTTGAGAACCGCATGGGTTTAGTTTACTTTCTTGAGAAAAGGGAGTCGTTTCTCCGCACTGTGAAGCATTGCTGTATTTTAAAAGGGAAAAGACGTTAAAAGGGAAAAGACGTTTCTTTGCTTATGAGAAAATACAGACGCTTATTCACGTGTAAAATAATAAACAAAGAATAAAATAAACCAACTTTAGAAACAGGGGGGCACGATGGCTTAGTGGTTAGCACGTTTGCCTCACACCTCCAGGGTTGGGGGTTCGATTCCCGTCTCTGCCTTGTGTGTGTGGAGTTTGCATGTTCTCCTCGTGCCTCGGGGGTTTCCTCCGGGTACTCCGGTTTCCTCCCCCGGTCCAAAGACATGCATGGTTGGTTGATTGGCATCTCTGGAAAATTGTCCGTAGTGTGTGATTGCGTGAGTGAATGAGAGTGTGTGTGTGTGCCCTGCGATGGGTTGGCACTCCGTCCAGGGTGTATCCTGCCTTGATGCCCGATGACGCCTGAGATAGGCACAGGCTCCCCGTGACCCGAGGTATTTTGGATAAGTGGTAGAAGATGAGTGAGTGAGAACTTTAGGAACATCACTATGCCTTTTGGGGGCAGGGGCAGGTGCAGGGAGCGGGTGGGTGGCAGTTGTCAGCGGTGGTCTAATCCAATAGAACACCTTTTTAGACACAGAGAAAAGAAACCTCGACATTTTTCTGCACGGGTTTCAGCCGCCTTTACGATTTAATGCCATTTCCACACGAGTCTGAGCACAAAGACATCGCAGAAACAAGGCATTGTGGACCTGGTGTTTGTGTGTGTGTGTGTGTGTGTGTGTTTATGTGTGTGTTTGTGTGGCACCCTTCTGTTATCCAAGCCAATTTCCATTTCAAACAGATGCCCCAAGAGAAGGAGACAAACCTGCCCTGGACACATGCAGAATTTTAATAGAGAGGGACGAAAAGCACAAATCCTGTCTACATGGGCTTCAGTCACCACTTCCAGCAAAAAAAAAAAAAAGGTGTGCCTGCAGACATTAAAAGTAACCACATTTTACTGTAGAACGGCGTCTGGGTCAGTGTTTGAGATGAAGCATTCTGTGTGTGTGTGTGCGCGCTCTCCCTGCACACTTTAATATGATTTATGGCGCTGTAGGATCTTTCCGTCTGCTTTCTTTCACCCTCCCTCTCTTTTCCCCCCCATACCTTGCAGTTCACAAGGCTTTCCAGCCTCAAGGAGGAGGTCAGTCGCCGTTTCAGGCACGGTTTCGAACGAGCTCGGATCACGGGAGGCTGCGTATCAGAGCAGGTCGTGTGGACTGAACGCGTGAACGAAACGCAGCAGCACTGGAGAAAGCTTAGTGGACAAAGTGTGAGTGAGATTTGTGCAGGATTCCTGCACTGCTGACTTCTGGGAGAAGTGAATAATGGACTTTTAATGGACTGAATACATTTCAACTGCCAGAAGAGAAATGTACATCATTTTTCGCCATGGGTTTCTCTAGGTTTTTCACTTAGTGAAAGAATTCATCATGCAATACCGCAAGGACGTTCACTGGCTGCTTGAATCTCTGGATTCTAGAAGTTGTAGCCCATCCGCTTCAGGGTTTTAACACGCTGTGTGATGTCAACATTTCTGGTACCGACAACGATGTTTGACATGAACATTAACTGAACCCTCGACTTTATAAGGAAACGCTTCGCTTTAGAAACTTAGATCTTTTCTACTACAATCCCATAGGAACCCATTTACAGTTATTTTGCTATTTATTATTTTTCCTTACAAGTTAAAAAAAGGGATTATGGAGATAGTGAGTCTTGGTATTTCTCGATACTCTTCTGACTTTCTGAACCCTTTATATATCCAGCTTAAAACAAAAAGCAAGAAATCCATATTTCAGTAATTAAGAGCTGCAAGATGCTGAACCTACCTTTACATTAGAATTAAAACTACTGGTGATTTTTCCTACGATGAGAAATGATTCCAATGATTTTCGAGCCCGAGTGTTTGCAAGGAAGCAAATGAGGATGACGTGTTGTTGTGCATTCAGTCTAATTGTGTGTTGATAACGGAAATGAAATTATTCAAAATGCAATTTTACTCAAGACCCTGGCTATATGTGGCAAACGTGTAGCTCTAGCTCTGAGAATAAGGACATAAAACCAAATATATATGTATATATATATATATATATATACATATATATATATATATATATATATATATATATATATATATATATATATATATTTGGTTTTATGTCCTTATTCTCAGAATATTATTATTATTATATTTTATTTTATTATATATATTTTATATATATATATTATATATATATATATATATATATATATATATATATATATATATATATATATATATAAAAATCAACGCTGTCGGGCGGAAACCTCGTATGTCCAAATTTGGTCAATTTCATACTTTTTTCACATATCAATGCCATTGGTCAGTCCCCACGTGGGTCTGTTATTTTTACAAGTTATTAACCAATCTAAAGTCTTGAAAATAGCTTGAGCACAAATCTCATAACTCCATTGGACACTTCAACTGTCCACCTCGTTCTGGTGCTCGTCTGAGGACAGGAATTTAGCCCAAGGCAATCCACTGCAACGCAGACTAAACCCTGTGCACTGCAGATAAGGTACGGCGTTTTTTTAATTTCCTGAAAAATAACAGTTTTGGAGATACGAGGATTCCGCCTGACAGCGACGATATATATATATAAAATATAAATGAGTAGCTAAGGATTTTCTTAAGATCTTGAGCTTCTGTCGATTAATAAAACACATTACTTTAATTCTCAGTTCTTCTACCTGCCTTCGGTTCTTCGCCGGGCGCCTGGTTTAGGGAAGGTGACAAGAAGGAATATAACGGCTTTCCGACTTCAGCTGCATGAGAGAATTGGATATAGACTGTACGTAAGGTGATGTCGGAAATACGAGCGTTTGCCTCTTCTGAAATATCTCTGCTCGTAATATTCGCTCGGGCTCGACTGCCATATAAGTGAGGAGGTAATAAATCGTGTCCTAACCCTTCAACACCTGACAATCTTAATCATCAAGACTTTCTTCTGTGTCTGAAGGCACTAGAGATGTGATAATAGATTAGAACATGCACGTTCATTTGAAGCTAATGTCAGAGCTGAATCACAGGCAAGATTATGCTAAAACTAGCATGACTAACAAGTCACAGGTGGAGAGAAGGAAGAAGAGCAGGGAATGACGAAGAGCGGTGCAGGTAAATAAGAATACAGGCATCAGTCGGGTCTGCGGTGGTTCCTCAGTTGAGCACCGAACACGACGGGACGTAAATTGTTTTCAGGATGTGGGAAGAACTCGGAATACCCACAAGCAATAAGAGAAGAACATGGCAGACTGACAGCTAGTGGAGCTTCTGCATCATCACTCCACCACTACCTGCTGTTCCACCACCATTCCACCCCCACAGCAAGGCAGCAGCAAGCAAAGTGAGATGTGCCAAGTAAGCAAGAAACCATGTATCCAGTGCTGAGTTCCTCCACTTCTCCAGAACTCCCACGTCCTCCTTCAGCAAGTGTTAAAATGTTCAATTCGCTTTAACTTCAGTTACGCTCATTCATTCCCAATTGGCCCTCGCTGTACAAGCTGAGAGCTGAAGGATGGATGCTGGAGGCTAGAGGATGGAGGCTGGAGGATAGAGGCTTCAGGATGGAGGCTGTAGGATGGAGAATGCTCTGATTCTAGCTGACTGAATTAAACAGCACTGCAGATTTCCATCTTTCATTAAATCTCAGTCATCTCCTGCTGATAGGAGTTATTATCACGTGACGTGCAGTTGAACAACATCGAAATGGAGTGCTGGATGTTATCTATCTATCTATCTATACTTTATTCATCCAACTATATTATATGCCCATCCATCCATCAATCCATCCATCCATCCATGTACCATTAGGTATAAAGACAGTATAATTCCTTCACCCCCACCCCTCCCCCTCATGTGTGTGAGAGGTTCTCAGCCATCTATCTATCTATCTATCTATCTATCTATCTATCTATCTATCTATCTATCTATCCATCTATCTATCCATCTATCTATCTATCTATCTATATGATATATGATTATAAATGACTAATGAATGAATGATTGAATCCTAAACAGATGATTCATCAAATAAGAAAATAAATGAATCGTGTGTAAATAAAATCGCATGACTCATGTGAAAATGGGACACCTAAAAAAAAAAAATAAAAATCACATGTGAAAATAAATAAACCTTGTAGAAAAAAAGTCACATGAAATTAAACAAATCATGTAAAAAAATACGAACGTGAAAACAACTGATATACAATAAATACACAGTAACCGTGTAAAAGAATCACACAAAATGATTCATCTTAAAAAGAAAGTCACAAATAAACATAGAAATCTCATGTGAAAATAAATGAAAATCACCTTTGCCATTATCGATCATAAAGTGAGTTGACGAATTCTCAGGTTAGTGTTTGTGTGTGAGTGCGTGTGTGTGAGTGTGTGTGTGTGTGTGTGTGTGTGTGTGTGTGTGAGTGTGTGAGAGAGAGTATAAGTGTGTGCTTTATAAGTATAAGTATAAGTGCTTTCACTCATATGACCCTTCACTGGCAGCACCCCTGGGAACTTCATGACCGAGCAGGCGGGTCTTCAGAGCTTTGATGTGGGCGAAGTGAGAGTGAAATTAATTACAACCACACACACACACACACACACACACACACACACACACACACACACACACACACACACACACACACACACACACACACACACACACACACACACACACACACACACACAGAACTGGAATGAGAGGGCTGCATTAGTAAAATAATTTTGGATTAACTGACACACAACATGCACACACACACGTGTATACACACCATTACTGACCCGAATAGGCCATGTGTTTATTGATCTGATCCAAACCTGCCGTAGTTTTGCAGAGGCGAGCATGATCCTGTCTTCAGTGAACCCATTCACCGCTGTTTCCATGGCTACTGGGCAATCGAGCAAGCTGATAAAAAAGCCACAAATACGTTTCTACACACTGTAACCGTGTGCCAAAAAAAGAACTTTACAGCTCTTTTTTACCTGTGAATCCATAATCATGAGATTTTTCAGCTATCTGTTCAGATTTCTAATATTTAACCTCACATGAATAAACCAGCCATAAAATTAAAACAACAAGCTGAGTGGGGTTGAGTGAAGGGGCGGAGCTAAAAAAAATTGCACTGGCAATTTTTTATTTATTTATTGCATTACAGTGTGAATGGGGAGAAATCAGTAAAAATAATAATAACAATAACAATGAAATACATTTACAAAATTAATTAAATAAAATATTTTTTTTATACATATATTTTGCTCAATGAGCAAAAAGCAATATAAAAAAAAATAAATATATATACACACACACGTATATAAATATATACAAATATATATATACATACATGTATACGTATATATATAGTTCGTTGCTTCTTTTTTTTTTTTTTTTTTAAAGCATTTGTTTTCCAACCCGCTGCCTTTTTTTATTTATTTATTTTTACATGAAGTCTGCTCATTCTACACACCACTATCGCTGTACTTGGAGGAGCTGTTAGTGCATGAGCTAACAGCCACAGTGTGATTGTTCACATTGAGTGGCGAGAGAAGAGCTTTGGAGTATTTCCCAGCCCATTGCGAGAGAGCACGACCTGTTCTGCTCTTCTACACCCCTGCTGTGCACAGAGATCTCTATGCCCACCACTCTGCAACTAGATGAGTTACTTGGAGGTCCCAGTGCCCCACTATAGCCCCAAAGTCTCAAAATCCTCACCTTTAACCCATCCTCATTGTCAGCACTAGATTTCACTTTCATACAGTATGTTCCACCAACTTATTTATTTATTTCTTTTTTTAATGACTTCACTGATTTCCCTTTTCTCATTTCTAATAACTGTAATTATATTACGTTATATAAGATATATATTAGCAGGCAATAAGAAAATTTTTAATCACGTAGTATTAAATTATTAAAGTGCACACAGAGGGGAACGTCACACGTCCTTGTGCGTGTTGTTACTATAGAAACTGTAACACGGTAGATAATCCAGTAGATATAAAAAAATTTAAACACCCTTGTTGAAATTCTTGGTTTTTGTGTTAATAAATAGATATATCATGTCAGATATAACACACACACACACACACACACACACACAGCTGAAGGCTGTCTGTTTCCCTCAAAATGAAGTAGAAAATATGGTGATGCACCAAAACCAAATTAAGGCCGTCTGTATAATGAAATTTCTTCATGGAATTCCCTTCTCACTGGGAATGACATTTCCAACTGGAGCATTGCTAATAATATCTGGAGAAGACTGAGAGTAAAGTAAATAAAATGGCCGTGGTGCAGTGTGAGGACATACTTGGCTAGAGCAGTCAATCTAGGACCAGAACAAACAAATCTGTCATGGATTGCTCGACATGGGAGCGCTAGGATCCATATCGTCGCTGTCAGGCGGAATCCTCGTATCTCCAAAACCGTTATTTTTCAGGAAATTAAAAAAACGCTGTACCTTATCTGCAGTGCACAGGGTTTAGTCCGCGTTGCAGTGGATTGTCTTGCGCTAAATTCCTGTCCTCAGACGAGCACCAGAACTAGCGGGGGTCAAGATTTTTTTTATTTGTGCCCAGTGTTTTGAAGACATTTACCTCAGAAGACGTGTTGATTCGTTGCGACTCTTCTTGAGGAGAAATATGCCCCGAAGCTCTCCCGCGGAGTGAGGAAGAGGTGGACAGTTGAAGTGTCCAATGGAGTTATGAGATTTGCGCTCAAGCTATTTTCAAGACTTTAGATTGGTTAATAACTTGTAAAAATAACTGACCCACGTGGGGACTGACCAATAGCATCGATATGTGAAAAAATATGAAATTGACAAAATTTGGACATACGAGGTTTCCGCCCGACAGCGACGATATGCTGATTTAATGGAGACAACAATCGGAAGCACAAACGTTAATCCAAAACATGAGACAAAACAAGAGACAGTAGATGCAGGCGATCAGATCAAAAGACAGAAAGAGACAATCCAAAACGGCAAAAACAAATAAAAAAAACAGCAAATTGCAAAAATCCAAATTACATAACAGGTCAAATAACTGCTCGGTACATAAATCACCTCGTGCTTCAGCATGCACAAGGTTTAAATGTATCCGTAACCTGGAAGTAACCAAGAAGTGTTAGAATTCCAATGAGGGTTCCCTCTGGTGGGCCGGAGGAGTACACACTGTGAGCGAGGTTACGAAATCAAATAAGCAGCTGAATAAAATGCAGCTACATGTGGAAGCCATTCATGTTTTAAAACGGCAAGATTAAATTATGTTTGGTTAACTTCAACGGCATGTATTTCGATGTTTTTATATTCAATGAAATTACAGCACCGCTATTCTGAGATGGAGATATATTTTCTGTCGTCTTGGCTCGTCTTCAAGGTGCGCAGAATGATTTAGAATGGGCTTTGATGAAAATGAGACGACTATTTACACAAGCGATGATGCGCCATGCACGACTAAAATAAAGGCTAATTAAAACGGAATCATAAAGCAAAGCCCCAATGAACCATAAACTAGAACTAATTACTGTAGTCGCACACGAACCTCCTTCTTCTCAGGCTCTTTATGGCTGTTTTAGGACACTGCGGGGAAGGATAGTAAACATATTACAGCAAGATAATGTGCTATACGGATACACAGTTGCCAAGATTTTGTAAAGTTACAGACAAATACCTGGCCCATTGTGGTGAAAAGATGAGATCCTAGACCAGGGGTCAACAACCCGCGGCTCCAGAGCCGCAAGTGGCTCTTTCATCCCTATGCTGCGGCTCCCTGTAGATTTGAAAAATAAATATTTAATTTAAATGTATTTTATTTTAGTTAGTTTTTCAAAAAAAATTAATTCTAAATTCTAATATTATGATGCTCTTGTAACATTAAAATAAACCGTGTTTAATTTTTTTGTCGCTCAAAATATGCGTCATAACTGCCGACTTGCGAAATCCGACACACAGAAGCAGACGCATTTTTGGTTTGCTACAGCCGGCAAGTTAAAATTTTGATGTCATGCAGGTCTGTCAAGTGTCACGCCATTGAGACTGACAGTCACGTATTTCGGTCTTTTGTCACCCTCTCCCGCCACACATCGTATTTCTCATGCAGAAAAACTATTTATCATATATTTAATAAGCCGCAGCGCCCAAAATGTATCAGTTCGCACCGCTGTCTCTATGAAACCGGGCAGGAATTAAGCGCATCTCAGTTCTTAGTCGAGCCTGACATCAGCCAATCAAAAAAAAGAGGCTACACAATAGCCAATCAGAAAATTGCACTATCTGGGTAAGATTTAACGCAACAACCAATGAAAATTGGGGTTGCGGGGGGGTTGGAGATGTCACGCTTGCCTGTCTTCAAAACTTGAGAGCCCTGGTCATGAATACGAAGAGGACTCAGTTAGACATTGAACATTTTATTTGAAAGTAACCTTAAACCCAGCGTCTTTTTTGTCAAGGTTAGTTCAAACTGTTCAAAATTTTTTTGTTTGCCTGCAGAAATAAAATTTGTCTACTCGGTAGCAGTTCATTGATTTCATAAATGCTTTATATATTCAATATACTTTCCATAATGGTAATGAACGATATATGCAGTGTTATCTTCATTTTAGATGTCAAATGGGTTTTGTGGCTCCCTGTGTTTTTTTTTCTGTGGGAAACGAGTCCAAATGGCTCTTTGGGTGTTTAAGGTTGCCGACCCCTGCCCTAGACCTATGACCCCACCAGGGAACCTAGTTGACCATCGCTTATTACACAGAAATAATTCCTGTAAATGTTTTTTTAGGCGTTTATCAATTTCGAAGGCTAACCAAACAAACATGTCCTTGCTCTGGACATCTGATTTTTTCACCCCCAGAGTCAGAAACGCGGTTAAACAACCCGCAGATCTTTCCTTAAAACACTAAAGCAACGGTCGTTAGGGTATTTACTTCTTAACTAGAGCTTTAGATGTACTTCCTACTAACAAGAACACAGTCTGAAGAGAAATTATGTTCATTTACTGCTGGTAATTATACAATGAAGAATGTGTGGACGTCTTACCGATGCAATGAATATGATCCATAATACATATAATACAATTTGCTGAAAGCTTCAGTGTATCACCTGCATTCAAGTAACTTCTTTGGGGAATTTCCTTTAAATATAAAATACAGCATTATTTATTTATTTCCAAAAACATGGCATCGTAGGGTACGGATTTGTCTTCTTCTTTCATTTCCAGCGTACCACCAGCAGCTGCTCGGATGCAGAGTAAACAAAGGCTCTGTATATAGGTCATCTCCACCATGTTCTCGAACAAGATGGATGCACCATTAAGACACACTAACACAACCACTCTCCTGGCAAAAACACACGTGCTAGCAGGGTATTTACAAAGAGATTACAAAAACGAGACTCTGAGCGATGTGTCTGACTTCAATGCACCTGGTTCAGTCACAATTATCACAGGAGATGATTTGTATCTGACTGCTCAGACCACCTTTCATCAGTCCCCTGTAATTACACTGTGGGTCCACTGACATGAATGAGTTTCTCATTTCATGCATATTTTCTCCATCTTTGAATTTCCTGCCATAACCCATGCCGAATCACCAGAATTAAAATGAACTCTGTAATGCAAACATGACACAAAAATGGCCTTGTCCTGGATAATTCTGCTTCTGGAATGTAGCATATGTCTAGTCACACCCCCTTTTACCTCACGAAGTGGTTAAAGGTTGGGTCTCTGATTTTTGAAAGCCAATGTTGACATGTAAATTCACCAAAACAAACACGCCCCTAACCCAAATGGGTCCCACCCCTGTATTGAAAGCTCCGCCCACACATACATACGTAACCCAGGCAACTAATGGAAAGAAATGTGTCTTTATCATAGCTGAAGGGAAGAACAATACGATTGCAGATAAACAAACAAGCAAAAATGACACACAAGCATAATCATGTAAATCCCGAGTCAATAACTCCTGAGCTAAACGCTGTTACTACACAAAACGCGGTTGTAACTGCCTCTCTACATTACTACGATAGAAAAGAGGTGTTATTTGTGTAGTAACAGCGTTTAGCTCAGGAGTTATTGACTCTGGAAACTCCAATCTGTGAATATGTGCCAACTTCTTGCTCCTTCAGTTCTCTCCAGCGCTGGAAAGCTGATCCTATATTAACACGGGTCCTACTTCTTGCCTTATCGTAAGTCTTTCTTCGCTTTCTTTTTGTTTTTATCCTCCATGTCAATGTTAAAACCGCTTTCTGCTAATGTCACGCATGCGCACTGAACACTCTCCGCCCATATTGACAAGACACGCCCCTTTCTGCTCATTGGTTACACGTTTGTTTTGTTTAGTTTGTCGTCCCGACTTTGAGAAGCATTTTCTCAAAAATCTGAGACCCCACCTTTAAGTGGTTACCTCACATGTCCAAATTTGTCTAAGAACCTGCTGAAATTTCCTCAAAACAAAAAACACTTAACAGCAGTCAGTAGGTTATTTACTACTTTAGCCAGTATCAGTTAGGACCATACTTGCAAATTCAAATGATCAACGTATACAGACCCCAGTGTATATGTTCCTCTCTTGGATTCTCTTGGTTTCTCTTCTCACCTATCATTACTCCACCCAACGCCGTCACCGTAATTGCGTCCTTTCTATGCGCTCGACTCTGATAATGACCGAGTTTTGCAGTTGTGCCGCTCTCGTCGTGGGATGCGAGCTGGAATGTGAGCACGGTGAGAAAGCCCTGATCAGGAGAAGATAAGGAGAATGATGACCTGAGCTGGAGGAGTTTTACACAAATAAGAGAACGACATGCTGTCAAACTGTGTGTGGGTTCACTGGATCTTCCTGGATGTGCTGGAGCATGGAAGCAGGCTGAGTCTCACACCTCTCGTTATTACCTGCGATACGCCTGACACAGGCTTAGCCACCTTTCTCACTTGTGCAGAAGTAGAAAAAAGAAAGAGAGAGAGACACATAGATGAGGTGAAGCTGCTTGAAAGAGTGGCAGGGTCAAATCCTGAATATCAAAGTTTATATAAATAAAAAGAGAGAGATTGGAGAGAAAGTTCTACTTTTAATGTAATTCATTGCAAATCTGGTAGCTGGAACTTTCTCTTGTTCATTAGCAAGAGTAGCCTTGGAGCTCCAGGGCTAAACTAAAACAGCGAAACATTTAGGTTGTTTCCGCACTTGAGTACTTGAATCAGCTCTCAGGCCTTGGCTTGCTTGGTGGTGGAGCTCATAACCGAAGTCCTTCTGAGCCATGGATCGAGAGCGTGCAATGCCAAATGCCAAGTTTGTGCAGGCAGGTTTGGAAAACGGTAGGCACTAGCTGCTTCCATTTGCTATTTTGGCAGTGTTCAAGCAGCAAAACAAAAACATAGCACGTTTTTTGGATTTATCTTGGATTTATACAAGAATACCTGAAAACAATGAGCCAATCTCTTGCACCTAATTACAGAGCTCTAGCCATATGAAAGACTGCTTTTATAGATAGATAGATAGATAGATAGATAGATAGATAGATAGATAGATAGATAGATAGATAGATAGATAGATACAACTTTACTATACAGTAAATAAATATTACAGAATTGCAGAAATGGTTCTAAGGCTATGGCATTGAAGAGGAGTGTGCAGAGTGAAATGTTATAAGATTACAAGATTATGGCATTTAAGGAGTTAGCAAGCTGAATAAACTACTATATATAAATATATATATATATATATATATATATATATATATATATATATATATATATATATATATATATATATATATATATATATATATATATATATATATATATATATATATATATATATATATATACATATATATACACACGTTATATACACATAGATGAATGTGAAATGTTGGGCAGAATGTACAGTAATCAAATAAAGATAACAAAAAATAGTGCAGATGTAATGAGAAGTAAAAAAAAAGATAAACTATGTAATATGTACATGTATTGCACAGGGGTTATATACAGTGTTTTGTTTTTGTGTTTGTTTTGTAGTGATCTAGCGGTGTAGTGTAGAGTTCGGTAAGTGTGATGGTGGATGGAAAAAAGCTGTCCCTGAACCTGCTGGTTCTGGTGCGTAAGTTCCTGTATCTCCTTCCTGATGGAAGGAGGTTAAACAGTTTATGACTGGGATGTGAAGAGTCCTTGATAATGTTGTGAGCTCTGCGCAGACATCTGCTGTGGTGAACGTGTTCAATGGCAGGTCGTTGGGTGCCAGTGATGCGTTGGGCAGTTTTGACCACTCTTTGCAGGGCTTTACATTCACACACAGTGGAGCCTCCGTACCATACGGTGATTGAGTTGGTCAATATCAATACCAACCAATGACAAACTTTATTTTACTTTTTTAACCTTTTCTTTTCTATAATGACAATAGAAACAGGGAGTAACATGAACCATATGGCATGACATGCCCGATACTAGGGTTTGGTTGAAATGAACCCACAGACCACCAATTCCGAGAGGATCAGGGATCGTTTCTCCGGACTGTTACTGAAGGCGAAAACAGTTTTCGCAACTTCGCCAAACATGATCCACAAAAAACGCCACAAAACACATTTCTAAAATACCAAACACCTTCTGGAATGATTGACAAGGAAAATCTTACATTTCTGCCTTTTCCTTTAAGAATCTACCTGCTTTTCTTAAACAACTTAGTTACAAACAAACACAATGACAAAGAAACCAATTCTGCTGAATAGAAGCTTGAACCTTGTGACCCTTTTCCACCAAAAAGAACCGGGTTCTGAGCTAGCGCTGGTGCTGGTTCAAAGTTGGTTCCACTGGCGAACCTTCTAAGAACCGGTTTGTCTTTCTACCGGCTAGAGAGCATCACAGAGCCGAGTCTGACGTCACCGTATATGTGTCACGTTACACAGCAACTTTAGCGCAGCAGCGGCAAACACAAACACATCAACAATGTTGAATGTTGCTTTACTGTTTATGCTCATGGCTTTGTGAACATACATTAACACCCAAACGCGGCGAATCCAACGTGTACGTGCAGCTCCATGTAATCTGTATAAACGGAGGTTGTAATCGAGAAAGTACATAACGTTATTTTATCATTAACACAGAAAAAAGTTAGCCTTAGCATGTAGCTACCTACTATCATGTGTGCTGATAATGTATCATATCGCGGTAAAGTAAAAGTGTATTAAACATTAGTATACTTAAGGTACATTATCAAATGCGCTAACAGTAGCCCCGCCCACAGCCCCGGACACAAGCGGTTCTTAAGTGTAGACCAGCAACGTTTTGGTGCTACTTAAGAACCACTTTTCCTGGTTCAGAGCCGGTGCTTTGGCTGTCGAAAAAGAAAGAACTGGTTCTAAATTAGGCTCTGGCTCCGAACTAACACTCAAACTGCCTCGGTGGAAAAGGGGCATTGGTGAACGTATGAAGAGAAACATAAACGAAATTAGCCAGATCTGTCTCCAGTGGCCATGTAATGATGCGGATGAAGGTTAAATGTGTTATGAATTGTATTTCTTGCTCTCTCTCTTTCTCTCTCTCTCAAAAGTTTACACCCCCCTGTCTCAATGTATTGTGTTGCTTTCTTGAGCTTCAGTGACTGTTGTGTTGTGGACAGCTGTAATATATGAAAAAGCAAAGATTGTGCAGGACCTGGAAGATGTTTCTGAAGCACAGTGGGCAGTTTAATGCACAGTATTAATAATCAAACATATACAAACTTTTAATCTGCCTTACTTGTTATGATTTATCTCACCTAAGCTGAATTCCCTCAGTGTTCCTTGGCTACTGTGCACCACCGACCGGGATACAGTAAATAACTTGTCACTGCTCATACTGTATTTCTCCACTACCTTTTCGACAAGGTTTTAAAAGCTCTAACAGTGCTAATATAAGAGTTACCTTGAGTTCGCACCAACTAGTGATGTGTTGTTGATGCTGCCTTTGGGTTGTGTCTTTTTTAGGGTGAACTGATTGCTGCAAACGTCACTCACTGGTGGACGTTTGAGTCTGATTCTCCATTCAAATTTTAGCAGCTAAGATACATCCAGTATCCAGTCTTCTTCTTCTTCTTTCAGCTTTTCCCTTCAGGGGCCGCCACAGCGAATCATCTCTCTCCACCTATCCCTATCTTCTGCATACTCAACACTTGCACCCAGTAGCTTCATATCCTCATTAATTACATCCATATACCTCCTCTTTGGCCTTCCAATTTGCCTCCTGCCTGGCAGCTCCATGTCCAACATTCTCCTACTAATATACTCACTCTCCCTCCTCTGAACATATCCAAACCATCTTAATCTGTCCTCCCTAACTTTGTCCCCCAAACATCCAACACGAGCTGTTCCTCTGATGTACTCGTTCCTAATCCTGTCCAATCTTGTCACTCCCAAAGAGAACCTCAACATCTTCAGCTCGGCTACCTCTAGCTCTGACTCCTGTATCTTCTTAAGTGACACTGTCTCTAAACCATACAGCATGGCTGGTCTCACCACTGTCCTGTACACGCATCCAGTATCCAGTAAACTTTGATTAACACAACATACGCTGTAGTTAGAATGTGATTTTGTGATTTGGAGTGATTTTTTCAACCCAAACCACCACCAAACCACAAATATAGTAAGTAAGTAAGTAAGTAAGTAAGTAAATGCTTGGATACAGTTCACAAAAACATTTTAAAAACCGCCCTTGATTGTGATCACTGGTCACTTATAAAGCTTTACATACAGTACATTACACTTGCAAAATAAACCAGGAATGGAGACAAAATGAAAAAAAAAAACAACAATTGAATAAAAATAATATAAAAAATTAAACGAATAAACAAGCGGAAAGTTTTATGAGTATTATATGTATAAATATAACCTAGATATGACAAATTTATTTACAAATGCTAAAATAATTTATAGAATAGTTTATAGAAACGTAAATAAATATTGATTTCATTTGTATATTTTATTTTATCTCTATTTATTTTTTAAGGATTTCTTTTTTGCTGAATCATTATTATCCCCCATTCAATTATTCCATGCTTGTAAAATAATTTTTTAACATAAAATTTATTTGATTATCTTATGATTCTAATTTTCTTTCATTTTATTTTCATCCATTATATATATATATATATATATATATATATATATATATATATATATATATATATATATATATAAAATAGTTGATTGTGTGCAAAACCTAATGAGCCAGGTATAATCAAAATCATGTAATAAATCAAAATAATAAATTAAAATCATTACATCTGTATCATTCAATTATAATTTAACAATATTAATTACAAATGCATTAAGTTAATTAAACTAATAGAAAAAAAAAGTTTATTCATTCATTCATTCATTTTCTACCGCTTATCCGAACTACCTCGGGTCACGGGGAGCCTTGATGCCCAATGACGCCTGAGAAAAAAAAGTTAATTTAAAAAAAACAACATGCTTATATTATGGATGAGCTGACCAAAGCTAATCCATAAAGGGACAATGAGGGCTTTAGACCATCATATTTACTTATTTAATATTAAAACTGATTTTTTTTGTGTGTGTGTGTGTGTGTGTGTGTGTGTGTGTGTGTGTGTGTGTGTGTGTGTGTGTTTACAGCCTAAAATGTAAATTGCAGTGTGATGCACATCAAACGTTACATCAAACTGTCAGGCGAAACTGTTCTTCGCTTAAGCCTATGGATCATACACGTAATGGCTTTGAAAACAAGAATATAATCACAGCTCCAAAAATAGTTGTGAATGACAAAAAATAAATAAATAAAAAAGCTAGAAGCATGTTGTGCCGCTAATGCAGTGGGTGTGTTTTGTCAGCGTGTATAAAAAACGGTGTGGCAGGTCAATGCAGGGGTCCAATCAGTGGGTAGGAAAAAGCATCTCACGTTTTATTTCCTATTCTTTTCATGTTGCACTCTCTTCTCCTTCTCTTACCCTAGAAAAAGAAGGAGAGATTAACCAAGGGAGATTTTTTTAGAACTATAGTAGGTCTTTCTTACAAAAATACACAGACACACACACACACACACACACACACACACAGATACCAGGCTTCTTTTACACAGTACACAAACAGCATAAATCCAAGGTAGAGCACACACCGGGTCAGATGTATTGTACATCATGAAGCTGCCATGTGTCTAAAATAAATTTATTAGGACTGAAAAACGGTCTTTCTAGACACCTAGCAAATTCCATTTTAAGCGGCGATGTGAAAGGGGAGGAATGTCAACCACTGAGGAACGATGGCTTCTTGAAGATAATGTGTTAATAAGTGAAGATCTGATTAGATAAAGACCTTCGTGTCACACGAAGGCAGTGTGCATGGCAGGAATAAGGCTACTAATTGACTAATTGACTTTAAAGAGAAGTCAGAGAGATACAGACTCAGGAAGATTGTGCAATTAAATGAAATCTGGTGTTTCGGCTGCAATCCGAGACCGTAATGTCAGTACCGTAGCGCAAAGAGAAAAGAATCGGCTTGACTGTTCCAATACTTTCGACAGACTCCGTATGGCAAATTGTAAAGCAAATAATAAACAACATAAAAGGAATAAAAGTCAAATCTAAACGCTTCAACAGATGACTTCTTAACTGATGAGGAATTTCATGATGACGGATATCTTTGGGTAGTTTTCCTGTTCCCTAACAGTCCATGACGATCTCATCTTAAAATCACAACGGCTCGTGCTAATTTTTCAGTCTTCTGCCAGGAAATCAGTCTCCCCAGAAGCTCCAGATGTGTTTTGTAAGAATGAATCTGACATCTATTCAGACATCTGGGTTAGCTTATCCGATAAAAAGAACCAACCTGACATTTACGAGGGATCATTTCCAGGCTTCCATCTTCATTTTCCAGCTACACCATTGAGCAACGATTGTCATCCACTTCAGATAAAAAAAAAAACACACTCGCTGGATGCTCTGGATAACTCTGTCCGCTAAACACTGTAAACGGAATAAAAGTAAGCAATTTAAACATGACATAACATGCTATATATCTTAAGAAGACAAAAAAATTAAACACGATTTATTTTACAAGAGCATCATAATCTTAGAATTTAGAATTCATTTTTTTTTAAAAAACTAACTAACTAAAATAAAATACATTTAAATTAAATATTTATTTTCTAAATCTACAAGGAGCCGCAGCAGAGGGTTGAAAGAGCCACTTGAGGCTCCGGAGCCGTGGGTTGCCGACCCCTGACCTAAACAATTCTTTTACATTGTGAGGTTTTTTTTGTATTTGACATATTTTGTATTTTTTTTTACTTTTGAAGATATTTCCCCAAATCTAATTTTTTTTTTTACCCATAAGTGGAACTCACAAACATTTTGACGAAGTTATTTCCCCTCCTCAACGTCAGAGAAGGAGGGAGTCTTCACGGATAAAATCCAGACCATATGCAAGGGAAACATAAAGGGGTTTTATTTAGGGGAAAAAAACAACTAAGGGAACCGGGAACATAAAACGCAGGAACACGGAAACAGGAGCGACAGCAAACAAGAGACAACAAACAAGTTGTCACGATATGGGAGGCAGAGCCGATCGGCCCTATACGCTCACTACGCAAGTTGCGTAGGGCCCCGCAAATTACGCGGAGCTATCCATCTGGCCATGAAAAGAGAAAAAAGAAACAAAATGAGAGTGAAATGCGAGAACAGCAATCAGGTAAACTCGTGTTCTGTTCAAGTTTGATGTCAGCAAGAGCAAATAACAGTAAAGTTAAGTTGATGTGTTTTTGTCTTTTGTCTCTATCTGACTAGCTAAATTAGCTGTACAGTGCTGACAGACACGAAAAGGACTGACATGAAGACTTCCAAAATGGTTGAATACCGAGTATATATTATAAAATATTCCGTTCAATAAAGATTTGTTTGATTGATACCTCATTCAATTCTGTATTGTTTTACTTTTTGATTGAGAGATGGAGCAAACTTTTTTTAAAAGGAGGGAGGTTTGTAGTGGGAGCAGTGGGGTGTCAAGTGTGAATGTGTGGCAAATGGTTTACATGGTTTACGGGTCAGGTAGGAGGGCCCCTTAGCAGAATTTGACTTAGGGCCCCAGGGAGGTCAGGATCGGCTCTGATGGGAGGAAACAATGTCGCTCGGCCCTTCTGCACTAACAATAGGGGAGGAAATTATAGAAACACAAAGAACAGGTGTGTAGAGGTGTGAACAGATTAAGGATAGGGCTGAGTTAACACACGTGAATACAAAACAAAAACAGACACATGCTACAAGATGCACAAAAACTTCCCGAATGTTCCCCTAGTGTCCAGGCAGGGAATTGTCCCAGCCACTGCTGACACTCAAAGCACACACATTGTGTATCCCAAATATTCTTTCTTATTTTTTCCCCTCATAGAACACACTGTGTCTGACTCTACCTCATAATAACCACAGTGTGTATCCAAGACTCTTCTATATGGCTCACATTGTGTGTCTCTGAAATCATTTGTTTTGCAGCACACACAGTGTGTATCCAACTCTGTGCACCTGAGTCTTTCTTTTAACACACACACATCCTCAGATACACACACACACACACTGTGTTTCCGATTTGTTTATTTTTCTCAGCACACATAGTGTTTTTCTGAGATTCTTTCAGAGAGCACGGTCATATTCTGGGTTTTTCTAGTTCACTAGTTCAGAAAGTCCTTTCATACTTCTGACTTAAGCATGACCAGCTTACACACACACATAGACACACACAGTCAATCCGTCGGTGCGAGAAAATAAAATAAAGCCATGGAAACAGCACTGAACTTTGAGGACTCAACACAGGTTCTCTTGAGTTCAAGCATTAAGAAATAAGATATTGGATTGGCCTTTCTTTCGCTTTTTTCCTTTAGGATCTTGTGAAAATTGTGCAATTGGGACAAGGAAAAAAAAAAAAAAACAGAAAACAATGGAACGACTAAAAAAACATTGCAACAAATGAATCCCTTACTCCATCGGATGTCAAAAAATTTTGCTTAATATAATCATTTACATATTAATATAATATCTGTGATTTGCCTTACAATAATACCTTGTGATTCGATTGAGTCTGAATTGAAAACTGAGCAATATTTTTGAATATAAAAGATTCTTTCTAAATGAATAATTTTGTCTGAATTTTTATTTAATTATTTATTTTTTGCTCTTTTTGACCCAGTTCAGCGATAACCGTAAAACCGCCTGTCTAACATTGTGTAGGTAGGTCTCCGGTTGCCAAAACAGCTCTGACCGATTGAGGCATGGACTCCACAAGACCTCTGAAGGTGTGTTGTTGTATCTGGAAATAAAACATGAGCAGCAAACCCTGTAAGTTGCAAGGTCGAAGTGGTGCCTTCAGGGATTGGATTTGTTTCTTGATCCTTGATCGGATTGAGATCTGGGGAGATCTGGAGGCCAAATCGACACCTTGAACTCCATAATTTTTCCTGAATTTTCATTTCATAAATAATTTTTGCAGTGTAGCAAGAAGGAGTATGTTTTCCTGCTAAAGAAAGCCACTGCCATTAGTATACCATTGCAAGGGTGGTACTTGGCCTGCAGCAATGTTTATGTAGGTGGTCTGTGTTAAAGTGACATCCACATGGATGTCAGGATGCAAAGTTTCTCAGCAGAACATTGCCCAAAGCATCACACTGCTTATACCAGCTTGCTTTATTCCCATCCTGGTACCTTCTCTTCCCCAGGTAAGTGACACACGTGACAGAAGCAGTGCTTCTGTCAGACTGGATCAGACTAGGCAGGCTAGCCTTGGCTCCACACATGCTTCAGTATGCCTTGGGCATCCATGATCTTGTCACCCGTTCACCAGTTGTTTTTTTGGTAGGTATTAACCACTGTGTTTCAACAACCCACAAGACCTGTTGTTTTGAAGATGCTCTGACCCAGTTGTCTAGCCATTGCAAGGCCACTCAGAACCTTAATTGTGTCCATTTTTCCTGGTTCCAACAAATCAACTTGAAGAACTGACATCTGAACTCTAACATCTGTGTCAAAAATCTGTGGGATCTCTAAAGACTCCATCACGAATGACAGATACTGTTTTTACACTTGCAAGAAAATAAATTGTGAACTAGATCTCTGGCTTTAAGACAGAGGGAAACACGCCAAGCTTCCCAACCATAAAGCAATTTCAGGCACAGATAATGAGGCTTGTGCTGGCTAATTTAGAGATCTGAACCACACACACATACAAAGACTCTTTCAAATACAAAAACCTCCTGTATTCAGATCACATATTACAGCTGTGTTCTGCTTCTCCGCACAGTAATAATGTATGTTAAGCAGCACATGTTGGTGAAGAAAATTAGCACCGATTTTTTCGGCGTGGCATTAGTGCCATTAGCATACAGTGATGCGACTTACTGAGGCGAGAAGCCCCTGTGCTAAACAGATAAGGACATTAAAGTGCCACTGAGCCAAGGTTTCTCACCCTTCCATCTCATTTATTTTTGCAGGCATTTTTTTAATCTCTTCTTGGGTTAATTATCTGGGGAAATTGTTCCTAAACCTATCTGCACAATTACCACCAAACCTGAATCGTATCTCAGAATAATGCTAAGTTGAGCTCGGCCTTGGTTGGGACCTTCGTTGATAATAATATGGCTCTGAGGTGGGATCCTGTATTAGGCAGGATATCTTCATGCAACCATCCGTCATGAAGCCACCCAGACATTTGGGGAAGGACATGATGTTGGTTAGAGGTTAGGCTGCTTTTGCAAAACATCTTCTCCCTATGCTAGAAGGGTTTCCTCTACATACTCTGGTTTGTCCCCAATCCAAAGACATCCATTGTAGATCAAGTGGCATATCTAAATTGTCTGTAGTGCGATTGTGCCTTACCTTGAGTTGGCAGCCCCTCCAGGCTGCCCCATGCCTTAAGCCCCTTGGGATAGGCTATAGGTTCACCATCACCACATGTAGGATAAAGGGTACAGAAATGGATGGATGGAAAAAGACACATTTTAATAATCAGATTATGTGGAGCATTCACCATACAAATCATTCCCTAAGTTGGTCTTTAACCTGTTGTTTGCTTTGTATAGCAGAACACCAGACAGAGCTGCTGTTATCAAAAACCTTCTGGCCAACCAGAACAGAGATTTCATGAGCGTTGTGTTTTAATACCTAATATTCCACTACAACTCATGAATATAATACAACATACACAACAGTACATAAATCTACAAATAGGGAAAAATGCTTTGGTGGAAAGTGTCTAAAAACTCAGCTGATAACATGAAATAAAAGAGCCCACAATAGAAAAACAACAGCTACATTTCTAGCTTGGATAAATAAAGTATTCTGGTATAAAGTGTTAAATAAAGGGACTGAAGATTGCGTTGTTCAACAAGGTCTTAATTAGCTTTTAATTTCAGCATCTGCGGCTTCAGGCAGGCGGCCAGGCAAGCTCGATCTCTGCCTGATGAGGCTTTCCATTTAGCCAGCAACAGGGATCGTCGGTCCAGCCGTTCCTCGTTGCTTTTTCACCCCACCTCAGGGATCTATCCTTAATTAAGCGACGTGTGCTAATATGTTGGCGATAGACGAAAAAAACTTCAGTGTGCATTAAGAAGATACCCTGTCATGAGAGCATGTGGTAAAATGAATTAATAAAGAGGCATATCTCAAATGGCCATTAAAGATCAAAAGGTGCTCAAGACCAAACATGAGATGAAAAGAAAAAATGCAGTGCTCAGAGATGGTGTAAATCATTACATGTTTTGGAAATGTTGGAGGGAGTGTGAAAGATGGTGATATCAAGTAGATCATTAGTTGCACATCTATTGTTTTCTTTTGACCTCACTCAATAACAAGTATTTCCATCCATACCAACCAAATTAAACACAACTGTGAACCATACTGACTGTGTCTGACTTTGTTAGTAATTAGTATTATTACTCATTCACTCATTTTCTACCGCTTATCCGAACTACCTCGGGTCACGGGGAGCCTGTGTCTATCTCAGGCGTCATCGGGCATCAAGGCAGGATACACCCTGGACGGAGTGCCAACCCATCATAGGGCACACACACTCTCCTTCACTCACACAATCACACACTACGGACAATTTTCCAGAAATGCCAATCAACCTACCATGCATGTCTTTGGCCCGGGGGAGGAAACCGGAGTACTCGGAGGAAACCCCCGAGGCACGGGGAGAACATGCAAACTCCACACACGCAAGGCGGAGGCGGGAATCGAACCCCCAACCCTGGAGGTGTGAGGCGAACGTGCTAACCACTAAGCCACCGTGCCCCCAATTAGTATTATTAGTAAACACCAAATAGTGTCCATTGGCATCTCAAAAACACATAACCAGTGGGAGACTGAAGTCTATCAGAATGGAATCAGGGCACAAGGCAGCGGGAGACACTGAGTCACCCACCCATTCAACACAGACATTCTCCACAGTTGTGTACTTCCAATAATTCCAACTTAGTTGCAGCATTTTGATGCAGAACCACATATGATGTGCTGGTCAAGTGTCCACATTTGTCCACGTTTGGCCATCCAGTGTGAAATCCTGAATGGACTAAAAAATAGGAACTCCTTCATTGGAGTTTCCACAAGCTTTGACAACCTAACAAGCTACAGGCTTGTTTTGTTAATTATTACACCGAAGAAAACAACAGCTGAAAGTGTAAAGTTACATATCTACATTTTTCAGGGTCTAACTAGCCTACAGCACACAAATAAGTATAATACTAAGCTACTAATTCATTAGATTTACATGAAAACACCATTAGTTCTTGCTTGTTGATACCAGCTGCTGAAGCCATTGTCTCTGGCTGTGTGTGTTTTTTTTTTAATCCCCCTCTTATTGTGAGTAAGCACCATCCCAACATCCTTGGCTTACCGTCAATGAAAGCTTTTTCTCTTTGTAGACAACAGTCACATTCTTATATTTACCCTCTCAGCAACTGCTAATGGCCTTGATGGAGTGGAACTGAAAAATGTTTGAGGCTCCGTAACTAACTGACTCACAAATAAAAGGCGGAAACCTGCAGTAAAACTCAGTCAACATTAGCAAAACTTCCTCTTTCTTTGTCAAAGTGTAAATAGGCTTCCAGTTTTGAGTGGTTCAATCCAGTATTCTGCAGAAAGGCTTCTGTATATTTGTACTGTAGTACCCAGAAAGATTGCCAAAGCTTAATTGCCGGTTTGACAGATAAGAAATACCATGCAATAATTGGAAAAATGCAATACAACTAGCAAGATAATTAATAATTACGGCATGGTATGCTTTGCCAAACTGGCTCGATCAGACAGAGGAAAGGATCAGGGGCTGACTTTACCAGAGGTGGGAGTAAGTCACACATGTGCAAGTCACAAGTAAGTCTCAAGTCATGAATGTCAAGTCAAAGTCAAGTCGAGTCTTTTTTTAATATTTTTCAAGCAAGTCTCAAGTCTCAAATTTGCGACTTAAGTCTGACTCGAGTCAAGTCGATTCCCTCATCTCTGAGTCATTTAACTCAAGTCCGAGTCAAGTCTCAAGTCATAAATATCAAGTCAAAGTCAAGTCGAGCCTTTTTTTAATATTTGTCAAGCAAGTCTCAAGTCTCAAATTTGCGACTTAAGTCTGACTCGAGTCAGGTCGATTCCCCCATCTCTGAGTCATTTAACTCAAGTCCGAGTCAAGTCTCAAGTCATGAATGTCAAGTCAAAGTCAAGTCGAGTCTTTTTTAATATTTGTCAAGCAAGTCTCACGTCTCAAATGTGCGACTTAAGTCTGACTCAAGTCAAGTCATATGACTCGAGTCCCCCATCTCTGGACTTTACCCTAAGACAGAGGTTCTCAGTGTGCAGTTTGTGTTGCACAGTGAGTAGGTCCATGATTTTGGTTGAACGGGTTCTGCTGCAAAAAATTTGAAGAACCTCTCAGTCTTGAATGAATACTACAGCATTATAAAACTTATAAATAAAAATTATAAGTGTGTGCCAACAGTTTGCCGAAGGCCTACAACATTCCTACACTGTGCCAATGATTAGCTTTTCGTATGTGAAAATGCTAAAATTCTGATTGGTTTACAAACTGAGTAAAGACCAAGGCCATATTTAGTGAGGCCAATGCTACAAAATAAGACAAATAGCAATGCCAAAAGGTCTAAATGAGACAAAACATAAAATACTTGAGACCTAAATATGTAAATGTTAATATAAAATAACCTTTTTGTGTTGCTGTTGCTAACTAATGACTTACCAAGTGGGTGTAAACAGAAAATACAGATATAGCAGATTTGTCTCAAGTAGTCAAATTATATTCCGAAGTCCAATGTCAAAAGGATGAGCTACAAATACTCTCAGAAATCTATTGCTCTGCACTCGCCTCACAAGGACTTTATTGAACCCAACTGGTCAAAGTGAGACCATGACATAATTGAGACTAAACTTTACCCAGAAGCATAAGCCCAGATACGAATCTTTATAGTCTGATCAGGATCAAGGCTCCAGCGGGGATAAGGGTCAAAGTTCAGCCATCACCGGACAGGCAATGAAAGTGAGAGTCTGGATTTGTTTTTTTTGTTTTTTTTGCCATGTCTTCCCAGAACACCTGCTGCAGTAAGCAGCAGTGCTAATTAAGCCACAGCACTGAGACACACTGCTAACCTTCAGGCTTCCTCAAGATCGTGGACTCAATCTGTGGCGGAATCCTTTCATTGTTGCTCTCAGTACCGAGCAACTCCAGGTCGCCGCTGACAAGGAAATTGCTATTCAGGACTCACTTGTGCTCATGGGCCACTGGCGACACTGCAAGCAATTTTAATGGAGGCTTATCATGATAGAAAAAAATAATTCTGACGTTTTTCGATCAGCCATGCTCGGTCACGTATAGGCCCACTCAAATTCCAAGGTCACCTTCAGCGCCTTTCATACAAACCATGCGCATGCACATGTGGTGAATACGACACGATGCCATCTCTTGCTCCATTCTCTCTCTTCTGAAGAAGGAAATATCGTTGATCGGTTTATAATAATGCCTTAATTCCTTAAGTAACAACACTGCAAGCCAATCCACTTAAACTGTGTACTCGCTGATATGGTGAAGTCTTCTGTAAGGTCACGTCTGTAACTGTCAACGCGTTGGCATTGCCACAGTCTTAGCTAATGTTATTCTTTCACCACAAGAGGGCAGAGTTTATGCTTTGCTTTTCTCTGGAATATGACAAGCTTCTAATTCTTTAACGTGTGAAAAAAAATGTTGTTTTGTTCCTCACTAGATTTAGTTTTTAGAGCAGTTTCATTACTCGACTCATTTACGTACTGTATCTGTGGTCTAGAAAGGTATTTATGTCTGTGTCCTTATTTTCAGCCTGACCTACTTGTTTAATGTAAAAGAAAAAAAACAAAACAACATAACTGTGCTGTTTAACGCTGCTTTGATTAGCATGTGCTCATTTTCACCCAAGATATCGGGACAAATCGGACGAAATTTAAATCGCCAAGCAAAACTTTCATGTTCGATCACTAATATTATCACAGAGCAAAGAAAATTAAAAAAAAAAAAGGATAATAGCAATGAAATAGAAAACTTAATCTGTAAACGGTTGATTAACGGCAAGTTTTAAATGTGAAATAAATGTGTTCATGTGTTAAAAGTAAATATTCATACCGCAAAGTTCACATTGAGAACATTCAACGGTAACATTTCTCCATCCACTTTCACATGGTACTTGGTTCAATTTTCATATTTTGAGGTCATAAGAATTGTCGATTTTTTAAGGCTTTCATTTAAAAAAAAATGAATAGAATTTTATGATGAGTTCATTTTTGAAACAAACTAAAGAAAGCATATCCAAAGAAAGCTAGTGTGGATTAATCCATTTTATCGCTTCAAATCCATTCCGTAAAGCCAGAGCCAGCATGGGCCAAGACAGATTCTGTGCATTTTAGTCTAATAGGGCACATTCACAAAACTGTTGGAAGATTTTACGGATTGGGATTTTCACTTGAACGTTATTAAAAAATGAACAATTATGTATTAGGCAGACGCTTAGAAGCGAGATTCGACTCCTAGCACACAGCTGAGAAGTTGAGGATAAGAGT
Organism: Tachysurus vachellii; assembly: GCF_030014155.1. Lineage (NCBI taxonomy): Eukaryota > Metazoa > Chordata > Actinopteri > Siluriformes > Bagridae > Tachysurus > Tachysurus vachellii. Next base: position 2,442,392 of record NC_083465.1, read on the forward strand.
CTTGGTTCAAGGTTCCAAAATGGAGAGGGGTATTAGGTAGAGAAGCAACCAAGTAGCCGAGGACAAGTCCCAATTTCATGCCACCACAACTGTGCTTCGCTGTGCGAAGAGAGTTTTGCCAAATGTTGTGCTTTGTGGCAAGGCTATGAAGTTCAGTTGCATTTAAGCTGAGAATCTTTTATTACATGTTTGCCGAGTCTCAAACCAGTATTTTGGCAAAAAAATAAAAATTCTTCATTGTTCAGTAACATGGCTCTATCTTTCTGAAGTATCTAAGCAATAACTGTCCTACGAACATCTAGATCTCTTCAGTTCCTTTGACAAATTAAGGCTCCCTACCAAGTGGTGAAATAAAAAGCTTTTGTAGTATCATCAAAGTCAGTCAGGTGGGAGGGATGATATTACTCTCTCTGCTGTCAATCACATCAACACTATCCAATCATGAACTTCTGTATGCGGAAGAATTCAGCAGTTTGAAAAAAGATCTATAAGCTGGCTTCATGTGACTCTGAGGAAGCATGTGTGAGTCTTTATTTTTCTTGTTTGGTTGCTCTAGTGCAGTGTTACTCATTGCGCGGCTCGCGAGCCTCCTGTGGCTCGCCAAGCTTTAATATGCGGCTCGCATGGCAGTAAATAATACGATGATATGATCATGTAGTTAAAATTTATTTTTCATTTAAATAACATTAAAAACAATCAGGGAAGCATAGAAAAATTAATGTGCTCTATTACAAACAATAATATATATTTATATATATTATTTGACTCGTCACTGACTCACTGGGTTCTGCGCAATAGCCAGTTTTTGGCAGCCTGCCAGAAGCTAGCTTGTGTTTCATGCTAGTTAACAACTTGTGTTTACTGTACACACACGGACTAAAAAATGGATCGATTTCTTATCAAACAATCCCGAGCACAAAATGAACAGCAACAAAGCAATGTGACAGTGACAAAAGAGGTAATAAATAATGCATAATAAAGAATGATTTTTAAGTAATTATTGTATTGCAATATTGTACATTGTATTTAAGCAGATAAGCTATTTAAGACTGAATAACTTGGCATACTTTGCGGTGAAAGTGGCTCTCCTATTGACTTTGTCCTATCAGTGTGGCTCACATGAAAAAAATAGTGAAGACCACTGCTCTAGTGTGATAAGGGAGATCTGGCTGGCAGACAGGAATTGGCTGGTAATCAAATTAGGGTAAAAACACAGCAGAAAACCTGCCTCTCTCTGGGGGATTTCTAGGGATTTCAGAACACCGTAACAGATATTGCGTCATCGGGTAGGCGTGGCCTATTTGATAATCTTACCTAACCGTAATCGTAGTTTTTGGTTGTTTATTTGTTTTCTAAAATAAAGCTACCTGTATGACGATGTATTTTGTCCATCATAGGTATGCTCTTTTTTTTTTTTTGAAAGAGGGTGTTTTTCCAAGACCTCCGGAAACACGCCCACTTTCCATCGAGGTAACGAAACCCCCGGAATTTAGTGAATGCCCTCGGTGGGTGGGGATGGGGGGTATTCTGAACCTGTATGTACTACAGAGACCGTATATATTTTCTCAAGTGACTTCCTTAAGTAACAAAACAGTCATCACAAAAGACTACATGCCAGGGAAAAGAGTAAGAAAATGAAAATGTTTATGAGAGGAAAAGAGGGCAAGATGCTAAGTTTTCTACTTTAGTACGTGATAATTGACCGTAAGCTGTGATACATGTACAGCTTGCACACTTGGTCATTTCTACAAATTTTTCCAAGAAATGAGATTTTGGTTAATCACAAAAAGTGCTAAAGTCTTTTCTAGATATCTAACCTGTTACAGGGACTTAATAGACATACAGCTATAAGAGACCCGAAGCAAGGATTATTTAATAAGCTTCGATATAAGCAAGCAATTAAAGTCACTCGTGTTAAGTGAAAAGCTCACTTGAACTTCATGTACAGTGGTCATGCACAGGCTCCTGAATGAGGATCGTAACAAGTTACTGATTCATTGTTCGGTGCCTCAGGTCTCATTAACATTCATCTCGCACACCTGCTGGGTTGCTTCTTCTTTTAAACGTCTTCGTTTTTTTCAAAGAAGGCACGCGGTAATTTTCAGAATTTGAATGAAAAGAAGCTGTGAAGTCGCATTTAACCTAAAATTACCGAGAAAAATGAAGAACGATTGAAGAAAACTGCGGTCATTTATGACAGACTACTGGGAACAGCAGCTTCATGTGAAGTTTTAAAAAAAATAGTCCTTCAAAGTTAAGAAGAGGATGAAGAAGAAGAAAAAGAAGAAGACGTATTTTTCCCTACTTTTTCTGGATCACCAAACAAACCAACCTGACTAGCTCTAAAGTGTCATTAGAAGGAATTGAGCTGATTGAGAAGACTGGACAGATGAGGAGGATTATACGTAAAACATTAAAGCACTGCTGCATTGCTGTCTTTAGGTTGATACCAAAGGCACTCTGGGTAAAGATACCTGCTTAATGCTACAGTATAAACGGAACTGTTCACAGGGACATCAGGGAAGAGATGAGAAGGAACTGGATCATAAAACTGCATAAACCTTGGTCGTGGTTGTCACGGGATGTGTGTGTGTGTGTGTGTGTGTGTATAATAGCTGTAACCCAGACTGTGCATAAACCCAGCAGGCTGATTTACAGCCCTCCTGTGCTAAATGAAGCTTGGCGCTAATGGCTTTTGTCCGTATTGTTTTAATAGACTGGCTCACGGAGCAGTGGTCAGCAAGAAGGGAGGAGGCACGTTAACGAAAAGGGCTGCAAGAGAAACACAGGGTAGAAAATGATTTGGTCTCAGCCAATCACAGCTAAGGAGGAGAAAGTCAATAATAAAAAAAGACATGTAGAACTATGTAGTTGTTTACGTGATTTTTTTTTTAATTTGGCGTCACCTTCTGATTATATGATTCATTTGTCTGCATACAGTATATGATTCTTCCACATGATTCATGTCTTCATACAGTATATGATTCTTCCACATGATTCATTTGTTTGCATACAGTATATGATTCTTCCACATGATTCATTTGTCTTCATACAGTATATGATTCTTCCACATGATTCATTTGTCTTCATACAGTATATGATTCTTCCACATGATTCATTTGTTTGCATACATTATATGATTCTTCCACATGATTCATTTGTCTTCATACAGTATATGATTCTTCTACATGATTCATTTGTTTGCATACAGTATATGATTCTTCCACATGATTCATTTGTCTGCATACAGTATATGATTCTTCCACATGATTCATTTGTCTTCATACAGTATATGATTCTTCCACATGATTCATTTGTCTTCATACAGTATATGATTCTTCCACATGATTCATTTGTCTTCATACAGTATATGATTCTTCCACATGATTCATTTGTCTTCATACAGTATGTGATTCTTCCACATGATTCATTTGTCTGCATACAGTATATGATTCTTCCACATGATTCATTTGTCTTCATACAGTATATGATTCTTCCACATGATTCATTTGTCTGCATACAGTATATGATTCTTCCACATGATTAATTTGTCTTCATAAAGTATATGATTCTTCCACATGATTAATTTGTCTTCATACAGTATATGATTCTTCCACAAGATTCATTTGTTTGCATACATTATATGATTCTTCCACATGATTCATTTGTCTTCATACAGTATATGATTCTTCCACATGATTCATTTGTCTTCATACAGTGTATGATTCTTCCACATGATTGATCTGTCTGCATACAGTATATGATTCTCCCACATGATTCATTTGTCTGCATACAGTATATGATTCTTCCACATGATTCATTATTCAAGTATATGATTGGATATGAAAATAGTAATAGTCTAAGATACAAAGAAAACTAAAAATCAGTATTTAAAAACAGTCACTAGTCACTATTAGCTCAACAGTACACATTCCGAAATGGCGATTTATGGAGAAGAGCAAATTTCAGACCCTTGACCTAACCCCTTAACCCGCACGCGCTCTGCTGTGGGCTCGGATCGAATTCGATTCAAAGTGAAAACAAATATATAAATGTAAATGGAAATGTATTTCTATGAATTTCAAAGAGATGGCTCGGGTCAATGGGACAGAAAATTGCTAAGCAGTGAATAAAACAGAACAAAAGAAAAAAAAGGGCGAAAGAAAAAGGGCATTGGACAGCGAGAGCAATTTTAATTGGCAGTAGACGGTTGAGGACAGAGCTTTATGGAGACCTGCGGGGGAAAGTAAAAGAGGGCATTTATGAGAAAAAATGATGTGAGAAGTGAGAGGTGGTTGTCCTGGGAGGTGAATTTATAACCTTTAGTCATTGTCAACAAACCATAACCATAACCACACTGCTACCTGTACAACGACCTGCAGTATGACCACTGACCTGGTGTGTTGGGGTGTTTTTACAAAAAGGTTCAAAAACTAGAACTAGACAAACTCGTGTCAATGAAAAAAAAGCTTCACAAGACCTAAAGTCCTTTGCAGAACAGCGTGTGCATACTAAGTGTATGAATATGTCCGGAGGGTGGGTATTAAATTTGCAGAAGCTTCTTTTCTCCAGTTACGCTAAGACTTATAATATGAATTTCACATTATTAAGGCATTTCATTTTGTAAATTAAACACAACACACCCACCGTTTATCCCACTGCTCACACAAACTAGTTCTTATTATTGTATCTCATAGCAACACAGACCTGATCGCGCTGCGTTACTGTACGTGACCGGATAATGCTACCACGGAAGGGAACATGTGTTAGAAGGCGCTGTCTGAAGTTTAACATGAGAGATACAAGCTCATGCTGTATTAAAAAATAAAAAATAAATAAATAAACAAACACTCCAGGTACTTGTATGCTTTCAGAAGTGCGCTTTGCAAAAAAAAGGTAATTAAAAAGTGTCATTTAGTTGCAAACTAGCTAATTAGGGAGATGTGCGTGAGCCTTGAAGTGTTTAGAGATAATTAAACCCCTTACACAGAGAAACTCCCTTTAGATCTTTAGACTAGAATACATGTAATTTAGAATCTGGTTGAAAATCAATATGCGGAAAAGCAAGCCTCTGGTTGCCAAACAACATGACTGTGTGTGTGTGTGTGTGTGTGTGCGCACGTGGGAGAGTGTTTGTACGTTGATTCCTCAAGCTGCCACCTCATATTTAAATCCATAGGTGTGCTGGCCTTATGGACCCTGTCCTTCATGGTGATTAGCTCACTTACTGCCATTTAACTCCTCCACCTTTACATGCACTCGCTCAAACTCTCCAGCGTCCGCCTCCAAAACACATCCCTCCTGGTGGGATTACGCTGGGAATAAAGTATGGGGAAAAAAAAATCACAAGCTTTTCACCCGCTATGATGTGATTAACATGTGAGTACACGTGATCAAATTGTGTAGCGTCAATAGGTTTTATGGCCTGTTCTTGTGAATAAAAAATATAGAAGAAAAAAAAGAAAAAAAAATCAACTGTGAAGAAAAAAAGACAGATAAAGTAAATAAATGAATCACAGAAAAATGATGTGTACATTATCATCCGAAATAAAGGTAAAAAAAAAAAATCCTGTGGAAAATAAATCATTTGTTTAAAATTCATGTAAAAATAAATGAATTGTGTAAAACGCATGTGAAAATAAATCAATTAATTAATTGTGTAAAACTAATGTGAACATTAATGAACTGTGTAAAAACTCATAAAATAAAAATAAATCAATTGTGTAATAAAATTATGACAAATGAATGCACTATTAATAATTTGTGTAAAAAAAAAAAAACAAAAAAAAAAAACATTTTTTACATGTGAAAAATGTAACTTAATGTAAACGTAATGTTTAAAAGGCAGATTATAGAAAATATTTCCTGTTTCTGTGCTGGAGAAATACCACAACACGGTAAAATGCCTTCACAGCTCTCTCTTCTGTTCCCCTTCTGATTACTGATTTATTTTTTTCAGTCATTTTCACTTAACTTGTTATTTCCGCAGCTCTGGTTCACATCCCCGGGATCCGCTGTTTGGTAATTCGGGCCTCTCTCTGCCACTTTTGCGCCACTTTTATCAGCGGAGTGTGAGACACTCGCCCAGAGCAGCGACGACACGTTCCACACTGCCGTATTCATCCTGACATTTTGCCACGATGCTCTGCTTTCATCTCGGCGTGCTGTGAGAGGCTGTATAAGTGTGGTCTTATCTCCATTATGCACTCAGAGTAATGCTTGAACATGACTCTAACATACGCCTCACAGCAGGATCCAGTCATGTGATACCCCAGAGAGCATAAAAATAAATAAAACAAGACAAGCGTGCCCAATTAAAAAAGAGGCACAGATTTTTTTACATTTTTTTTTTTTTTAAAATATATAAAATTGTTTTGGATGTTTAGGGTATTTAAATACTAAACAGCTCTTTAGCTCTAAATCATAATGTGGAAAACATCTGGGATTATTTGTTCCGGACTTCGTCTTTAAATGTAGTTAACGTATTTAATGAGGAATGCTAGCAGCCAGAACGGCTAACTGACAATATTTATATTTGCATGCTCCGTGACATACCGACTAACCGTTGCCATGGTTACGTCTCATCGGCATTCCGTCGCTGTATTGAAGACCTGTTGGAGTTTTGGATCCATTTATAGTTGCTCTCGTTGTACTTGTACTTGTCATGTGACCAAAATTCTGTTAAAAAAAAATATTGAATAAACATCAGAAAACTTTCTTTGTTAACAAAAAAGCAGGTATTTTAATGTGTTTATTATTAGAGCTAGATTATGTGGCATGTCTGTAAGTTGTTGCCACGGAAACAAGACATAAATGTTAGGATGATGAGGATGATGATGATGATGATGATGATGCAAACCTGTGCTTTTCAAGGAAAACTGCTGTCACAACACAACCCATGCGCTATACATCCGTCTGTCCGTTTTCTGTACTGCACTACAGACAATTTAGAAATGCAGATCAGCGCATGTCTTTGGACTAGTAGAGGAAACCAGAGTACCCGAGAGAGAGAGAGAGAGAGAGAGAGAGAGAGAGAGAGAGAGAGAGAGAAAGAGAGAGAGAGAGAGAGAGAACAGTTAATCCACTGTCTTAAACCCAAAACTACTGCTTTTGAGCAAACACATATCTACAGTAGCTTGCAGTAGGAGCCATGCTGGGATCCTTTACTCGTCCCATGCATCATCATTCCAACCGCCTTATTTATGCCCTCATGCTGTCAGAGAGAAATCTATTTTCCATTTTCCGGGTATCTTTCCATTCTACGATACGGAATTTCAAGCGGGTAATGAGTTTACCAGTCAGCATGGAATTGATCACCGACTGCTTTGCTCGCTCGATTCGATAGCAATTCAATTCAAGGTAACTTTATTGGCATGACTGCATGTGTGAAGAACAAAATTACGGAGCAAGGCTTTAAAGTTGATCCCAACAAATAAAAAAAAAAAAAGTGGGAAGAGATTCCTACAAGAATCACATTGCTACACTTGCATACTCAGGTGTAGAAGAAAGATGGTGAAACATACAGGAAATAAAAAAACAACAACATGGAAATATGTTAGTAAAGAAAAACGTGTAACTTTTGAATACAATTTGAATACCTTTTGCTTTTGGGTAGCAGAAATTTGGGCCCAATATTCCCAAACAAACTTCAGGCAAGATAAATTCCACACAAATTAGAGAAGAGGAAGAGAGGAAAAACTTATCCAAAAGAAAACCCCAAACTCTCCATGTGTATATGATTCTTCCACATGATTCATTTGTCTTCATACAGTATATGATTCTTCCACATGATTCATTTGTCTTCATACAGTATATGATTCTTCCACATGATTCATTTGTCTGCAAACAGTATATGATTCTTCCACATGATTGATTTGCTTGCATACAGTATATGATTCTTCCACATGATTCATTTGTCTTCATACAATATATGATTCTTCCACATGATTCATTTGTCTTCATACAGTATAGGATTCTTCCACATGATACATTTGTCTTCAAACAGTATATGATTCTTCCACATGATTAATTTGTCTTCATACAGTATATGATTCTTACACATGATACATTTGTCTTCAAACAGTATATGATTCTTCCACATGATTCATTTGTCTTTGTACAGTATATGATTCTTCCACATGATTCATTTGTCTTCATACAGTATATGATTCTTCCACATGATTCATTTGTCTTCGTACAGTATATGATTCTTCCACATGATTCATTTGTCTTCATACAGTATATGATTCTTCCACATGATTCATTTGTCTGCATACAGTATATGATTCTTCCACATGATTGATTTGCTTGCATACAGTATATGATTCTTCCACATGATTCATTTGTCTTCATACAATATATGATTCTTCCACATGATTCATTTGTCTTCATACAGTATAGGATTCTTCCACATGATACATTTGTCTTCAAACAGTATATGATTCTTCCACATGATTCATTTGTCTTCATACAGTATATGATTCTTACACATGATACATTTGTCTTCAAACAGTATATGATTCTTCCACATGATTCATTTGTCTTCGTACAGTATATGATTCTTCCACATGATTCATTTGTCTTCATACAGTATATGATTCTTCCACATGATTCATTTGTCTTCGTACAGTATATGATTCTTCCACATGATTCATTTGTCTTCACACAGTATATGATTCTTCCACATTATTCATTTGTACACCCTGAAACAAATACAAATACACCCTGGAAGGGACTCCAATCAGTGCTACCGTTATGCTTTTGGGAGGTGGGAGGAGACCAGAGAACCCAGAGGAATCCCACACTGACACATGGAGAACATTGACAACTCAGCACAAACCATAACCTTCACTAAGGGCCAAACCCAGAACTCTGCAGCATCACCGTTACCCCGTGCATACAAGTCAGTCTACTTAGGGACGGTCAGTGTAATAGTTTTTCTCTTAATAAAAAAAAAACTCACTTAAAACCTAGTCCAATTTTTCCTCGTCATTTTTACTGAGACTCTATGAACATTCATCCAGAAGATCCTTAACCCACCCGGATTTGGTGACTCTCATTAAAACCAGGAAAAATTTCAGAGTTTTGAAATGTTGGTAATTGAAGGCACTTGATGTAAGTAATTAAAGTTACTGCACAGGATTAATCCTCTTTAAAAAAAAAAAAAAAAAGCCGCCCACTTCAGAAATAGATGCAAAGTCATTAAGGCAAGAAAACATTCTCAAACAGTGATTCATGCCTGCATTAACCCCATACAGGGAGTGGTGATGGAGGCAAAGGCAATACTTATATCTAACCTTTTTAAGAACATTTATGGTCTTTTTCCTCTAGTCGAGTGCAGCATCATGGTACTGTGTGTTGCATCGTTGCTTCACGACTCCAAGGTGCTTGGTTTGATCCTGTGCTCAGGCTGAAACATGTACATATGAGTTTCCATCCATTCATTTTCTACACAGGTCATGAGGAACCTGGAGGAATCTCAGGAGGCTTGTGGCACAAGTCAGGGTTCACCCTGGAAAAAGATACCAGTCTATACTCACACTCACCTATTCACACACTAGAGACAACTTAGAGATGCCAATCATTCTACAACAAATTTCTTTGGACTAAGGGAGTAAACTGGAGAGCCTGGAGAAAACCACTGAAGCACAGGGAGAACATGGTAGATGGAGTGAATGTACTGAATTACCGTACAGTTTGCCGTTCAATCCGGTGTATATTTTCGTCTCATGCCCAGGGCTGCACTTCAGGATTGGCTCCAGATCCACTGTAAGTCCAACTGGAGGAAAATAATCACTGTAAAAAATGATCTAATCAATGATGTGACCCAAAATCTCATTTTTAATTCACATGTAATAAACCAATTTTGCTGCTAAATGATACACCATGATAAAAGATTTGTGTTCATTAATATGGCCCTTGCAGCATGCTGGTAAATGTAATTGTTTAGCTGTGATTAACATTTTTTAAAAAAACATGCAGTAAGCAGGGCCATTGTCAAAATCGGATGAACACATGCTGGGAAAATAGTCACGAGCAGTGAATTAATGGTCAACTACTATGAAAAGAACTCGGAGAATCTCGCTGTAGGGGGTGGGGTGACCACCCGTCATTAACAGACTTTAACGCTGATAAGATACACTGTGGCAGGAAGTAAATCGAGCGGCGCAGAGTTGTTTAGCAGTAGCCGAACGAGTTATAGAGATACCAAGGAATGGGGGAAAAAAGTCCTTGTTCGTGGCACCGAGACGTAAACATCCCCGTAAAGGGCAACAGTAAACAGTGCTCACCTGCCGTGAACCTAAACATTACTGAAAAACAATGAGAGCGTAACGACCTCCGAGTGCATTCGGCTGAGTAAAGAGCTCCGAAAGCAGGCCATTATCCTGCTTTCCAGCTCCGTGATGTGAAATGGAGTGCTTCTGGAATAGAAAAAAATTGATACAGGCCAACAAATAGGCTTTTTATTTGTCATCTATTCTGACCACATAAAACAGGAATTTACTTGTGAATGCTGCATCTAAGAAGAGTGTAACATTTTGTGAGCAACTTAATAAAACCCTGATATGAGAAAGCAATGAAAGTAGAACTTCATTTCAACTGGAAATACTATCTCGCTAGAGTTGGACTTTTAAGACTGAGTGCGCTCCTTATCTGTAAATTGCCTGAATTTGTACGTTTTGTCGCTCGACTTGATGCATACTCTTAACATTTCACTCCTGGGAGGAAAAAAAAAAAAAAAAACAACACGTGATAAATGACAGCTTTATTTGTTTTCAGCGTGGTCTAGAAAATGATTTCAGTCTCTTGAGTACTCCATCCTCAGGAAAAAAAGATTCACGCTGCGATCGCAATGACAAACAAGTCGGCAAAGTAACGCAAGCGCTAAAAGGAACGCACGCAGAGAAAACAAGACAGAACTATTTGAAACAAATATTCTCCCGTTGTTTTGTTTTGGGTAAAAATGTCTGATCAGACAAAATATATAGACTGGATTTTCAGAAACAGTGCTCTTGTTTAGTCTGTAAATGCCTCCCTAATCCTGAGGACTGGAACCACTAGACAAAACAACACATTTTGACCAAAATATTAAGATGATGGTTGGCTTTGAAAACGTTGCCTTGTACTTGTACATGTGTAATGACGACAAAGTCGAATCTAAACTAATGTAATTTGTTCTAGGTTTTTTTTTTTTTTTTAGCAGCTTATAATACTAATTAGCGTTCTACATTAGTGATCCCTGTTGCGCAACCATCTTAAAATAGGAATCAGAGATGGACACATGCTAATTTGGCTTGCTAGCATGGGGTGATTACATACATTCAGTGAGGGCCAGAAATAATAATTAGGCTACAACTGTGCTACATTTCAGCCTTCCAGAAGCTGGGAATGTTTTTTTTCGCCGCAAAATGATCCCCACCCATTGCAAATCCTGCTAATCCTCATGATATTTACCAAGTCCTTCTGTCCACTTACCACTGAGAGTGAGTCTTTCTTTTTTTCCCCACATTTTTATGACTTTAATATCTTCCCAAACAAAACTTTAAGAAAAAAAATATTTGCAGAAACGTTTCTGTGAGCTCTGAGGTGTCAACCTTCCCTGCTGTGCCCATTTATATCCCTTATGTAAATTTTAGGCTTAAAGTTTTTCAGGTTTATTGCTAAAGGGGTCCCTGGTGTCCCCAGGGGGTCCTGAATCATCGGTACATATTTATGATATTTATACTATTTATTATATTTAATTGGCTGGTTTGTCTAAAAGTGACAAACTTTGACAAAGTTTTTGTCTAAAGTGACTTTTTTCTTTAAAAAAGAGGCAGTTTTTCTTGTAAAACGGTGACTTTTTCTTATGATACTACATAATTTCTTCCCCAAATTTAACAAAATACAATAGTTGAAGTTGATCAAATAAAATAGTTATAAAGTTATCAAGACTTATATAAGATAAATCCTACATTGTCAAGTTTGTCAATCATTCTAGATGCTCAAAAAATAGCTTATTAGCACAACCATTGGTTCAATCCATGTTTGTTTAATTAAAACACTGTAGGGTTCAAATCTCAGCACCATCCAAACTGCCACTGTTGGGTCACTGTATGGCATTTAGGATAAAACTTTCAACCTCAAGTTCTCACTCACTCATTTTCTAACGCTCATCCGAATTACCTCGGGTCACGGGGAGCCTGTGCCTATCTCAGGCGTCATCGGGCATCAAGGCAGGATACACCCTGGACGGAGTGCCAACCCATCGCAGGGCACACACACACACACACTCTCGTTCACTCACGCAATCACACACTACAGACAATTTTCCAGAGATGCCAATCAACCTACCATGCATGTCTTTGGACCTGGGGAGGAAACCGGAGTACCCGGAGGAAACCCCCGTGGCACGGGGAGAAAATGCAAACTCCACACACACAAGGCGGAGGCGGGAATCGAACCCCCAACCCTGGAGTTGTGAGGCGAACGTGCTAACCACTAAGCCACCGTGCCCCAACCTCAAGTTAAAAAAACAAAATTCATTCATTTATTCAGATTCAGGAAAACTTGGCATGAGGTGGGAATACTGTCATAATGCGGCCCTAGTCACCCGCAGTCCGTTACACACATTTGCACATAAGGGCAATTTAACACAGATCATCTCATCTACTAGCTTTTTTTTTTGTTTTTTTAAACATCCATCAAATAATTAATGCTAACCTTTTAATCCATCTGCAATACAGTAAACACTTTTGCAACATGTAATTGACTCCGACATGCACAACACTGTTTTAACAGCTGCCTCCATCTCAGTGCCAGAACCCGGCGGTTTATTTCGCTTCCCAGGTGTCGAGGTAAGCCGTGCCATGTTTCTAGCACAAACAGCACAGTTGAAACCTCTTTGGCTGTCGACAGCTTGATCTGTTAAAAACAGCTCTTTAAACATTGCAGTGGTCCGACTGAAATAGTTTAAAATAATATAAATGAGCTTTTCGAGCCTTTACAGTAGCCCTGAACAGAACACAAGTAGTAAAACCTTCTGAAATTCTGTCGCTCACTGCTAGCATTTGGCACGGAGATGTCCACAGATGCTAGCATGCATATTCACGGGTTCACGGCATCATGCAAGCTCTTCAAAATGCAATCAAGCAGCTCACTCTTCACCCAGGGATCTGACGGTATGGGTCTGAACTCAAAGTCAAAAAGGACACACACGGCTAGCATCTGCCTTGTATTCAATTACCTCACTGGGAGAGACAGAGAGGGAGTGAGAGAGAGAGATTGGGTTATTCACACAGAAGGTGTAGTGGAGGTTCTCCCTCAAGCCCAGCGCTAAAACACATAAAAACAGAGTAAAAGCCAAGCTCAACATGCAACGTGGATTTTCTGGAAAACGCTGGAAATGCGAAGCTGAATGAACAGGAAAGAAGGAGGAAGAGAGAACTACTTCAACGTCTTGTACTCTCACTCTCTCTCACTCATTTTCTACCGCTTATCCGAACTATCTCAGGCGTCATCGGGCATCAAGGCAGGATACACCCTGGATGGAGTGCCAACCCATCGCAGGGCACACACACACTCTCATTCACTCACGCAATCACACACTACAAACAATTTTCCAGAGATGCCAATCAACCTACCATGCATGTCTTTGGACCGGGGGAGGAAACCGGAGTACCCGAAGGAAACCCCCGAGGCACGGGGAGAACATGCAAACTCCACACACACAAGGCGGAGGCGGGAATCAAACCCACAACCCTGGAGGTGTGAGGCGAACGTGCTAACCACCAAGCCACCGTGCCCCCCCAACGTCTTGTAAACGCATCTTAAAGGTAACAAAACAGAATAACAGAATTCTGGTAAAACAGAATAAAGAAAAAAGCACCGCCACCACAACGAAGCAAGAAATCCTCGCACAGATCTGAATCACACATCATTTTACCAAGAACATTAAAAATTCTGATCGTATTTCTCATGCAGAAAAACTTATATTTTTTCTTATATCATATATTTAATATGATGCAACACCCAAAATGTATCAGTCCGCACCGCACAATCGAGCGCGTCTCCCCTGGAGTTCTTAGTCGAGCCTGACACTTATCAGCCAATCAAAAAAAGAGGCTACACAATAGCCAATCAGAAAATAGCACTATTGTATATGTGTAAAATTTAACGCAACAACCAATGAAAAAAAATACATTCATTAGAGAGGGTATTTTCGATGGTCGGTTTGAACAAAACCTCAACACGAAACAGCTCGTCTCTGGACGGGACATTGTCCTCAATCATGACCCTAAAAATGTGGGTTTTTTCGGGTGGAGAGGTCGGGTGGAGATGTCACGCTTGCCTGTCTTCAAAACTTGGGAGCCCTGCAAGTGTTAGCATAGATTAGGTGAATGATTGATTAGCCAGAGCGGCATGTAGATGAGCTGCAGCTGGTCTGTGACCAGGACACATGAGCAAGCAGATGTTTCCAGAAGTCACACTATCCTCTCCGTTTGCTGCACTCGATGTGAAGCCTTCCTGCCTGGAAATCCATGAGGATCAGGGGCTTAGAGGAGCGCTGTTCAAACGGCGAGAACAGAGGACCGTGTGAGAAACCGTGGCTCAGTTCGGATTCAAAGTCGATCCGGCAATCCTGAGTAATTCGTGCTGCTTATGAGAGGTGAGATGCTAAATCGAAAGAGCCTGCTGTGGTTTCTGCTTCTTGTGTTTGCTTTACAGCTGCAGGTAGTGGCTTCATTAATCAATCAATTCTTTTAGCAAAGGCAAGAGCTAGTAAACCAAATTGTACAAATATTCTCCTCAGGTTTAAACATCTTGATTGTCTTCATTTTATTTTAGTTTAGAGACATGGACTGATTACTTTCAAGTCATTGACATGAAGCAATCTTTTCTTAAATTTGAAATAAATAAATAAATAAATAAATAAATAAATAACTTCATCCATCCACCCGTCCGTTTTCTGGTCCACGTGTCCTACACCGGGTTGAGGGGAACCTTGAAGGTAACTCAGGGCACAAATTGAGGTACACTCCGGACAGGATGTCAGACATCACATGGCACAATCACGCACACTCGTTCACACACTACGGACAATTTAAAGATGCTGATCAGCCTACAGGACATGGATATGAGAAAGCTAACCCGAGAAAACTTTCATCTCCATGCAAAGCAAAGTTGCTAACAGCTAAGCCACCGTCCCACCCGTTATCGATTCTCCTAAGTAAGTTTACTCTCGAAACATATCAACAAAGAGCATTTAGAGCGTTTTAGATTTGTTTTCCTAAACTAACTGGATTTTCATGAATACCAAATTTTCTGCATCAGCGTTCCTACATACAATTTATAAATACATTTGTTGTTGAGGCCACCGAACAGAATTGTTCTTGCTAATCAGAATACTGTTGAATTCAATTTCCAATCAAAAGGAGCAGGTTTACTATTCACCCATCCACAAAAGAACAGGATTTTGCTGGAAGCCATTCTGACCTCTTTTAAAAGGGCATATACGTAATATGGCTTGATGCAGAAATTCTGTGTTCGTGTGGGCATGCTGTTTTTCACAAAGAGAAAACTCAATGCTATTGATTTCCCTGCGTGTGATTCTACAGTAAAAGGCACGAGCTGACTTACAGCAGCCGCTGCATAATGGAACGAAGCCCGAAGTCTCCACGCACTGTCGATTGGGACACATGGCTAACGTTTTTAAAACAATATAAATGGTCTGATTGTTAGCTTTATCTGCGCCCTAAAATCAGCAAATATATAATGAAATGGGTTACAAGGCGATCATTTAGGTCCACTTTAGCTATCCAAAGGCACCATTTTCAAAAGCTCTAGCATTATCAGCACTTTAATCCACTCCACACAAGCGCTGATTCGAAATGAAGCACCGCCACATAATCACGCTCGGCTTTTTCCCAAAATGAACAATAAAGTCAAGGCCGAGAGGCCGGATCGCGGCCTACTGGAACTGGAACTGGAACTTTATTCTGTGAGTGTTAGTCTTAGCGAGAAAGGTTGCAAATGGAGTTCTAAGAAGAAAAAAATAAATAAATGAGAAAGATGAAAGTTGCCTAGGAGAAACCTGTAAAAGCACAAAGAGCCTGAAATAGACTTAAAAAAAAAAAAAAAAGATGTGAAGGAATTAACTCTCTGTCAAGTGGAGAGAAAAATAAAGTACAGTTTGATTCAGCACTGTGAATCAAGAACACACCGAACATGAGGCATCGGTCTGAAAAAAACACACACGCCTAAGATCATGAACGCTGATCTGTAAAAACTGATTAAATAACAGGATTGAAAAATTTACAGCGACGCAACTGCAGTCAACAAATGATAAAGAGAATTGTCATGTCGTATGTAAAATAAATTGAACGCCATTATATAGGGGGTTTTTACACCTGGTCACTTCATGCATTTTCTGTGATCAGATAGCTATCCGACGGTAAAAAGACCAGGTCTAAATGCCCTCCGAAACGTTTTCGAGACGGATATAAATCCAATCGCTCAAACCACTTCAGGAGGTGGTCTGGGACGCGTTTCAGATGAAACTGGACAGGTGTAAATGAATGTGGTTGTTCAAGCCACATACGTCAGCGCTATACTCCTCACAAATGGAAGTACGTCACTCACAGGTGACTCGCGAGTCGTGCATTGCGCCAGAAACACATATGTTTTCCCACCAGTGCTGGGTCCGATCTTTCACCTAGGCGTCTCGTCGTGTCTTAAAATGCACTGCTGCCGCCAGCGAAAATGCAGCAAACAGTTAATGCTGTTTTTTGTGGCAACCGCATACACCAAAGCGTGTTCCATTTCAATTACCTCGGACATGAGGAAAAATATATTAGCATTTTGGGCGGGAGTAGAAAGATCGGATCGATATCCGATTCGCCGAGACGCATTTATGTGGCCTAATGTAAATGGAACAGTTTTAACAAATCAGATAGCTATCGGATCAGAGACAACACATGAAGTGACCAGGTGTAAAAAGGCCCATAGAAAACAGAATTAATGGGTTTTAAAGAATTATTTATCAAACTGGAGAAGTCGATTGTTCGTACAAGCGTTTAAACCTAAAACTCTTTTAAACTCTATTCATGGATATACTATTCATCCTACAGCTTGTTCATTAATGAAAAGACACGCTCCAGTGGCTAACCTTAGGAGGAGCCCGTTCACCTTTAGTCATCGCTTAATCATCTTCCTACTGAAAGCTTCCCCTTTTATAGAGGTTTGCGTCTGAGGATAAATAGAAAACAGGTGCACGTGTCTGCATGTGTCCAAAACGTATTTCTATGTAAATTTGCAGCCAGATTTCATGTTGCATGCTGTTTGACTCGTAACCTCAGAGGCAAACTAATAATAATAATAAAAAAATTCCCCTCCACATCTCAAAGAATTAGCAAACAGGCCGCGTGTCACGTCTTCCAGATGAAAACCGAGCATTCTTTACTTGTGCGATTTGCCTGAGTGTTGCTTTGATGTCCGTTAGGTTTACGATGCAGGTATTAGCATCTGTAAGATTATTAAGTCAGCTGTGTCCGGCGATCAAGCTGAACGCTGCATTTCTAATCGCCCACCCTGGCACTTCCAGCTGCGCAGTTGTCCCTGTTTGTGAGTTGTTTGTGTGTCTGTGTTTCTGTAGGCGATCCCTTGAGGTCAGACCTCATGATTGGTCATCACCTGAAGTACTAAATAAGGGCCAGCTATTGCCATAGCAACCCTATTGTCATGCAAAAGGAGTCATCTGGTAGAGAAAAAAAGCTAAAACACACGTAGGTCTGGGGCCATTTTGTGAGCTGATAGCAGCTCTGGCGAGCTCCTCGTTGGTCTGCATCAGAAGGAGAGAGATTATAGCGAGTGATTAATATGCTTCTTCCATCTGGCGAAAGTCACCTCTCCTGCGTTCGAGGAGGCCTTGCAGCTATTACTGGCAAGGGAGCGTAGTGGGAATAATTCACAACTTAAGTCCATAATTCCTGCCTGTCTGTGTTTAGAACACACACACACACACACACACACACACACATATGTATATTATATATATACATATATATATATATACATATATATATATATATATATATATATATATATATATATATATATATATATATACACATAGACACAATGAGATGAGGATAAGGCTGTTTTTTGACCCTCGTGCTTAACAATGGATGCGCTATTGATCCAGACCTGCTCTCTGAATATCACAGCAAAATATTTGTAAGATTTACTCAAACACACTTCATAAAACAGTCTGACCTTTTACTTTCGTGATAGCTTCAGCCTGATTTGAGACTTATTGGATATAAAAAATAAAAAAAAAGGTTTTTATGGCTGTTACCAGGTCAGTGGTAGCTCAAGTGGTTAAGGCTCCGGGTTGTTGATTGGAGGATCAGGGTTCAAGCTGCCACTGATGGACCCTTGAGCAAGGCCCTTAACCCTTCCTGCTCCAGAGGCACTGTGTCATACAGTAGCTGCCCCTGTGCACTGACCCCAACCTCCTCAGATGGGATATGTGAAGAAAGGAATTCCACTGGGCTGTAATGTACAGTATATGTGGTGATAATAAAGACTTCCATGCTCTAATGTATTCATTACACAACTATAAAAAGATAAAAATACAATTTGTTATTTGCTAAAAAAAAAAAAAATTGCAGGAAGAAAAAACTTCCGCATGGTAAACATTAATTCGGCTTCACTTCCTGCCACAATAACCATTGATGATCATTCTATACGATTACAGCATGCCATGTTATATTACATACATATCTAAAGTCTGTTAGAGGGTGAAACCTAGGAGCTGTTCCTACAATAAGGATATTTTTAGGTCTTCCTGAAAGCACTGTGTGTGTTTTGGTGAACTCGAGTCAAATGACTGAGTAGAATAACAAGTAGCACCAGTGGCAAGTTCTCTAGTACCTCCTGTTGCTCGATACCCTCCCAAAAAGGGCAAATAAAGCAATTGTAAACAAATAAAGCATTTGTAAGTGATTGTGTGTGAAAATAGCTTGAGGCGACTGACTGATAACAGCAATACAAAGTGTGCACAAGTGCCTTCTAAAATGTTCCCTCCAGTTCCTATGTGACCTGCTCACTGTTTTCTCTCTCTCTCTCTCTCTCTCTCTTTCTCTCTCACATCTTTTTTAAAGCTGTCCATCCTGTATCTGTATTCACCGATGATTTTTGTGGAATGGAGTGCAGCACTAATTAGTCCAAATGTCAGCATGACCGCTGCCCGCTGGGGGACTGGCTTTTCCGTTCATTCGCACTCTCTCTGTCTTTTCTTTTGCTCACTGCAGAAGTGTCAGGAATAAGAGATACAGGATCCGTGGCTCGCTGTCAGTTCTGGGCTGTAAACTGTGGTATTCTGTCACGACGGGCTCAGAACAGAATGTCGCATTACACACTTGCAGGAGATACACTGGGCACTGGGCAGAGATGTACGATAAACATCATGTGATCGGGGGGGGAGGTCAGAGGGGAATCGTAAAGTGTCGGGGCGACGTGCGTTAAAAGAGACTTAGCGTTGCTGTTTGAATAGAACAGGTAGTAAATAAAACTCTAAATTAAATAAGTATTGTAGATAAGAAAGTAAGTAAAGTAAGTCAGTAGTAATTGGGGCAGTAAATTAAATAAGTATTGTCGATAAGAAAGTAAGTAAAATTAGGTAAGTAAAGTAAGTAGTAATTAAAATAAAGTAAGTAGTAATTAGGGCAGTAAATTAAATATATATTGTAAACAAGTAAACAAGTATGAAAAGTAACTTAAGTAAGTAAAGTTACAGTAGGAAGGAAGAATGAAAGGAAGGAAAGAACATAAGTGAGTAAGTAAAATATGTTGTAGCTCAGTGGTTAAGGTGTTGGGCTACTGATCGCTACTGATCGGAAGGTCATGGGTTTGAACCCCAGGTCCACCAAGCTGCCACTGCTGGGCCCCTGAGCAAGGCCCTTAACCCTCAGTTGCTCAGTTGTAAGTCACTCTGGATAAGGGTGTCTGGTAAATGTAAAACAAACACGCCCCTAACCCAAATGGGTGTCACCTCTGTTTTGATAGCTCCGCCCCACACGTACTGTACATAAGTAACCCAGGCAACTATTATTGCGGAACCTGCTGGGGCGGCTGGCCGAGGGGACATTTTTTATCAATAAATGAACACAATGAGTAATACTATGGTAATACAAATGTGTTTTTGTTGTACTGTGTGTTGTACCGTCAAAGGTTTAGCTCCGTTTCACGCGGAAGACGTTCAGTTCTCTCCAGCACTGGAAAGCTGATCCTATATTAACACGGGTCCTACTTCTTGCCTTATCGTAAGACTTTTTTTGCTTTTTTCGTTTTTATCTGCCATGTCAATGTTTCTTACCTTCTTACCTTATCGTAAGTCTTTCTTCGCTTTCTTTCTTTGTTTTTATCTGCCATGTCAATGTTTAATCGCTTTCTGCTAATGTCACACATGCGCACTGAACACTCTCTCCGCCGCATATTGACAAGACACGCCCCTTTCTGCTCATTGGCTACCCGTTTGTTTTGTTTGTCGACCCGACTCAGTTTTCTGAAGCATTTCTCAAACAACGTGCACCTCACCTTTAAGGCAGTAAGTAAAATATAGTAATAAATGTTGGTAAGTGAAGTAAGTAACTGTTAGTAACTAACAATCACGCAATCAAAGTACAGTAAGTAAGTAAATAATTCAATACAGTAAGCAAGAAAACAAAGAAGCCAAATATCAGTTAAAAATATCAGAATAACAGTAAGCACTTTGTTAGCTATTAGGGCAATAAATAAAGTAAGTTAGGTAGATAAGCAAATAAAGTAAGTGTAGTGATTTTAGTACTCTAAGAAAGCCAGAAAAGTAATCGAAAGGTTTCTCAAAACCAGATGGACATTTATATCCCAAATGAACCAGCCACAGGAGGTAGAAGTAAGAAAATGTCAAGTCAAAAAAAAAAAAAAAAAAAAAACAACAAATGAAAAAGAAAGTAAGTCAGAAATGTTGAAGCGCCACTGGTTTAAGCAAGCCAAATGTCTTGGCTCATTTCATGCTCTCTAAATTTACCTTTGCAAAACATTACCTCAAGTAACTCAACGCTTAATTGAGAAAGGACAACTCAATTAAACTCAAATAAATTTGTTTTCTTTGGAATGGAAATCGTGTCCTTGAGGGTTACGACGGAGAACAGGACAGACGCTAAACTGTGCTAACACGCTCAAATCAACTCAGGGAGGGTTTGTTAATTAAGGCGAAGTCTTAAATTGGCCGCAGTAAATCACGGAGTCCGGTGTGTCTGCCTTTAAGCACCAGAGAGAGTGACTCAGCTGGATTTTTAAACCGTTTGGCTGAACGTTCAAATTTATAGGAAAGATGTCATTTCCTATAAAAGACAGGGTTATTACTGTACGGGTTAAAAAGCATCCATTTTTTCTACAGTACCATGCTGACTACGTGGAGGCATTTCCTTTTTCCAATTACTTTTAGGACTGTCTTCTTTTTTTTTTTTTCTCATCACAACTTCCCTTCCCCATACCTCTGGATTCACCCTGAATCACCGAACCTCCACATGGGACGCAGCAGCTCAAAAACCCGTCGGCTGCGTTTAAACTGCTAATGTTGCTACAGTACGTCTTTTGCTATAACTAGAATATTCCGTTCATAACTTGCATACTTTCAACTCATAAAAACATGATTAAGTACTGTAAGCGTAAAAGATTTCATCTAATTATTGTTCTCAAAAAATATAGTTCTGAGGAGATCTCATCCTTTTGGGCTTTTTCTTTCGTGATATTATTCTGTTATCATGACTTGGTAAATCATAAGTAAGGCTTATTGTGAATTACTAACTCGTTTTTATATCTAATACATTTGGTATTTCAAAACATCTCATAATTATAACCATATTATAGCTTACTAAATTGTTACTCATTCTTTTGACCCACTTGTTCAAATTAACACCATGAGTTAATACTTTATAATACTGATGTAGTCAGTAAGCAATAATAACAATAATAACAACAATAATAATAAACAATAATATCAACAACAATAAAAATAATAATAACAGTAAATAATAATAATAACAATAAATAATAACAACAACAACAACAACAACAACAACAACAATAATAATAATAATAATAATAATAATCAAAATACGTTACTACATTGTAATAATGTTTTAAAGTAATAAGCAACTGAATGGTTTGGATATTAAATAAATAAATAAAAATAAAAATAAAAATAAGAATAAATGACTAAATAGAAAAGAGACACTTCGATTTACGCAATCCTTTACATAATCTTTGACAAATATACATTTTGCAAATCCTGTTAAGAAGAAATTACTGACATGCAAAATATTCTTGTATTTTATATATAATTTAAGAGGTCAGTATAAAAGGTGTAGATAGAGTCGTCTGGGACAGACTGGTGAAAAGGTTGTATTAATATTTTAAGCTATTGATCTGATGAATGCTTACAGATTGCTGTGAAAGACACACCACACACACACACACACTACACACACACACTACACACACAGTGTAATTTCAGTGTGACCAAAATGGAAATTCATTCTTGGAAACATGAATTCATGGCAAAACATTTAAATAATAACCATAACAAATCTGATAGCGGTTGATAGTCGGCTAGTTGATACGGAGCTAATGATGTCATCACGTCGTTGTGAAAATAATAACAAAATCGCAGCTCAAACAGTTCACAGTATTTCTGTGAACATGCAGGTCAGATACGCCCCATAATCTAAACCTATTATTAAACCCATAAAAAAAATAAGTCACTGATAAGTTCTCTATAAGGCGATGATGAATATAGCTTTTATGGAAGGAGTCTCCAGTGTCAGAACTACATTTTCACCACGGATACATGGATAAGAGTATAATCTGTAGATCACTGAAAAATTCAACATTTTGAGATGTTCTGTTGATGTTAAACGTCTTTCGTTCTTTACGTACTGTATAGCTTTCCAGTGTCAGAGATTTTCTCACTCTCTCTCTCATTCATTTTCTACCGCTTATCCGAACTACCTCGGGTCACGGGGAGCCTGTGCCCGTGACCCGAGGATCTCAGCCGTGATCTCAGGCGTCATCGGGCATCAAGGCAGGATACACCCTGATCGGAGTGCCAACCCATCACAGGGCACACACACACACACACACACACTCTCTCATTCACTCACGCAATCACACACTACGGACAATTTTCCAGAGATGCCAATCAACCTACCATGCATGTCTTTGGACCAGGGGAGGAAACCGGAGTTCCCCGAGGAAACCCCCGAGGCACGGGGAGAACATGCAAACTCCACACACACAAGGCGGAGGTGGGAATCAAACCCCCAACCCTGGAGGTGTGAGGCGAACGTGCTAACCACTAAGCCACCGTGCCCCCTGTCAGAGATTTTTTGCTATGAAAATCAAAAAAGTCTGAGTTTTCTTTTTGTGCCATGTTAAATCCTTATTTCCTGTGAATTTCCATTATGTCCTATTATCCGTGGGTTTCTAGTGTACGGGCTCTGATTTTCCTAACTAAAAATTCCCTGAGTGACAGAATCACAGTCGCCTCCCAACGCAGATGGCTCTAATCAAAGCCTGCGGTGATTTGGACTTGTTCGGATGCATCCTCTGTCAAAAAGCTGTCAATCTCCTCCCGTTGTCGAGTGATAGCAGGTTTGAGAAACACAAAAACAGAGAGAGGGATGGCGTGTTTGGCGAAATTGGGTCGTAGAGATAATGAAGGCCCGATAATCAAAGCCAGTGATCAGGATTTATTTGCATATGAGTTCAGATCTTCCCTGGAGGTGAGGAAATGAGGTTAGCAGCCCAACAGGAAGTCATTGAAGTCAATAGCTACAGGCAGATTGGGGTTTCTTAATTCTATTTATTTTAAGACCCCGTAGGAGTAGAAATCTTATCAATGCAGAGATCAACCAAAATTATCGACACCCCATTTTATTGGATCGTATCGTTAAAATTATGAACTTTCAAGCAGCTAGCTGAAGAGAATTTCATATACAGGAGATAATACCACCGGTTCCCATATTTTCCCATGCTCCTGTTGCACTTTCCGCTTTCCAGTAACGAGCTCTCGTCACGTTCCTGTCTTTACAGCGATGGGAAATCGTAATGTATTCTTTTACAGATCACTGAGTACCTAATTAAAATACTATTACAAGCTGCAAGTCTATAGAAACTCAATAATTCATTGTAATTGCATTCTATTCATACTTATTTCCCATTTAAAGGTCATTCACTGAAATAAAAAAATAAATAAAACTGGTGTGGCACTTTAATTCTGGATTTCAGATAATGTTCTGTTACTAATATAATCAGAATTTTGTCATTATTGGTCTTACTGTGCTCTGAAAGAGAACAGATAAAATTTCGCTTTTTTGTATCTGATATGCAGCTAAAACTTTTGTTAGCGATGTGGAGGGTAGAAATATTAACAGAACTGAGAATTTTTTCTCCATTCTTATGCATTATAGGCATGCTGAGAAATCCATATAATATATGGTAGAAAAGAGAACCAAAGCTGGACTTCAATTGTGTGAATACCAATCAGTGTGTATTTATATTATATATATATATATAAATATATTTCAATAATATATTGTCAATTTCATATTTTTTCACATATCGATGCTATTGGTCAGTCCCCACGTGGGTCTGTTATTTTTAAAAGTTATTAACCAATCTAAAGTCTTGAAAATTGAGCTTGAGCACAAATCTCATAACTCCATTGGACACTTCAACTGTCCACCTCTTCCTCACTCCGCGGGAGAGCTTCACGGCATATTTCTCCTCAAGAAGAGTCGCAACGAATCAACACGTCTTCTGAGGTAAATGTCTTCAAAACACTGGGCTTAAAGAAAAAAAAATATTGACCCCCGCTAGTTCTGGTGCTCGTCTGAGGACAGGAATTTAGCGCAAGACAATCCACTGCAACGCGGACTAAACCCTGTGCACTGCAGATAAGGTACGCCGTTTTTTTAATTTCCTGAAAAATAACAGTTTTGGAGATACAAGGATTCCGCCTGACAGCTACGATATATATATATATATATATATATATATATATATATATATATATATATATATATATTTACCTTATTCTTCTTCGTCTTCCAGCTTTTCCCTTTAGGGGTCGCCACAGCGAATCATCTCTCTCTACCTATCCCTGTCTTCTGCATCCTTGCACCCACTAGCTTCATATCTTCATTAATTACATCCATACTGTATACCTCCTCTTTGGCCTTCCTCTTTGCCTCCTGCCTGGCAGCTCCATGTCCAACATTCTCCTACCAATATACTCACTCTACCTCCTCTGAACATGTCCAAACCATCTTAATCTGTTCTCCCTAACTTTGTCCCCCAAACATCCAACACGAGCTGTCCCTCTGATGTACTCGTTCCTAATCCTGTCCAATCTTGTCACTCCCAAAGAGAACCTCAACATCTTCAGCTCGGCTACCTCTAGCTCTGACTCCTGTCTCTTCTTCCTAAATTTTTTTTTACCAGGTGGATTAATTAGTATGAGTTTCTATGAATCATGCAGATTTGTGGCTAAGATTTAGCCAGAGGCTAAATGGTTAAGGCTCTGGGTTACTGATCAAAAGGTTGCGGGTTCCTGCCCCAGCACCGCCAAGGCACTAACCCTCCCTGGTCCAGGGGCAGTGCATCCTGTCTGACCTTGAACTCTGAACCCAGCTTGCTAGCAAAGACAAAAAAAAAAAAAATTCAACCTACATCATTATCTTCTTTTTTTTTCTTCTTCTAAGAATCAGCCTCAGCTCCCATTATGTGTCTGGGAGCTTGATTTAACGGCAGGATGTCCAAATTAAAATTAGGATCATGGTGTTGTTCAATTGCCGGATTTTCCCCTCAGGCCAGGAACAAACTTGCTTTCAGAAATTAAAATGCATCGATTTCCAAAAGAAATAGTAGAGTGACATGCTTGGAGTGCTGCAGTTAAAAGAGATGAGTGGATACACACTCACTTTGGAATCTGGACCAGACATCTTATTTTAATGTACTTCTATGAAATATTACGTATTTAAAAGCGACATGTTGGATGAAACTTTGCTAGCCACGCTAGGTAACGCACCCTGCCTTGTATATACAGTATCAGTTCTAGTTTTCTCTTCCTTGTTGCTTCCTTAGCAACAATCTGCACTGAGGCACTGAATACACACTCTGTATCAACAGATGAAATAACATAACCAGAGCTGAGAAGATGTATGAGAGTGGGAAGTTTCAGAATTTATAGAATTTATGTAACAAAGAAATCCTGTGAAGATCTGTGGTTCAAGAAAGCATAACTGACCATACTGTCTGGAAAGGAGGGATGCCATTGATTTTTTTTTAGCTGTCAATCAGAGCAACATTAGCCAATCATGGGTATTGGTGACATCGTATGTGTATGTGTAAGAGTGCAGACACTAAGACCGCCCCATGATGTAGCATGAATACCAGGCTGGAAAAGATTCAGACCAAAACAAAAGAGCAAATCCAAAGAATAGCAACTAGGTTATGTAGAAACATCAGTCTGTAAATTAGATTTGTAAAGTTCGTCATGACAAACTTTGATGTTGTTTTTGATGATGCAAGTATTTGCAAAGGCCGGTGCTTTATGGAGGCGAGTGGACATAAGGGTCAGTGTTACTTTTGGAAGCAAGTAGATGAGCATGTGACGTCATCCGAATACTCTTGAAGAAGTTCCCCACATTGGGCTGAGTGTTTTGATATGTCACATGTCCATGTTGTGCTAATTATTTTTCTTTTCATGTAACGTGACCAGAATACACGTGAGGCAGTTCTCCTCATTGTTCTGAGTGTTTTGATATGTCACATGTCCATGTTGTAAAAATTTTTTTGATTTTACATATTTTGGGGGCGGGGCTGCAGGACAACCGGAAGGCCAGTCGGTACACCAATTTAAACCTTTGTTCAGAGTATCACCCTAAAGGAGCTGGCCGAGTTTGGTGTAGAGAGTTCGAAAGCTTGCCAAGTTATAAACCTCCAAAGTTTATAATGGGAGTCTATGGGGAAAAAGTGGCCATTTTGAGACCCAGTACTGGAAGTACCGGTACTCGGATCACTTAGAAAAGTAATAGCAACAAACTTCAGACCAGGTTCTACAACAGATCCGAATTTGGTTCATGTGGCTCGAAAGCCCTAGGAGGAGATAATCTTTATAAATTTTTGTCTAAGCTTAAATAGGAAAACAGAATGTTGGCTTCTACAAAGCGACATAATTAACAATTTTTTTCACAAACTGGATTGTGGGTTCATCAGAGAAACCTGAGGAAACTTTGACTGCTGTTACAAGTCCACCTCAAGAAGGTTCGATAAAGAGTGATGTTATGAGATGCATCATCCTTCTTGGCATCTCAATCCTCTGAAATATACAGTAGCATTTTCCTCTGAAATCTTATCAAGAAGTCATTTACAGAAACAGACCTTTCCGTCGTCAGCGTTTTTGTATCTCGCACCATACTTTAGAAACACTATAGACTGTTGGAAAAATGCCCTGGAGATCAGCGGTTTTAAAAATACTCAGACCAGCCCATCTGTATCGGCGACCACGGACAAGTCCCACACTTTCAGTTCATTCTGATGCTTGATGTAAACAATTGTCACGATAATATATATTACACATTTATTTAGCCAAACAGACCTGAAGGAATATCAACATTGTATATAATTACCCTTCGAATCAGGATATTGTTTCTAACAAAAAATTGTATTGTTATTATTGAGTATTTCCAAACCAACTGAGTGTTTACTGTCTGTTATTATCAACTCACAAGCAATTATGGCAATCATAATGTTTCTGGAACCAATGATGAATCTGGAATGATTTTAAGACCGCCGTGCTTTTTTTCCCCTCAAAACGTCGTCTCATGAATACAAATTTATCCGATTTCCCCCGCTCGGGTGTTACTTTCATGGTTATGGTGTTAGCGTAGATTGCATATCGTATGACTTCATATCAATCATATAACGGCGACTGCGCTACAAATTCAAATCTCTGCCAGCATGACTGCTCCGATCCAATATATTTGTTGGAAGTGACTGCACGCTGATTTTTCGAAGGGCCGCTCGACATCACGCGGGCATCGCGCTCGTGCGTTTCGTCTCTGCAACAGGTTAGGAACATTAATAAGCACAGAGTGTGAGTGGCGTGTCCCTTCAGTCACTCTGTGAGACGGCAGATTTAGCCTCGCAACCAGGAGATTTAAACAACCGCTTTCCAACACGCCCAGCACGACGCCTCATACATATTTTCATAACGCTCCAAAAGGAAAGAAAGTAAGATGTATTATTCATGCGCCTATGATCTGTATGAGCCGCTTCTCCGTTTCCTTCTCGGGGCAATATCAGTTTGCCGAAGCGATACATAAAGTCAGACTTTCGGGCCGTTCTCACTAGAAGCCTCATATCACAAAAATACCTTCATATCCATAGTTAGGGCCGTTATTTAGTTATTTACACTTAAATGTCCGGGTCTGGATAGATTCTTCGTTCTGATTGGCCAGAAGGTGATTATTAAGGACTCATAGGTTTATATTAATGCTAGTTTTCCTGGTTGAAATCCTGCCACTGTAAATACTTTACATAAACCTTCACCATATCAACGATAAGACATTTCAAACCAGGTTAATGTTTGTCTCAGTGTATGAACCTGACCATGACATGAGTTGTTACTATAGAAACGGTAACCTTAATATAAACCTGTAATTTGTCCTTGTGACCAATCAGAATCGACAAGTCGTGTGTGGTACAGTAACGAAACTGCTCCCGTAACAAACTGTCGACAGAGCGAGCATACACTCTGTGACCTTTGTGTGTGTGTGTGTGTATGAGGATGTGGTCGTGCTGCTAGCTCTGTTAGAGTGCTAAGTGAATGTTTATCGAGGCTGCAGGGCGTTTTTTATGACCAGGTTCTTCCTGTTTGGGTCGGGGAGGAGATGAATGTGTGCCGTTCAGAGTAGGAGGTCGCAATTAGCACACAGCCTTTAGCAAGGTGACACACACACATACACACATTTGGGCGTTCGACCTCTCTTTTTTTTACGTACGTACAAGGAATTCAAATCAGCGTGGATCTATAGAAGATCTTTCCATATAATCTCTTGGTAATCTCCTCCCAAACACACACGTAAACACAAAATAAAAAAAAAAAAACGTATAAAAGGAATTCCTCAGGAGGGTGTGCAGAAGAGCAGGTTAATGCCTCGATGATTTATTCAAATATTGATCCGCCGAGAGGAGCGAGAGCAATTACCGGCGAGCTAAAACACTGCCTCCGACACCCATCATCCCAGGCGGTTTGCTGTACACCAACACAATTCATCAAGCACTTCTGTCATTAAGTGAGATATTTCTATTACTCCTGTCTGGGAAAATATGCATGAGTCACGCATCACTTAGCAACAACACTTAGCAAGGAAAAAAAAAAAATACAGGTTCATTTAAAATGCAGATCCTGCAAGCGAGGCAATCAAACACAAAGGCCGATGCATCGTTGCGGTTTTCAGTCAGAACCTCCAGCAATCGATCAAGAAAGAGGCCCTGACGGATTTCAGGCCGGCGTCTCATAATTCGGAAACAGAAAGTATTTGGGAGTGATGATTTATCGGGTTCATTTGGAGGGAAAAAAAAAGATTACGAGCGTCGCAAAAAGGAGGGATGATAAATGGCGATAGAGAGAGAATTACGCGTCTCGTTCATCTTCCGAACTCTGACAGGAACTCCCCAGCTACGTGATCTCATCGTATCAAAGCCTGCCACCGCAAATGAGAGGAGAAAATTCAGAATTCTTAACTTCGGAAGGTGACGAGTCGCCGACCTCGGGGGGTTTTCTAACGATGTCGGAGCTGAAGACTTTTAGACTTACTGTGGAATTGAGTAGAAATCTGCGGTAAATTCAACCACATCGAAACAGAAACAATCCCCTTGCTTCAGCAAGACGACACCGATTTTTTTTTTTTTTTATGTCGATCAGATTTTCAGCTGCAAAAGACAAATAATTTATTTTCTTGAACAACGTCAACCTTTAACTTCTCTGATGTTACGTAATGCTCTTTATAAACACCTCAGTGTTCTATTATTGATTTACTTACTGACGGATTTATTTGTTATAAATGTATTTATTAAATGTCGCCAGCCCGAGTTTTTGTTTTGTTTTTTCGGTGTCCTGTGACATCGCCCCACTTCCTGTTCACGGGGGGGTGTTGCAGGCCCATGTTTTGCACCTTGGTTTTTTTTTTTCTATTCTGTGGAGGAGGATTTATTTATTTATTTTTTTCCCCTGCCCTCCCATCCCTTGCCTGGTTTCTGAGAGGTGGATCTGGCTGCGGTGCGTCGGGGGATGCTCTCGGCCCCCCGTTTGGCTGTGGACGTCGCTCGGCCACCCGTTCGGCTGTGGATGTCGCTCGGCCCCCCGTTCGGCTGTGGACGTCGCTCGGCCCCCCGTTCGGCAGTGGACGTCGCTCGGCCCCACGTTTGGCTGTGGATGTCGCTTGGCCCCACGTTCTGCCGTGGACGTCGCTTGGTCCCCTGTTCGGCTGTGGACATCGCTCGGCCCCCTCTGGCTGTGCCGCCGTGTGCCCCCACCTGCCTCGCCACGCACCTTGCTCCTCCCATCTGCCTTTGCCGTGGTCCTTGCCCCCCCCCGGACCTTGTCCTGTGCCGCGTTGCCGATGGCAGGGCGAATTATTAGTTGTGTATGTGGTCACGTCTAGTCATATTAACCGTTGTTAAGCGTTGTCATTTGTATTGGTCGTGTATCTCCCACCTACCCAGTCTGTGACAACTTCATAGTTACTTTACAGTTCATAATACTTATAATACACCATTTATTTTTTTTAAAAAGGATGTAATATGTTTTGATCGTTGATCTCTTTTTATACTTATTATATCTATTCTCTCTTTGTTTAACTTAGTTCTTAAATGAATTTTATTTGTATTCTATATACTGTATAGAATTGTGTAGGTGACAATCTTCACTCTTAAATCATTTATTTAATTCAGTTTGCTCTATTAGCTAATAATAAGTTAAGCAATGTCAAGCTTCTGCTACTGCAAAGCTGCAAAAATTTATCTGATTTAAACCAAAAAAAAATCCTCGTCTAACACTTTTAACATACATATAATTTTTGTTTTTTTAACAGATTTTGGACATCGGGTACCATTTTGACGTAGTATCTTCAGTGTACTTTCACTTAA
Source organism: Tachysurus vachellii (assembly GCF_030014155.1). NCBI lineage: Eukaryota > Metazoa > Chordata > Actinopteri > Siluriformes > Bagridae > Tachysurus > Tachysurus vachellii. Next base: position 2,473,631 of record NC_083465.1, read on the forward strand.
GTATTCACTGGCTGTCCACTACCTTCCCTGGAAAGCATCGCTCACTCCCATTATCTCTCTAAGGCCAAAAACATCATCAAGGACACATCCCACCCAGGACACCACCTGTTTAATCTTCTGCCCTCAGGCAGGCGGTACAGATCATTAAAAGCAAAAACCGCCCGCTTACAGCACAGTTTCTTCCCAGTTGCTATCAGGACTTTAAACTCATAATGCACTAATCTCAAATACCATTTCGACCATGCTATTCTGTTATCTATAGTCACTAGTCCGATATTTCAGAAATGCTTCAGAAAACTGAGTCGGGACGACAAACTAAACAAAAACAAAACAAACATGTAGCCAATGAGCAGAAAGGGGCGGGGCTTGTCAATATGCGGCGGAGAGAGTGTTCAGTGCGCATGTGTGACATTAGCAGAAAGCGGTTTTAACATTGACATGGACGATAAAAACAAAGAAAGAAAGCGAAGAAAGACTTACGATAAGGTAAGAAGTAGGACGTCTTAATATAGGATCAGCTTTCCAGCGCTGGAGAGAACTGAAGGAGCAGGAAGTTGGTCACAACTTCAATATGGGCGGAGAGAGTGTTCTGTGCGCATGTGGACATGTGGACATATTCACAGATTGGAGTTTCCTGAGTCAATAACTCCTGAGCTAAACGCTGTTACTACACAAATAACACCTCTTTTCTATCGTAGTAATGTAGAGACGCAGCTACAACCGTGTTTTGTGTTGTAACAGCGTTTAGCTCAGGAGTTATTGACTCGGGAAACTCCAATCTGTGAATATGTCCACATGTCCACATGCGCACAGAACACTCTCTCCGCCCATATTGACAAGACCCACCCTTTTCTGCTCATTGGCTACACGTTTGTTTTGATTTTTGTTTTGTTTGGTGGCCTAAAGCAGTTTTCTAAAGCATTTCTCAAATATCGGAGACCCCACCTTTAAATCTCTTCTGTCTATGCTGCTGCTATTCAACAGGCAATATACAAGACATACAATACTGTACAAAATGCTGCATGTCAATCTGCAATACTGCTGTTTGCAAACTTATTTATATATTTAAATTATATCTGTACTAAATCTATACAAGTATCCATTTAATTTAAATGACACCTTTGTATAAACATACTCTGCATATCAACAGAAAGGCCAACGTGCATTATTATCGTCACTTTACTAAATAGACACTTTATTACTATCAATGGTCACTTGGTGTATTTATGTGTAAAAGTGTATTGTACAGTCTAATAGTCAAATTTATTGTCTGTGGTTATATGTCTGTTTTTCTTACACCAATCAGGAGCAGCACTCCTAATTTCGTTGTATGCAGGAAAATACAATGACAATAAAGGCAGTCGTCTTCGTCGTCGTCTTCTTCTTAGCACTCGGTCTATAAGTAACTGATTGTTTTTACCACTTCATTGTCTTTTTTTGTTTTGTTTCGTTTTGTCCAATTTTATTGTTCTGGTGCTTAAATTTTGCGTGTACGTTCGTGTACGTTTGTCTAATTTTAGCCATTTTCGCTTTCATTTCATTTTATTTGCGTTCTCAAATCTGATTGGTCAAAAGGTGCTATATCATTTACTATTAGCAAATCACAGCTGCTAATAATAATAATAATAATAATAATAATAATAATAATAATAATAATAATAATAATAACAACACATGATAATATTCTAATCTAACCAGCTACAGAGAGAGTTTATTTTTAAAATTATGTAAATTTGATTAAGAATGTACGGGAATCATATTAGTGTGTTTACTATAAGCACAGCGATGCTATTGATCTAAGAGTATTTCCAAAAAGACTCGGACAAAAACGCAGTTTTTTACACAGTTGCACTGCTCATCGTATCATACCAGATCATACCCTCTAAGCTTAAGCAGACACCAGAGCAGCGAAATCAATGTTGGACAGTCATCACTCCATCCCATATTCCAGTTAGTTGTAGTTGTCTTGACTATTCAAAGCAATGTTCAAGGTTCTTCCTGATCAAAGACACAAGCTTCCGGATCTCCCCATGACGCTCTCACTCTAATGCAAGCAGCTTCGCATCCGGAATCTAAAGCAAACTGCTTTTGCTGTTGCTAACTTTCCCACATCAATTTCCCACAGACGCCAAAAATCCATCTTCATTACGTGGATTACGCTCGGCCACAGATCAGAAGTCACTCCAAATGAGGCAAAAATCTATCGGGTACAAAATAAACAAAAAGAGCTCCTGGTGGGCTTCAAAATGCCGCTGCAGCGTCGCCTATGCATTTTGGCAAGCGCACCCGCTTCCATCTAATCGATGTCAGATTTCCATATTGGGCACATCTGCGTAGCAAATGCCATTTTTTACAGGAATAAACAGCAGAGAAAAGGGAGGGAGGGAGGGAGGGAGGGAGGGACGAGGACGGCTTTCTGTTGGTCAATCTGAGAGGTGTGACAATTGGAGATGTGCTTCAATCAAACAAATCCAATGGAGGGAAAAACAAACAGAATCGCTTCCCAAGACTGCACTGGGCACCGGGCGTGACTAATCAGGCGCTTAGCGATCTTTAACTTGCGTTTTTACATGAAGCAATTATCTCCCACCTTTAATACTTTAACGAATTGAAGTGTATAAACTCAAGTAGGCCTAATAAGAGATTCATTTAGCTTAGAGGCAAAATGCTTGGAGGCAATTTTACTGGCCACATTAACCACATTATTTGTCCATGTTTAAGATTTAGAAAAGTAATTACTGAATGTGTTCAGTTGAGCATTGGATTGGCCTGCTAACAAAAAAAAAAAAAAAAAAGAAAGGAACAAGCTTATTGTTCATGCTAACCATCAACACAGGCAGTGAAGTTTAAACATTACGACTCACAGCTCCAGGATTTCCTCCCAGCCAACAGGTAGAACTGCTATGCTTAATCGACCCTAGGTGTAAGTGTGTGTATATTTCTACCTGGACCATTGGTGGGATGAATGCTGGTGGTATCTGGTGGTGTTGACCTTTCTTCTGGAGAAAGTGTAAGTTTTAACTCTCAAGCTGGTGGAATTCGTCATTTTTACCCTTATGCTGGTAGAGGTTGGTGGTTTTACTCTCGTGCTGATGGAGGATGATGGTTTTTACTCTCATGCTCGTAGAAGTTAGTGGTTTTTACTCTCATGCAGGTGGAATCCGTGTTTTTTACCATTATGCTGGTAGAGGTTGGTGGTTTTTACTCTCATGCTGGTGGAGGTTGGTGGTTTTTACTCTCATGCTGGTGGAGGTTGGTGGTTTTTACTCTCATGCTGGTGGAGGTTGATGGTTTTTACTCTAGTGCTGATGGAATCTGTGGGTTTTACTCTCATGCTGGTGGAGGTTGGTGGTTTTTACTCTCATGCTGGTGGAGGTTGATGGTTTTTACTCTAGTGCTGGTGGAGGCTGGTGGTTTTTACTCTCATGCTGGTGGAGGTTGATGGTTTTTACTCTAGTGCTAATGGAATCTGTGGTTTTTACTCTCATGCTGGTGGAGGTTGGTGGTTTTTACTCTCATGCTGGTGGAGGTTGGTGGTTTTTACTCTCATGCTGGTGGAGGTTGATGGTTTTTACTCTCATACTGGTAGAAGTTGGTAGTTTTTACTCTTATGCTGGTATAAGTTGGTGGTTTTTACTCTAGTGCTAATGGAATTGTTTTTTTTTACGCTCATGCTGGTGGAGGTTGGTGGTTTTTACTCTCATGCTGGTGGAGGTTGGTGGTTTTTACACTAGTGCTGATGGAATCTGTGGTTTTTACTCTCATGTTGGTAGAAGTTGGTAGTTTTTACTCTTATGCTGGTAGAAGTTGGTGGTTTTTACTCTAGTGCTAATGGAATCTGTTTTTTTATGCTCATGCTGTTAGAAGTTGGTGGTTCTGTATTGCTGATGTGATCATAAACTTTATAAAGTAACTTTATAAAAGTTCACAAAGGTTCCTTCTGAAAGAGACTCCAAGGCTAAAATATTGTGCTTGCAGTCATCTAGGATATCTGTATTTCTCCATATGCACACGTTTGTTGGTCATCTGAGGTAAAGTGCAGTCTCTTCTCCTTCAATTTCGCATAGTGATGAGTGGCTTGCAGTTATATTCAAGCACCTGTGAGTGCCTCCAAAATGGCAGCCATGCATATTTAATGGCACCCGGCGGCTGGCGGAGCGGTTCCCCTGGCATGAGCCGTGACAGGAAGGAGGAGGTAAGGTAAGTGCCAAGCCGCCTCAGTAACGGCGTCTCGGTGTTGGTATTTACCCTGTGAGCTGGAGGCCGTGCGTGATCTGTCGCCTCTGCCGTAAAAATAGAAGTTTGCTGAGGACTAAACGCAGCGTGAGCGTTTAATTACGGAAATGAAGTCAGTCATGGATTCAATAAGGCATTTGTTAAGAGCTAAGGCAGAGTCGGAGGCCCATGAGGAGCGAGAATAGTCGCGTGACTGCGCCAAAGGGGTCACGGGAACAACTACAGTGGCTGAAATGAGGGAACAAATTAATTAGTGCGACATTCATCTGGCGCTTTATCCTGCAGCTGCTCCACTCGTTGCTCTAGATTTATTTCTGCTCTCACTAATGTCAGTAATGTCTGGTGTGCTGCCCAAGGGCTCCTGAAGACACACTACTGCACCTTACAGTGAGCTCTGTGTGTGTTTGTGTGTGTGTGTGAAGGAGCTCTGCGTGTCTCTGTGTGTGTCATTTATGCACTGCTTGTGACTCGATTACAGGGAGAATAAGAGACGGAGGATTACAAAAGGGAATTAAACAGATCTGGATAGTTATTATGTGAACTACTAAAATCTTATACTACCATATCTTAGATTATCTGCGTTCTCAATAGAACTCGACTTGAAGTAATAAACACAACAAACAAACAAAATAATTCCATATAGAGTTATTATTATTATTAGTAGTAGTAGTAGTAGTAGTAGTAGTTAGTAGTAGTAGTAATAGTAGTAGTATTGATGTTCTGCATTTAAAATGCTTTTAAATACATTAATTTATAAAGGCTATACATCATAATTATAAATCAGATTTTTGTGCTTAAAATAATTTAATAGATAACGTTCATTTAATTGTTTCTGCCAATCAGATTATGTAAACATAGTGTGTTTTTATTTTGTCGTGATTGATTATTATTATTACATTATTAAATGGAAAAATATCAGACTTTTTATTGTTATTATTATTATTATTATTATTATTATTTATTATTATTATTATTATTATTATTATTACTACTTGACATTCATTTAAAGCCTTAATCTAATTACAGAATCTAAAATCAGAATTTGTAAAGTCACAACTGCATTTTTTGCCATTATAAAAATTTGCTAAACAATGAAACATAATCAGCATCTCTGTTGTTGTGGATTTTAATATCTAATTGCTTACGTATTTAAAGCCTTTAATCTTCTGATTGCGGAAATCAAATGTCTGTCTACGAACAGATTAATGCTGTACATGGAAACCGGGTTCAGTGTTAACGACAAAAACGTTTCAACTCCCTTAGTGTTTAATTAGATTTAACCCAGTCATGCCAATAACTGACAAGGGCATGTTCATCTGGGAGAGACATGTGGAGTGACAGACAATTTAAACATCTATATATACACAACCAAACACACCACAGGGACGTTCGGTAGAAACGCTGGTGCTGTGCTGGACTCGACACGGAAACTGAGAAATTATAATACTGCTGCAGCAGCTGGCTTGATCCATTTGCCAGTTTCTTAAACACAATTCCCTTGAGTGGTACGTTCTCTCACTCTCTCTCTCTCTCTCTCTCTCTCTCTCTCTCTCTCTCTCTTTCACACACACACACAAACACATAGATATTTCCAGATAGGAAGCAGTGAAGGGGGGGGGGGAGAGAGAGAGAGAAAACGAGAGAGAGAGAATGAGAGAGAGATAGAGAACGAGAACGAAAGAGAGAGAGAACGAGAGAGAGAGAGAACGAGAGAGAGAACAAGAGAACGAGAGAGAGAGAGAGAGAGAACGAGAGAGAGAGAGAGAACGAGAGAGAGAGAGAGAGAACGAGAGAGAGAGAGAGAGAACGAGAGAGAGAGAGAATGAGAGCGAGAGAGAGAGAGAGAACGAGAGAGAGAACGAGAGAGAGAGAGAACGAGAAAACGAGAGAGAGAGAGAGAAAACGAGAGAGAGAAAACGAGAGAGAGAGAGAGAGAGAAATAAAGAGAGACGGATGTTTCTTGCTAATAGGCTATAAAGTTGGATAAACAGGCTTTCAGTACATTTTGAAGGACACAGTATACTACCCAGCATGGTAGGATGTCTCTTTTTACAGCATCACAGCACCAGATGTCCTTGTTCCTGTTCTAAAGAGGACAATAATTATCAGCGTAAGCTTGAGAATAAACCCTCTAAAGAAAATTTGAGCATTTCGTAAATTCGAACTACTGTATATGCACAGATCTGATGTAAAAGGTGGAAGGCAGAAGAATAATAAAATCCCTAGAAATGAGATATTTTAGGACAGTTAATAAAGTATTCAGAAGTCACCTCAGTCATCTATTGTCATCTGGTGGCCTCGTAACTAGACTCTGAATACGAGAAACTTCTGACATGTAACTTTATTAACTAAAAGTGTTAAAGAAAACGGAGCAGGAGATCTCTATTTTTCATCCAAGCCGGTTCAATGCGTGCAATCAATAGAACTGACGGTGGTTTCATTCTTTCCTGTCAGATTACCAATCTTCATACGATACCCTTTCCCATATCCTCTAAACAAGCTGAGACTGTTGTAAATAGAAACATGTCGAATAGAACTGAAAACTGCCACACTAAGAAACTTGATCCTGCTGAGTCCTGAAAATATTAGTTTGACACATACGGTGGTGCGGGAGTTACATTTAAAGCCAAGCTGTTTGTGTAGGCTTCAAAATATTGCCGTTACTCCTGAATACCAAACGCATGGTGGGTGTGGCCAAGTTTTGTGCTTTGCAAGGATCTGTGTCAAGCATCGGCGTTTTGTTTTTTCCTCCATAACACACCTGATTAATCTCACTCACTCACTCATTTTCTACCGCTTATCCGAACTACCTCGGGTCACGGGGAGCCTGTGCCTATCTCAGGCGTCATCGGGCATCAAGGCAGGATACACCCTGGACGGAGTGCCAACCCATCGCAGGGCACACACACACTCTCATTCACTCACGCAACCACACACTACGGACAATTTTCCAGAGATACCAATCAACTTACCATGCATGTCTTTGGACCGGGGAAGGAAACCGGAGTACCCGGAGGAAACCCCCAAGGCACAGGGAGAACATTCAAACTCCACACACACAAGGCGGAGGCGGGAATCGAACCCCCAACCCTGGAGGTGTGAGGCGAACGTGCTAACCACTAAGCCACCATGCCCCCCTGATTAATCTTATAAAGATTATTATTATGTACTTATTATGTACTGACTGGCAAAATGTCCCAGGGGTGTTAAACTTAAAATCGGTGAACATTGCTGCAGAGGTTTGCACTTTTTCCTCATTGAATGCACCGGATTTAATTAATCAGCTTGACTTAAATTAGGCTTGTTAGAGCAGAAAGAAACACAACTCTGCAGTTTTAAGGCCCTCCATTGCACTGGGGTTTTAATTGAACTTTGTCACTATAATTATACATGGCAACAAAATGCTGTTGTCACTTATCCCAAATTCAAAGTATGCTAATGACAGAGCATTTGATTGTCCACGGAAGGCAGCCATTGAGCGATTGAGGCTTAAAAACCTTGCTCAAGTCCAGGGATTTGAACTCTTTAGTTATAAGCACAGTTTCAAGCCACTGTTGGACCTATTTATGGTTTCACCTTCAAGTTCATGGTCACAATCTCAAGAGATAATAGGGAGCTCGTTAAAAAAGGTAGAATTTGAAGCCATAAGTCATAAATTAGACAGTATATTGTGTTTACTTCTCACATATACATTAAAACACTGAAATTCTTTCTCCACACACCCCAGCTGAGAGGGTTAGAGAGGCGCTCCTCTGAGAAATCTAATCCCGTCCGAATGCGAATGTCTGTGAATGCCGAAAATGTTTTTTCCAAAATGCGTTTTCTTGGTCAACGTGAACTACCGTATCAACCCTAGCGCACCGGTATTAAAATTTATTGATCGGTCATATGACCATACGCAATCCACGCATCCTGGACATGTGGTCTTGTGCAACGCCTACATGTAAAACACAGACACTCCTACCTCCGTAATAAACACAGAGATTAGTCCCGTCCGAATCCATACATGAAATGACAACTCAAACGTCGTTTGGAAAACTACAGTAGCCCCGTCCGAATAGTGCTATAGTCTCCATTTCAATTCAGGGTTGGATTCTACAGTAAACACCTGCAAGTGACTCGTGGCTGGTCCTAGGTCTTAATTCAATTGATTACTACATTTTTTTTTTTTTTAGATTTGCTGTTATGTTGCCTTCCTGAAAAACAAACCTAGCCATTATGGTGCATTTGTGGCAGTAAATTCGTTCTATCTACTTTTACAGCTTGGTCTAAACTACCAGCTGCCAAAAACCGGCCATGCCTGGTCACCTGGTGCATTGAATAAAGTCTGCCAGAGTCAGATTCGAGTCTTCCATCCAACCAGACTCTTGGAATGACTTTTAAAAAGCCTGTTGTTTTTGTGTCCATAAGATTTCATGACTTGTCTCAGGCACATGACTGTGCTTGTCGGGCCTTGGTAATATCTTGGGATGTTCAAGATACAAGTTCAAAATGTAAGGTGATACCATTACAAGGGTTTTCGCAAGCAAGGTAAGAGACAATTGCAATACAAACAGGTACAGCAGCAAGACTAAACCTCTAGAACCACTACAAAAGTGACCAAGACGATGAGTTTTAAGGTCATGATGCAAATATAATGATATATCTGGTCAACAGTTGTAATATTTGTTATCAAACCTGTTTTCAGCAGAAGCAATAATGAATTGTTTGATGTTTCTGATAATATGATGTGTAACCTTTCTCAGATAGAAATTTACCATAGCTAGCATGAGTGTGCTATTTTTTTCGGCTGTTGCCGAGGCTGAATTCCGACCTTTCAGGCAAAAGATTGAGTCGCTTGCCATATAAGAAGATTTTAATAAAGATAGACTCTTGTTTATCAAATAAATCAAGTCAGAATGATAGGTCAAACTCTGCTCCAAAGTATTCTCATTTAAAAACGACTTGCACTGTAGAACCCTGCAGAGTGAAACATGGCTGCAGAACTGCAAGACAACGAGGCCTTGCTGAGCTGCTCGGGTGGAGAAATGGATGTATCCCGGCCGTGCAGTGACTTCATTGACTAGAGAAGAAGCATCAGAAAAGGGGATGCAAACACACTTGACTCGTCCAGCTTTTTGCCTTAGGGTGGCGTCTAACAAACTTGTGTTCCCTAGCTGAGTGTTGGTGCAGATGTGCCATTAAAGAAGAGACTCGGTAGACCAATAGAGGACAAAATGAACTAAAGCCCCACTGAAGAAATAGCAGGGTGCTGTTACGCTTCATCAGCCATCGCCAGGGGCAAACATCCAAAAAGAAAGTATCCATCTGGGTAAGCAAAGTATAGGGAGTCCCCTGTGGGATATCTATTTGTCTGTTCCTTTTGCATGAAATCTTGGTTTAAAACACACTTATTGTTGATGCACAGCCACACAACATCAAAACAGAAGCTCCAATTCATTACCATATCATCACCAGATCAGTGCGAAGTAGTGCGAAGGCACCAACCACTGTTTCCTTAGAGATGCCTAAAAATGTTGTGTTGTTGACCACATTTTATACAGAAAGTCCTCGATTCAAAAACAAATATATCCCAGCATAAGAGCAGGAAATGTAAAAAAAAAAATAAAATCAAAGATGTGGATTATGATCAAATCTCTAAACTACTACTGCTGTGCCCAGGCCACTGAATGGAACAATAACATTAAATTACATGTCTCTTTAACCCCCTAAAATCACTCGGTTGTGGATCGGTTAAAAAGCCCAGAGTTCTCAAACGTGTTTAGTGCGGCGGAAAAACGTTTGAGCATGATGGTTTAAACGAGGCACTTAATTCCATACATTATCGATCAACCAGCTGTGTGCAGGCGGTGGGCTTATAACCCCTGATAAATTTCCCATGAGTGATGCTGAAAATAACCTGATATGAAAAGAAAATTCTAGGGTCCACATTGGACTCTTCTCTATATTCAATATTAGCAGAAAAAAAAACGACAAGGAAAAAGAACTCAACTGTAAACACAGATTCACATGCAAAATTTCTTACCCCTGTGGTTCCAGTAACAGGTTAGACACAGTTAAAAGGAACAGACAATGGTTCCTGGAGGTGGTCTATATTTTTTTATTACAAATGTTGACCTATTTAAATCCCGTCTAGACTGAAACGTTTCACAAATCTTTAAATTTTGATTAAAAAACATGTAAAAGGAATGACGTGCCACAATGGTTGGGTAAATAAATACCAGGGCTCGCTAAAATTGCTAGCCCGATGTCCCGACGCAAGACTCCGCCATGCCTGTTTGCTATCTCATAGAGACAGAATTTTCACTACATTCGTTTTGCCGTGGCGGAACACAGTCTTCGAGCTATAATCTGCTATACAGATGCTATACACTTTCTCTTTCAGTTTGCTCTGTCTTTTCAAACTTCAAACTCATTAACGGCGCTTTCTTCATTCTCAAAGTGAACTTTTGCATGTTTGGTGATTAGATGAACTGAACTGTTGAACTGAACGCAACGTGTCCAGTGTGTGATGCCTGTGAAATTGTTCTAGATGTGGCGCAGCGCTGCTCTTCTCGTTTGGTACGCGACTGCGACCCCTTTATGTGTTTAACCCTCCGACATTATACACGACTGACTGTGGACCTCCTGTTCTCTTTCTGGTATGAATCTGTCTGTGATAGAACCAGTCTACAAAGGTAAATTTTCATTCATTCATTTTCTACCGCTTATCCGAACTACCTCGGGTCACGGGGAGCCTGTGCCTATCTCAGGCGTCATCGGGCATCAAGGCAGGATACACCCTGGACGGAGTGCCAACCCATCGCAGGGCACACACACTCTCATTCACTCACGCAATCACACACTACGGACAATTTTCCAGAGATGCCAATCAACCTACCATGCATGTGTTTGGACCGGGGGAGGAAACCGGAGTACCCGGAGGAAACCCCTGAGGCACGGGGAGAACATGCAAACTCCACACACACACACAAGGCAGAGGCGGGAATCGAACCCCCAACCCTGGAGGTGTGAGGCGAACGTGCTAACCACTAAGCCACCGTGCCCCCAGTAAATTTTCAGCAGTGTATAAATGTTGAATGAATAAGCTTCCATTTTATGAAGGCTAAGCAACTGTATGGCAGCTGGACGTTTGGGTCCTACACGTGAGCCAGATAAAAACGAATAAACTATTTAACAATGCAAAATGTTTTTTTTTGGTGAAGTAGTCTCCAGTGTAACCAAAAGATAAAGTGAAGAAGTAACTGAAGTTTTCTTGTTGATGGTTGGATGATTGAAGACTAAGCGTGAGGCCAGACAGAAATACTCATGTGTGCGTGTTCGGAATTAGCATTTTGGGAGCCTGCTAACAAGTTCAACAGGGATGCAATGCAGACAGAGTGACAAGGATGAAAAAAAAAATCTCACACAAACTGCATTCTTCCTGCTCCACATGCATTCGACGCTTTCATATCTATGCGCCTCGCTATGCTCCCTCTCTTTTTCGGTTTCCTCTTCTTTGGCAGGAGCAGGTTATTTTTGGAAGTGTGCAGAGATTGGTGAGGAATTATTGCAGAGCTGGGACGTGCCTGGAAAACGGAGAGGGGAGAAGATAGTGAAAGTGGGTGAAGAAGAAGAGTTGGGGGAGGAGGAGGAATAGTGTGTGTGTGTGTGGTGGCGGCGGAGGTGTGGAATGAGGAATTGCTCACTCATTCGTCATCACCGTGGAGCGCAGGAAAGCAGGAGGCAGAGCGGGGTGTATTGCAGCATGGCAACGATGACGTGCACACACACAACCACACACACACACACACACACACACACACACAGACGTACACAAACCTCTCACCCGCACACGGTGGTGGAAAATACAAAGTACATATCGATCACATTTATCCTTTTTTAATGTTAACACCGATTTACTGATGCATCGCGTCAACACGCTTTTGTCAGGGGTCAGAGGTCGAGTTCAGATCCGTTTAATCGCTTAACCGCACGAACAATGCTCCGTCGACCGTTTGAAGACGGAGCTTAACACGCCGACGCTTTTGATGAACTGAGCGAGAGGATTTGCCATGTTCTTTATAATCTCCTGCCGCTCCACACGCTGCCTGAGCGCTCCGGTAACCGTGATAAGGAATCTTTGATAAGCTCGCTCCGTGATGCAAGATGACAAACTCCTTGGCAGGAAAGCTTCACATTGTGATGGGATACAGGGCTGAAATATCAATCTTTGAATATTCATCCTTCTAAGGTATAAATATATGAGACGCAGGTGTTCTTCATCTGTGTGGGAATTGGGGCTGATTCATTTTCTATAACAGCAACTCTGTAGTTCTGGTAGTAAAGCAATGAACAGATTACATGAATGTTCTGGATCTTATAGTATACTGTATAGCATTGTTACTATGGTAACAGCTTAAACAGAAGTGAACACACTGGAGTTTTTAACTGTAAGAACTAGCTTGCTTTGTGGATGTTCTGCAATATGAAATATGACTAGAAAGGAACAAAAACTATGGTGTCCTTCATTAATAAATTAAAAATCAACATGTTAAAAACTTTTAAAAAGAAAGCGTACCTTTAAGGCTAACTAGAAAACTGAGGACCAAAAAATGGACTTCCCTCCTGTTTTGTTGCGTCTATGTTCAGTATTGAATATCTGTCATGTTTCACTCGAACACTTGTCGTGTTCATATGAAGCTCAAAGAAAAGTAAACACTTTATAGAAAAGTTCCAAAAAAACCCCAAAACGGTTCATTTTTTTTCCACACAAATGTATCTATCCTTAAAGGTGGGGTCTCCGATGTTTGAAAGCCAATGTTGACATATAAAATCACCAAAACAAACACGCCCCTAACCCAAATGGGTCCCACCCCTGTATCGATAGCTCCGCCCACACATACATACGTAACCCAGGCAACTAATAGAAAGAAACGTGTCTTTATCATAGCTAAAGGGAAGAACAATACGATTGCAGATAAACAAACAAGCAAAAATGACACAAGCATAATCATGCAAAGGACGGCATATATTAGTTCTGTGTAACAAAGCAAAACCAACGTTACTCACCTATCGAGAAGGAAAAAAGCGCCTCGGCGTCTTAAGTAAAGTTGGTCACATATTCACAGATTGGAGTTTCCCGAGTCAATAACTCCTGAGCTAAACACTGTTACTACACAAAACACGGTTGTAGCTGCGTCTCTACATTACTATGATAGAAAAGAGGTGTTATTTGTGTATTAACAGCGTTTAGCTCAGGAGTTATTGACTCGGGAAACTCCAATCTGTGAATATGTGACCAACTTCCTGCTCCTTCAGTTCTCTCCAGCGCTGGAAAGCTGATCCTATATTAACACGTCCTACTTCTTTCCTTATCGTAAGACTTTCTTCTCTTTCTTTTTGTTTTTATCCTCCATGTCAATGTTAAAACCGCTTTCTGCTAATGTCACACATGCGTACTGAACACTCTCTCCGCACATATCGACAAGACACGCCCCTTTCTGCTCATTGGCTACACGTTTGTTTTGATTTTTGTTAAGTCTGTCGTCCGAATCAGTTTTCTGAAGCATTTCTCAAACATCAAAGACCCTACCTTTAAGGTAAATGCTAATATCAAACCCATTTCTGCTCTCGAAATGCCCCAAGTGTTTGTTCATCTACAAATCATGTCAAATTTGAAGGTGTTTCTCTTCAACCACTAAAAACAGAAAGAACAGCACAGGTCTCACACTGAAAGCCAACAGAGTCCTGACTCATTCTAGACATCAGACTCGCACGTAGAAAACCGTAAATTTGTTTATATTGATTGAAAAAGTCACGCAAGTCATTTTTTAATGCCAATGTTCAGGTAAAAAGGGTTAAATCGACCAAATGTCAACAGATGATGTTTGTTGTAAGTACAAAATGTAAAAAACAAATGTGTATATGTTCGCTTCCAGCTCTGCAACCTTCTGCGCTGAATTTAAAAGCGACTAAAAGAACTCATTGCTACGGTTGTTGTGTCCAAACTACCCGTTGTTTACATACTAACATCTGCCCCAGTGAAGACTTTACTCCATTTATCAGCTCAATGATATCTGTCTGGCTGCTTAAAATGGGGCCATCAAGCAGAAGTTTAGTCCTGATAAATAAGTAGGTAAAAGTCTATTAGAGGACTGAAACAAAACAAAACGAAAAAAAAAAAAAAAAAACAGTTTTTTTCTTTGTTTTTCTTTCTCATCACACAAAAAGCTTCTCTCAAGAGCATCAGCTCTGCATTCTAACAACCTGATCCGTGCTTCGCATGATCAATTTGTGCAAAGTGCAGCTCTGGCCTGTTCTTCTTAATCACAACAATTTGTAATTGTCTTTTCACTTCACGTTATGCTCGAGCATGTGAATTGGAAGGAAAAGATTAAATTATGAGGCCTCACGTAGTAAACACACACACACACACACACACACACAGAGGTGCAAACGAGATGGCTTCTGAAGTGGCAGGTTGGAACAATAATCAGAGAAATGGTGCACAGACTCTTTCTCTTTAATCTGGTTTCAATATTTTGCCGCTCACTTCAGAGCGCCGGAGTGCGTCGTGTTCGAGGTGATCGCTCCATCAAAATCCTCCTCTTCTCCAAAAACTTCACCCTTCATTTGAGTGGGAATCCACGGAAAAAAAAAAATAGGAAGGAATTAAAGTTGTGTTTGCGATCAGGGGCCTGTTTATGGATTCAGTGCGTGATTGTGTGAAGCCATGTGTGGAATTTAGAGCGTTGTGTGTGAGGAAAAACACGAGAGACAATGGTTTCTGCAATTAAAACTGACATCAAAATCCGGCGCTTGACCTTTCAGTGGCAGAACTTTGTCTGACGGATTCTGAGGGCGCATAAATTTTAGCAAAATATGTTTCCGGCTTGTCCTCCTTTTTCCATTTCTACCATGTTTTTAATTCTTTTTTTTTTTTTTTTTAACATTTCAGCCTCGCTGCCTCTCCCATTTCAGCCTCGCTGCCTCTCCCGATGTAAAATTACAGCTCTTAATTTGTGGTTTTGTTGTAAAATGACAAGAAAAGCCCACGGGACCCTTCTGAAGCCACCATCGTTGTCTATGTGAAAGAAATTTAAGCAGCCAATTTATTCCTTCTTTGCACTTTTTTCATCTGTCTATTAGATCTACGTATCTTCCAGATCGATCGGTCCTCATGGGAGGAAAAATAGGAAAAAAATATTACACCTCTACACGCTGATGACGCTTCGTCCCAAAATGCTGGGGTTTATTAAGAACAATTAGGAAATTATTTTATTAATAAACAAGGCCGTTTTGCCGTAGGCGCCTTCTTAGCCGTTCGCCGACTTCAAATGAACTGCCAGGTGAGGAGACATTAGGAAGGGGAGTCGACACCCTGAAGGCACAAAGGTACGAAGGCAGATGAAATAAAAAAGCTGAACTGCAGGGGGTCTGACTTGAAAGAATAAGGCTTACTCGCGTGGAAAGAGAAGCCAGCGTAGAACTCAGACGTTTTTTGTAGCCGTTGGCTAAGCGTAATGAGTTATAATGTCAAAAAAGTCCACCTGGAATATCTTGCAAAGCTTTCATCTAAGTTCAGGTTTCAACTTTTTTTAGCTTAGCATGTCTTCTCTAGATTGTAGTTGGAGTAGAGAAACACTTAATTTTCAGTGCTGTCATGGCTACAGTGTTGGAGCTGCATGGATAAAGCTAATTACTAAAATCTCTCCAAGTTCCTCATTATGGTCCGTCTTACACTACTCAAGAGCAGCGCTTGGACCCCCAGGACTGTGTCGCTTCCTGGAGTGGAAGATGTATGCTGAAAAACCCAAGAGGACCACCAGCATCCCACGACGTTGAAAATTTCCTCCGTTCCAGTTCGAGACTCTTTAAATGATGGACGTTGCGTTAATAACATCTACGGCTGCATCGCTAGGGGTTACAGAAGCAGTGAAGTGAGCTGATGTACAGAGTCGGAGCTTATCTTACACTCTCCAAGCTTTGGAATGAAGGTCTTGACAACAGCTTGAACGTTATAAACCGTTTTATTTTCTTGCTACAGCGTCTTTTTTTAACATATCTGCTATTCTGTATTGTGTATTATGATGATCCAAAGATCTAAAAATTCTGATTTCTACACAAGTGTACATAAAAAGGGGACAAAGGGAAGGAAAAAACTCAAAAAGCTGCCCGAAAGGTATTACAGTTTGCACCTGTAGAATTCCACGATTTAAAGCCAAAATGGAGCAAAAGTGGGGGGGGCACGATGGCTTAGTGGTTAGCACGTTCGCCTCACACCTCCAGGGTCGGGGTTCGATTCCCGCCTCCGCCTTGTGTGTGTGTGGAGTTTGCATGTTCTCCCCGTGCCTCGGGGGTTTCCTCCGGGTACTCCGGTTTCCTCCCCCGGTCCAAAGACATGCATGGCATCTCTGGAGGATTGTCCCTAGTGTGTGATTGTGTGAGTGAATGAGAGTGTGTGCGTGCGCCCTGCGATGGGTTGGCACTCCGTCCAGGGTGTATCCTGCCTTGATGCCCGATGGCGCCTGGGATGGGCACAGGCTCCCCGTGACCCGAGGTAGTTCGGATAAGCGGTAGAAGATGAATGAATGAATGAATGAATGAATGGAGCAAAAGTGGTTTGCATTTGATTCTCAGTGAGAAAGATTTCTCAAAATAAAAACCAAACTTTGAAGAAAAGTCGACACGTTATTACAAACAGAAGGGACGGGACATTCCTGCTTTCCCCCGTCTTGTTTTGCATTCGGGATTGTTTTTTATGTCTTCCTGGCTTTAATTGGTGTTAGATGTGTCGTGTAATTACATGTTTTTTTCTCATCTGTGAATCTCCTGAGTTCACCACAGCTATCTTTTATACACAAATCCATCACTGCTTTTGAGCAGAGATAAAGACATTTACCAAAAAATTGTTTATGACCTTAAATAAAGAATAAAATAACGGTCGAAGTTAAGAGAATGAAGCACAAGTGGACTTCTGGGATGAAACCTGAAAGAAAGGAAGCTCACATGCTCAGAACATGGCCTCAGGTCAATCCTGCGTATCCTGGCTGGCTCGCCCTCGGGCGGTAGGCTGGATGACAGGATCGTTTGCATCGCATAAACTCTCCCACCCTGCAGTCAACACACCGGTGTCGAAAGGGGAAAAGGCAATGAAGCAGAGGAGTTCTGACTGGACAACAAAGCAGAAAGAGGACAGGATGAGAATAATGAAGACACAAGCCGAACTTCCTACATTCAATGACTCGAGCATCATTTTGTGTTTGATCATTGCTGCACCTGCATTTAAACCTTCCTCACCCTCTATAAAAACCTAGCCTACTTTCTTTAACTATATATATATATATAAATGCATATATATATACATATATAAATTATATATATAAAAAATATATATATGCTTATCTAACTTTTATTTGACTTAATAAATAGTTCATAAATGCCTTTCTAAAAAGAATGAAATTGATCAAATAGGTCAAATAATTTAGTACACAATTTAATAATAAATACTAAATATTTAATAGATACATTTCAAAGTATTATTATTATTATTATTATTATTATTATTATTATTAAAAATCATACAAACCTTACAAGTAAACAATGTATATATGTAGCATATTTGCTACTACTACTAATAAAAAAAAATCACACTCATGCTTAAAATAATTTACTAAAGTATTAAAAAAAACATTGAAAAATAATTATTAAATATACATTTTTTATTTACAGATTTTTTTAATGGCCTATTTGGTAACAATGAAATTAAAGGTTTGTTGAACAACCAACTGATAAGGCGTTACTGAGAAATGACCAATTTAAAAAAAAAAAAAAACAACATTTTTTTATTTTGGGGTTATTTTACAAAAGCAGCACGTGTTCTATTCATTTAATACCACAGCGATTTGTGAGTACACTGTTTACTCGTTTGTTAAAGGATTGATCCATCATACGTTCCATTATTTTATAGTTACACCTAGCGTTAAACACCTACATTACAGCATCTATGAATAAAAATAAATAAATCCCGCTCCTCATTAAGCCTTAACCGTTGTCCAGTCTTATCTGTCACTATCTAGCTCTATCAAGTGTTCTTTTCATATCATTTCTTCACAAGGTCAAAGTGCACGTCTGTTTCAAAACCAAGAAGGCAGAAGATCGATCGGCGCTTAGCTAGAAGGAACGACAAACCCCTTGTGCTCGATCGCTTTACTAGCCAAACATATTAATGTCGTGCATCCAACAGCAGAAGCGACTGTATCTCTGCTTCTAAATATAAAGAGCACCGCCTCGGTTTTCCACCTCGGCCACCCAGAGTGCGGCTGAATAGCTGCATATTATTTAGATGAAAGGGATTTTCTCCCCTGTGTAGGTTGTAATGAATGACAATAACGGCTCTGTGTGTGTGTGTCCGTGTGTGTTGATGCAAGAATGTGTTTGTGTATGATGATATTATAGATATTAGATAAACGGTGCTTGCTCACTTGATCGGCAGATTGTTGTAGAAAGACAGAGGAAATGTTTGTGGAAGGTAAAATCGATGCTGAGACAATTCCCGCTGCAGGGTAATCTCTTGACTCGTCGTTTTAATGCGTCCTAACGTAGCACGCTGTATGCTTCACGGCTACTCACAGACACACGAACGCTGCTGATGTTCCAAACCCGATCGCTTACCAGATAATGTTGTGCTTGAAGATGAAGTAACCAATCAGGTGCAAGTGTGTTGCCGTGACGCTGACCGGATAAATCCGAAGATGTTTACGTTGCACAATTTAAATCTTCAGGACTAATTAATAAGCTTTGTGTCAAATGCTAAAACACATCTCACATCAAGCAGCGATTAAAGGGTCCAAGCACCGAGAGTGTAATTCTCTTTTACATCAGTAATAACACAACAGAAATTTATGTGTGCGGTGAAGTGGAAAAGCAAGCTTTGTACCCAAATTAGATAGTGTGTGTGCAGACGTGGTTAAATCGTGAAGCAGGCTGCGGTGCATAACAACTTAATGTGACTAGCGTGAATTGTTAATGGAAATGCTAATCACGTCGCACGAAAATTGTTCTGAAAAAGTCCACGTCCAAGTGTCCCATGCTGTTTTCACATTTTCAAATTCCGAAAAGTCAAATGAAGCGTCCAACAACAGAAGCAAGAAAACATGTTATTTCATGAAAGAAGGGGAAAAAAAAACAAAACAAAGAGGCATGGCTACAAACTATGCAGCATGCCAACACTGTTTCAGACTAAATCCTGAGCTGAAACTCAAGTGTGCAGATAAAGAGGTCAGATAAACAGGTCGATTGCACTTCAAATGGCATGATAATGATGTTACCCATGAGACGTGGTTTCCTGCTCTGCGCGTTCCATCCGGAGACGAGAAACTATAGAAATCGGAATAATAAATGCGGAATTTTTGATCGATCCCCAGAACTAAAACAAAGATAAAGTAAAGAAATGAAATGAAAAGAACAAAATCAAATGCAAGATATACTAAGAGAAGAAAATCTACACTAACGAAGTCAGAAATCTAAATCTAACCATAAAAAGTCATGAAAATAACTGAAAATGATCACGACAACTAAAATCTACTGTATCACTAGAGGCATTGACACTAGATTCAGTATCCAGGTGGTGGTGGTGGTGCTGGTGGGTTTTGTGACCACTAAAGTCACCTTTAAATCTCTAAAGCTAGATTCAATTTCTTCTTTTAGAAATATGCACTCGGATCTCCTTTGACAACACATTTGCTTGTTTTTGGAACAGAAAGGTGGAGAAAAGATTTGAGATATTTCAGACATAATAGTTCTTCTTGACTATGGTCACACGAGGGACAAATTCACAGAAATGTAAATCTTAATTTGATGCTGATTCTAGAAAAGAATTAGTTTATTTGTTGTCTTTCTCTCCTTATCCATCCTGGTGCCCTAGATCTGTTTGGAGACTCATCCCTTCTGAAGATGGACCACATGACCAGCTTGGAGATTCATGGGATTTGCTGTGGACAGTACTACACGGACACGGTAAAGGAGGAACAATTTTTAAACTGAATTGAATTCATTTTGTACTTGCTCACAAAACCACACCTCTACGTTACACGGATTCCAGACACCTCTACCTTCTCTGACCTTTTTAAAATCTCCCACTTCACTGTGATTGCTAGAACTTTGTCCTCTACAGCCATCCTCAAGAACTGACCTCAAGATATATAGATATATATCAGAACGAGAGGTTTTGCGCCATCACCTGTCTGTCTCTCCATACCTGCTCTTCCCAGACAGAGAAGGAGTGATATTGTGCTTTTGAAACAGCAGCAGGAATATGGAGGCGTAAAAAAGCCTGGCTGAGCTTTCAGCGGAATGACAGAGAGTGCAGACCTCCTGATCCGAAGCCTGAGACAGAACACGGGAAGAAGAAAAACAATCATTATTGACTATGCAGCACGGCGATAAGGCTAGGCGAGAAGACAGATGTTCCGGCATCTCATGGAAGAGGAGGATGAGAGGAACGCCAGAGGAAAAGGTGAGGTGGAAAAAGGAGGAGACTGGAAGATGAAGTGGAATAATTGCTGAGCGAACAGAGCCGGCTGTCGGTTAGATCCGTGAACATCATCCATCTCTCACCCGCCCAGAAAAAAAGCCAAAGTCGTAAACAGCTACTCGGGTTTTTGGGTTTTTTTTTGCTTTGCATTATGATCGATAATTAACAATCTACTAAAAGGTCACTGATTACTCACACAAAAGAGTTCCAGGTACAGAAAGCTGCAGCTTACTAGCGGGTTCGATATCACCGTCTACTTTGAAGATAGAATATTTGGTCAGGGAAAAAAATGTTTCGTTTGGATCTTTTCTATGAATATAATCGCACCTACTCTAGTATTCGAGGGAGAAACAGAAATAGTTATGAAAGACTACAAAGTCCTGAGTGTCTACTTACATATCAGATTCATATTAACACCACTGATGAGTGAGAAATGACATTCAATTAAAAAATTGTGTTTTTTAGCCTCTGGGGATTCGAAATTTAATCAAAATCGTCATTACATCGTCAAGACAAACCTGGAATAGGTACGTAAAATGTCGAGCAAGAAACGACAGGATAGAATTTCTACGAACGTAAAATTATTTGATTTGTTTATTACAGGTTTGTAAAATGGAAAAATAAGAAAACTAAATTCTAGCTAAAATCTATGCTAACTAGGGCACAATTATCCAAAACAAGTCTTCAGAGTAGCAGACATTAAAATTTCATCCTCCGGAACTTTCCAGACAAAAATGACCAAACGTTTTTGTTTCTTCGATTTATTTACAGTAATAACCTCTCTGATCAAACGTAAATCAAAGCTAGCTATGTATCTGAATTTGGGGGGTTTCACATAAGTGATGATCCAGACCACTCAGTAAAATAAGGCAGCCAGAAAACAATCTCTTTGCTTAGAGTTATTTATATGAAACTCTCACCTCCTTTTACCCTCATTACATATGATACCACAGTGATATTGAGCATTACAATGTGACACAAGTCATTGAACAACATAGTTTAGGGAATTCCAACTGAAAAACAAAAACAAACAGTCTGATCTGGGTAGATGTCCAGAAAATGTTCTTGCAAGGAATTGATGAGTTTATCCGTATCGTGTTGAGTCTTCAGAGTGCTTTACAGCATCTCCATCGCCATCTCCTCAAATAAGGCAACTGCATTCATCCAATCACCGTTTTAATCCATTGTCCGTATTACGCTTTAAGCATGCAATGGGACTGACGCAAAAGGCCCTTCTATAAATACAAAATGAACTCAATTACAAGTTTGTATTCATTAATAGTACACAACAAACAGTGCCAGAAATATAAGAGTCTTTCATATAAAGTCAAAGCATTACAATAGAAATACTCACAATGGTAATAGAAACAACAGTTTCCCATCAAGAGGCCTTTCAATGAAGTCAGCACAAACCCTGGTAAACCACAAACTCAGGTGGAAGCCATTTTCTTTTCTTCTACAAGTCTACTACCTTATATAACTTCAACACCATGAAGGTTGCCCCCTATAGGTAAGGAATGGAAAAACTAGTAGCAGGCTAGACCTGTTACAATTTAAACAATGAGTTATTTTAAGGACGGGAAGCCAATTAATACAAATAGAAGGAATATATATAAAGCAGCACCTCTCGTCTTTTGTGCACTAAATTTCGATCAAAAATCTTCAAACCGGCATCGTCGCTGTTATCCTGACAGTTACCATGGAAACATGGTATATTTTTCTTTTGACGGCATAGGCTATCTGTTAGATGGCGTGTTTCTGTCAGTCTTAGGTACTGTAGACTGTTTCTTGTTATCCTTCTTGAAGAAACAGCTTTTTAAGAAGTGGGAAGATTTCAGCGTTCAGCTTTACAAAATCTGCCTGGTCGTATTAATAGCTGTGTGAAAGACAGTAGTAGGTTTAAAAGGCAGATTTTTTTAGACATCACTGCAGAGTCTGCCAGATTTTGTTACTCAACGAGGTCAGTGTAGAGACATGATTACAAAACTGATGAAATGCTTTTTTTTTTTTTTTTTTTACTAAAAAGCTAGAAAACGAGTTTAGTGTGACGTTGATGCCAAAGACAGGATGTCATGAGCGTCACAAACGATCTTCTTAAGCTGCGTTTACCTCCAATAACATCTCAACCTGATGGAACCAGAGTGACTACAACAACAGGCCAGCCGGAGACTGATCACTGACTTAACTGAATTTTACTTTAGTGTGTTATTTTTATACTTTCCAAATACGGACCGTTGTCAAATAATTTCTACCCTGCTTCTTGACCCGCTTGAGACTAAACTTTTTCCTCCTTGATTCCCCTGAAGCTGAGAGGAAGCTTGACTTAGACATGACCCACTGCAAAAAATAAAAAATAAACCACACACACACACACACACACACATCCCACATACTTGCAAGAAAAAGTCAAAGTTCTCTGATATTTTTCATGACAAAAATATTATGACAATACAATATAACACTCTTTATTATTTATTTAGCAACATATTTTTTAGACAATTTTACAACAATAAACTTGATTTGAAGTTGATTTTTAAAGTTCTACGATTAATCAACAATTGCTAGCTGGACCATGTACGAAATGTTGACTATAAGTCATGAACAAAGTACTGGGGTGTGTGCTGTTTTAGGAAAGTTCAATTATTAATTAAATTATTAATTCTACAATTAGGGGGGTTAGCACGTTCGCCTCACACCTCCAGGGTTGTGGGTTCGATTCCCGCCTCAGCCTTGAGTGTGCGGAGTTTGCATGTTCTCGGGGGTTTCCTCCGGGTACTCCGGTTTCCTCCCCCGGTCCAAAGACATGCATGGTAGGTTGATTGGCATCTCTGGAAAATTGTCCGTAGTGTGTGAGTGCATGAGTGAATGAGAGTGTGTGTGTGCCCTGCGATGGGTTGGCACTCCGTCCAGGGTGTATCCTGCCTTGATGCCCGATGACGCCTGAGATAGGCACAGGCTCCCCGTGACCCGAGATAGTTTGGATAAGCGGTAGAAAATGAGTGAGAGTGAGAATTCTACAATTAAATTATTTTACAATTAAAAAAAAATTTAATGAAATGATTTGGCACAGATTTGATTTATTTCTAGATGTTTCACATAAACTCCTGTTTCATGAAGATGCAAAAAAAAAAAACAACGTTCATTTTCACCTGTGATTGTTACAATGTGCTAAAACGGAAGACTCCTTCGATAAATGTCATTAAGTCACCATCTCACAATAAACGTCGCCTTGTCGACGATTTTTTTTTTTTTACACATCTCTATATGTGGAGTGTTTGCCATTCAAGAACCTGAGAAAGCTGTCGCTATAGAAATGATGCATAACCCTAACAATTTGCATACAACTAATCCGATTCTGCTTAATTTAATAGATATCTTTAGAGTCATAAGTATGGAACCTTAACTACCGACACCTTTAGATCAGAGAGGAAACGGATGTGAAAGTCATCTGAGTCACCGAGTCAATTCATGTGAGTTAGTGTGAGAGAGAGAAGGAGAGAAGAAGAAGAGGAGGAGGAGGAAGAAGAGGAAAAAAGTGCGAGCAGAGTTGCAGAGGAAGCATGAATCAGCCGCTTGTCATGTGTTAGCCTGCTAGCATCGCGTGGCAAAGTCCCTACGTCTTCCTGTGTCGCCAACACGCTATCACCCGGCCCACTCTGTTCGAAAACGCTAACACTGCGTGCCCCGCTTAGCTTTGACCTCTCTTAACACTTCCTCAACCTCACGCTGCCTCTGACAGCATCATCCCTTTAATGTCGCTTCACTGATTTTCCACTCTAGACCTATTGAGTCTGGGACAAGGGATTGGGAAAGCTTCTGCAAAGGATTGTGGGGGCAGAATATCTGTACAGACAAGCGCATTCTGCCAGTGTGGCATTAACGCGGAATCTAATCTATTTAAAGTCCATTTTTTATTGTATCCACGGTTTAACTCGTGTCGTGTGGATAACTGTTAGGTAAGGGAGCTATTTTTGAAAAGGGATAATTAAAATGACAAATATTGGCAGTTGAAAAAAAAAAATCACCATATGGGGAAAAAAAGCAGTTTAAAGCATAGGATCACTGCAGCACTTTAAATGTGACACGATGTTTGATGATAAATTGATCTTAATTAGCACTTACTGTACTAGCTTCGTTACACAATGTGTCAAGTGGATATTCTCTCTCTCTCTCTAGCTCTTGATTTCTTTCTCTCACGCTTCACGTCTTGGACGTTTGGTTTGGTTCTAATCCTGTTTCCTCCACAGTGGTTGATTATCCTCGTGTGTTCACCTGTACTGTGTTAGTAATTACTCAGGTTAATTCTACTCTAACGTTTCTGCTCCGTTTTATGAAGCTCGTGTCTGTGGCCTTGATTGATTTCAGAGCATGACACACCCCCAAATGTGTCAAATAAAATCTATATAATTATATAGCATAAGAAACAAAGAAAGATCCCTGATACAGGCGGCCGAAATGAGTTTCCTCCGCAAGGTGGCTGGGCGCTCCCTTAGAGATAGTTTGAGGAGCTCGGTCACTCAGGAGGAGCTCAGAGTAGAGCCGCTGCTCCTCCACATCGAGAGGAGTCAGCTGAGATGGCTCGGGCATCTGTTCTGGATGCCTCCTGGATGCCAACCAGGAGGAGGCCCCGGGGAAGACCTAGGACACGCTGGAGGGACTATGTCTCTCGGCTGGCCTGGGAACGCCTCGGTATCCCCCCGGAAGAGCTGGAGGAAGTGTCTGGGGAGAGGGAAGTCTGGGCGTCCCTGCTTAGACTGCTGCCCCCGCGACCCGGCCCCGGATAAGCGGCAGAAGATGGATGGATGGATGGAGAAACAAAGAAGTATCACATGGAAGTAGAATGCAATTATTTATACTGTACTTGGATTGTTTTTAATGTCTTGCTCTCTGCCTAACATTTCCCTTTATAATATAGAACAAAAAGGAACTGCATCCTACTGCACTTCCTCATCTCCTTCAATAAGTCAACGTCCTTGACATCTTCCTGGAAGTTTTGTCCCCTATACCTTATCAGCTCTGTAAGCTTTGAAGGATGACTTGCATGAACAGATCCTGCTTCGACACTGAAATCGGATTCAGATCACGGCTTTGGCTTGGCCGTCCAATTCCAATGAATCTCTTCTTACAAAGCAAGCCTCTCATGGACTTCCTTGACTACGTACTGTAATATCGTTGTCCTGTTGAAACTCTCAGTAACTCGGTATTCACACTCATAGCCTGATACTCTTTATACTTTAGTGATAGTTCTCCCAATCAGTGATTCTTCCAATAATTTCAAATGAGAGAAAACCAGCCCCAGACAAGGATACACCAACCACCGTGCTTCAGTTGGAATCAGCTCTTCCCGATATTGTGCTGTATTGGATTTTCTCCAAACATGATCCATCTTTAGCTTGCCAAAGACTTCACTTATGGACTCATCAATCCACAGAACAGATTTCCAGATTTCTTCAGGCTTGTCCAGGTGGTTTCAGGTGGGCAGCTTTGTTTGTGCTTTGTTTGACAGAACAGGCTTCTTTCTGGGGGAATCTTGGAAAGATGCCATGTCTGTTCAAGGTTCTTCATGATTCGTGAAGCTTTGAGAGCTCTGAATGTATTTTGAAAACGTTTTACCTCTGTTATTATTCTCCATGTGGCCCTGGGTGAAACTGTTGAAGGACATCAACAGATACACATTTCTCCTTTGTCCAATGAATCGGGTTCTTGTTTTTATTCGTTGAAATAAATCGCATGGCGTTTTGTCATAGCTTTTGAGTACAAATTTAAATTTAGTTATCGAATATTTTGTGTCAGTGAAATACGGACATTGACAAACATAATGCCTTGCCATCTACTAAAGAATGTCTTGCAACTAATTTGTTTCTTTCTGTGTTCACATCTATGTTTCATTGCTAAATATTTAGCCTTTTTACATATCGTCGCTGTCAGGCGGAATCCTCGTATCTCCAAAACCGTTATTTTTCAGGAAATGAAAAAAACGCCGTACCTTATCTGCAGTGCACAGGGTTTATTCCACGTTGCAGTGGATTGTCTTGCGCTAAATTCCTGTCCTCAGACGAGCACCAGAACTAGCGGGGGTCAAGATTTTTTTTTTATTTGAGCCCAGTGTTTTGAAGACATTTACCTCAGAAGACGTGTTGATTCGTTGCGACTCTTAATAAGGAGAAATATGCCGCGAAGCTCACCCGCGGAGTGAGGAAGAGGTGGACTGTTGAAGTGTCCAATGGAGTTATGAGATTTGCGCTCAAGCTATTTTCAAGACTTTAGATTGGTTAATAACTTGTAAAAATAACAGACCCACGTGGGGACTGACCAATAGCATCGAAATGTGAAAAAATATGAAATTGACCAAATCTGGACATACGAGGTTTCCGCCCGACAGCGACGATATTTTTGTGTTTTAGTATTACTTCACGATGGGATTTTTTAGTTGTTTATAGCTAGACCATTTAAAAGGAACCTTCACACAGTTTAGATGATAAAATCTCTTACATCATTTCCTTGAATCTTAATTATTTTTGTAGTTAGTACATGTGAATGGAACAGTAGTTTTCGATTTGCTACTGTACAACAAGCACATAGGCGGTATTCATCAGAGACCTGACCTCACCTTACATAAGCATTACATAAGATGTGTTAACAGCCAAACGTTGGTTGACATGAACCCACTACCTTCACCTACACAACATATTACATGCTGCAAGGACAATATCAGCCTGCTGTGTGGCAGCCTGGCGACAGCCATATGCTAACTGAAGCTGTAGCTGGGTGATTCAGGCTCTAGTCCAGCTTGGTGGTACATGAGAACAAGTAAGTCGAACAGCCTCATTAGCAAATCAATGATGTGAACGTTGTTGTATGTATAGATGCATCTGCGTGTGTGTGTGTGTGTGTTTGCATACTGTTCCGCTCTAAAATGCAGAGTGCATTTTAAACTGGAGGCTGTTATAGATGCTGTCCCCAGGAGGGTGATTTTTGATTGACGGGTCAGTAAGAGAGGTCTTGACAGAATTGACAGAAAATAAAAAAAGTCCTTAAGGAAATACGGGTCGGAAGAGTCATTATGCTCATTGGCAGGTTTTTTTTTTAATAATGTGTTTCGGTGATCGATTGCTCGATGCGTTTCAGTGTGGAAGACAGTAAACAATCGGGGATTGGTGAATGAGAGGGAACTGTAAACTCAGCCAGTCTGCTGTACAGCACTGTACCACACTGCCCCCTAGAGGAGAGTAGAGAAAGTGAATTGCACGGTTCTTTTCAAGCACTGAGAGTGGTAATGGGAGCGAAGGAGAATATTTCAGCTATTTTAAGCAGCAGCTTAAAAGCTTCGTGTCAGAATAATAAGAAACAAAATGAGAAAGCTGGGGAATTATGGGAGTATGTGTTACAGCTGTGAGGAACAGATTTCTACATAAATAATTGCACTATAATAAACCAATAACACAAATATTGCAGCGTTATATCATTACTAAATACATGGTTTCACCAAATTACAGGCTTTTAATAAACACTATTAAATAGGTTCACATACTGATGTCACATACTGAGGTTCACATACTGATGGCCCCCAAAAGGAACGCCCATGGGACAGAGTGGTATGCATCCTTTATTACAGCATAACAGTGATCCAGTCAATGCAACTGGACATAGTGGTGAATGATTCAGAAAGAATCGTTTAATTCAAATGACTCCAATCACTGAACAGGGTAAAAAAAAATAAATCTGCCTGATGCCAGTTTGACAAGTTCTGCTTACTGTACATAGTGCTTCCTTATTCACATTATTTTGGCTGTAGACTACTGCCTGACTAGGACACTACTGTGTACTACAGTATCTCTATGGCTGATTATCTTAAAGTTGCCCTTCCACACAAAACCGTTGTTGTGTCGTGAATTTGAAAACGAACTGCTACCTCCCCGGTCAGTTCTAGCCACTTAAATGAAATAAGGGGAGAAATCAGGTCAGTTGGAAAAGCTGCTCAGTGTGACGTAGTAATGATCAAGCTCATTACTATTCATGAGCTCTCCCACTTGAGACCACGCCCCCAGAATTCGTGTAGCTCAGTGAGTTTCCTATACAGCAAGGATGGCTGAACGTCAACAGGTTTGTGAAGAAGCCGTTCTGCCGCAATTCAAGGTGATTGTAAACAAATTTCCTCTAGTCTAGGCTACTTATTGCGCTGGGTGAATGAATAGTCATGCTCTCATATCCTAGCGGTTAGCCAATCGGAGCCAAGCAGCATAGCTCATTTGAATATTCATGAGAACTGGCGCAAATCGAGCTGAGTCTTCCTGCAGGCTTTCTATACCACACTAGAATGGCTTGAAACAAGGTAACCAAGGAATTTTTCCACAATAAAATGTTAGAGAGTCCATGTTAAACTTCAGACATTACCAGAAAAGTAATGAAGTACGTGTGGCAGACACATCTTTAATGTGTTCACCTGTTCTGTGTTTCACCTTGCTTCGTTTCTCTTCAAGTCTAATCACAGCCTTCTTCACTGCTTCCGCATTCCCTGGATTAGTTGTTTATGTTTGTTTTCTAATTATGGATTATTCTGATTTGATACTGTCCATCTGTGCACTGACCCCCATGACAATCTCTGACAAAGATTCTTGGATTAGTCAAAAACATCACACATTGATTTTCCTTCCGGGGGGCACGGTGGCTTAGTGGTTAGCACGTTCGCTTCACACCTCCAGGGATGGTGGTTCGATTCCCGTCTCCACCTTGTGTGTGTGGAGTTTGCATGTTCTCCCCGTGCCTCGGGGATTTCCTCTGGGTACTCCGGTTTCCTCCCCTGGTCCAAAGACATGCATGGTAGATTGTTTGGCATCTCTGGAAAATTGTCTGTAGTGTGTGATTGCGTGAGTGAATGACAGTGTGTGTGTGCCCTGCGATGGGTTGGCACTCCGTCCAGGGTGTATCCTGCCTTGATGCCCGATGATGCCTGAGATAGGCACAGGCTCCCCGTGACCCGAGGTAGTTCGGATAAGAGGTAGAAAATGAGTGAGTGAGTGAATGATTTTCCTTCCTTCCAAAACTTCACGTAACACCTGTTTGGCAGAAATCCTAATTGATTTTGCATTGTAGTCAAAATTTAGTGTGTGGGACACCCTCTCCCATGGCGAACTGCAAGATTGCTAAGTGTAAAGCACCTGGAGACTTGGCTGGAGACTGAGAGTCTGCCATCACACCAAAATTCACAAAACAGCAGCTAAAAGTTTAGATAAGTTTGCAAGCGTATATGTATCTGCGGTGTATGCAAGTAGTAGACGTGCTCCCAATGTGATGCAAAACCTTCCTTAGGATAAAGTGCTGCTTGGATTTTTAACATCACAGATGCTCAAGGGACCTCAGAAACTCCGAATGGTCCATAACCTATAATGAAACAGACTTAACTGGTTTTCCTGCCTGCTTGTTTCTCTTTTTTGGTGGCTTTTTTTTTATTGCATTGCCCCAGCACAATCCCTTTGTCTTCCCGTTAATGGTGCACAAATCTGCCCCATTTCTACTGGTCTGCAATTCATTCTCAGAGGTCTCTGCAGACTGTGCTCTGAGTTTTTTAGTCGCAGGAATGCTAATGGTTTAGTCAATAATACCTTATAATGTGGACTTTTATAAAGGTGTCTGCATTTTTCAGAGACCGGCTTGCTTTAAATCTGGAGTAATAGATTCGGGCTGATCAATTGATTTATCAATAAATTAAAACCGTGCCTATCAGCAAAATGGACAAAGTAGGAAAAATGGAAACAGCTGTAACAGCTTTGGCATGGAAGGGGAAGCTTGTATATGTATTTATGTGCTAGCAAAGCTAAGTTCCCTGCCATTGCCCAAACACAAGGGCTGGACATTCAAATTGAAGCACCTGGTTTTAGACCACAATGATTTATTTGTATGCTTTAGGGCTCCTTTCTGCAGCCAATACAGCATGAGCTCATCTTGGGAATGACATACAAGTAGTGCACAGGGATTTTGAGCCATTCATTTTTCAGAACAGCAGCCAGATCACTATTCACTAAATACAGTACATCACATGATACTCTTGGAGAAAACTGTTTCCTGATTCACTTCTCCAAAACACCAACAAACGGCTGAATAATATTCAGATCTGGTGATTGTGCAGGCCATCGGAGATGTTAAACTTCACTTTCTGTCACCAGTCTTGTTGTGTATTGTTGGTGCATTATCATCCTGACACAAGGCACCATATTCAGGGTACAATTTGTGAACCGCTGGATGCACACGGTCCTTCAGAATGGTTCAGTAGTGCTTGGCAGTGACACGTCCATCTAGCAGTGTAGCCCATAAATTATTGGGCTTGGGGGATGCCACGATATTGCAGCCAAAACCATCACTGAATGACAGCAAAGTGAATACACCGCAATGCTGAGCACCTAACAGTCCTGGTGGTAAGCTTCTTTGGGACTTCTCTGTGCAAAAGACACTGAAGGTGGGCACTATTGAAACCAACATTTGGAAAAAATTGGCTATAGCAGGCTGACCATGAATATCCACCCTGAAGAGCTCCTGACAAACAGTTCTATTGGGAACAGGAGAGTCGAGGTGCAAATTTCATTCTGTCATACAGTATGTAGACGTGAAAACTCAAACTCTACTGTATATCGGCCAGTGTTTCAGTTTTGTTGTCCAACCCCTATATATGAAAGTCATTTAAGGACTCGTTAAGCGACATTCGATTATTTGATGTTAACAAACGTTTTCAGGTGGATTAAGGTTGGCTGTTACCCCAGGACAACCTAGTAAAGAAATTCAAAGCGATGGAAATCCAGTGACTTTAAGGAATGGATAAAAGTCCTTATTATAGTAATACTGTCTACAAATCACCCAATAATATTCCTAATCGGATAGTATTACCCTATAAATGTTCACTGTTCACGATTGGCTGGGCAGCCAAAAGAACTGCTCTATTACAGCTTTATTTATATCTATCCAAGCACACGCCCTTGTCGGTCTGAAAAGAGGAACGCGTGGCACAATCTCAAAGGGGGAACGATGTCACATTCATATCCGAGTACCGGAGTTTCTTTTGTATGCCGATCATAATAATCCCAAGTCATTTGGAGTAGACAGGAAACAGATAGAACAGATATAACAATTACTTAGATGTTAAATGTAATTACCAGGACGTTCATACTGTAGTTTTTAGTGAATTAAAATTGATCAGCTGTAGAAAAATTCCAAAATAAAATACACATCTGAAAGTAAAAAGGAGTGAAGGGAGTGTAGCACAAAATCTCAAATGAATGCAAAATTGAACTTATCTGAACTACTAATGAGAAAAAGAGGACGGTAAATCTCAGTGAAGGAACGAGTCGTTCAAATAAAGCAAACGGCCCAAAAGTCCGATTTAAAAAAAAACCCGAAAAGCTCCCCGCAAGGAGATAAGCAAGACTCTCAGAACTGCGGGTGACGCCTTTTGTTAAAACGTGTGTGGCGTCGCAACAGCAGACTAATGAATGGCACTTGCCGTGTCCATGGAGACAGAAACAGTGAAATACAAAACTGGAGCTGTTTGTCTCTGACTCGAGCCGAGCTGTATAACCTTGTGAGAACAGAAAAGCTGAACAAGAGGCTGCGACGTGTAGAACCACTTTTAAAAGCAGATTATTACTCTGCTGTAAGTAAGTGCGAAGGTCAGCAGGAGTCTATTTTCTAGCTGACAGACTGGGAACTTCTTACAGTTTTAACTCTGTTCTGAGATCCAGTCGGCAGAACCAATGATTCATTTAAAGGCCATCAACAGAGGTCAATGTCATAACCGCTATCCATTAATAAATGTCCATTAGCAGACATGCTGCAGCTACACATTAGCTTCAATATCCAGAGATTACTTCTTTCTTTTTTTCAGTAAAGCTTCATTTCAGTAGACCCGTTTCTTCTAGCAGTATTTTACCAAGGCACTTTGCAATATTGTAACTACACGCATTCAATTAGAAAACCTAATCTAAAAAAAAGTCGTACCATTTCTGAGTTCCGGCTAACTAAAAGCATCCTGCTTTTACTAAACCTTCTGACCTTGTAAGGCATAACAGACATGAATATTTATGAGTTTTTAGCAAGCCAGTCACTTGGGAACATGTAACGCTTAGCTTGAATCTGCATTTCCAGTACCCTTGAAGGCAAAAACGGAGCTATGATAATCATCTAACGGTGGCTATTAGGGTCAGCTGAGGGTCATCTTCACATTAGCTCTATTTCAAAAATGTGCATATTAATAATTTGTAATCCTAACTAAGAATGCTTCTATTTCTTGGTCACGTAGATCAAATGCTCAGCAAGCCAAGTGAATGGATTAAATTCTACCAAAGTTTCAATGCAATCTGAATTTAATGTATCTGAAAATTCAGATAACTAGAATTAAGGAGTTTTATTCAGTAAATCTTTTGTGCATGGCCAAGATTCATTCACCTCTCACTCAGCAGTTCAGTGTTTGAATCATTGAAACATTCATTCATTCATTCATTCATTCATTTTCTACCGCTTATCCGAACTACCTCGGGTCACGGGGAGCCTGTGCCTACTGTATCTCAGGCGTCATCGGGCATCAAGGCAGGATACACTCTGGACGGAGTGCCAACCCATCGCAGGGCAATTGAAACTTTCAGTCACAGGAAAAATATCAGTGAATCATTTGGTCATGACCAAAATTTGCTTATCTCTCATTCAACCACTTGACTAAAATGACCAAGATTTGTTTATCGCTCATTCAACAGGTCACGTTTAAATTAGTGAATCGTTCAGCCATGGCTGATATTCACTTTGCTGTCATTCAGCAGGTTTTGAATCAGTGAATTATTTGGCCATGACCAAGAATCTTTCGGTTATGGCACTGCTCCCAAGATCATGACCAAATTCGCTCATCTCTTGTTCAGAGAAACTGTATTTGAATCAGTGAATCATTCATCCTTAGCCAATATTCACTCCTCTGTCATTCTGTACAGTAGGTTTTGAATCACTTGGTCATGAACTACTGTAGATTCGCTTCTCTAGAGTAGCGTAGGAGGTTTCGGCTCAAATTATTTTTGGGTCATGGCGGAGATTAATGAATCGCTCCTTAATGAATCACTGGCTGAATCGGTAAAAGTCACGGCTGAGATTAGCTTAACTCTCATTCAGTAAATCAGCTGATTTGGTTGATTCATTGAGCCCTGTTTGGGCCAGAGATTTTCAGTGTTTCATAAGAAGAAGAAAAAAAAATACATTACTCTAATAATACAATACAAAATACAAAATACAAAAAATAGAATAATCAGGCTGAACAATGCAACTGAACATACAGTAGTGGTGAATGATTCAGAAAGAATCGTTTAATTCAAATGACTCCAGTCACTGAACAGGGTAAAAAAAAAAAAATAAAAAAAAAATCCACCTCTAATTATTTGTGACTAAGTAAACACCTAATCTATGCTAATGCAATATCGACATAAAACGTTGAAAATTGAAATTCACTTCCCCGTAATAGCGTACAATTTGCTGAAGCAAAAGCATACAGTAATTACTGATTATCAGTCTTCTAACCTAAGCGCCCATGTTACCATGACACCCACTCTTTAACACCCAAACTCTTGCAGACTTGCTGTGAAAGTCACACGTACACAAACACACAAACGTTCCTGAAGCGTCTATATTTGTCTCGACATGGAAATTTAGTGCAGCTGCAGCACAGTGGTGTAGCACCTCAGGAAGCTCAGGCTCTTGTCAGGTGATCAAATCTCTAGTTTTAATCAGATCTATACAAAGCCGAGGAAGCCGACACCTTTACGGCAAACGTTTGGACAATTTAGCAGAAGAACAAAGAGGATGAACTCGTGGCCGACGTACTCTGCTTTAACGTTTACGCCGGCCTGAAAAGCTGAATGAATTGTAAAGGCAGGAAGCAGCTAGGTGTAGGAAGTCCATCTGTGCAGTGTGTAGACCTGCTGTTGCAGACAAAGAACTTATTTAACACAAGCCCACGTGTCAAGCAGTATGGAGGGATTTGAAGCTGGTTCACACGAAATTAAAGGCTATATCTCACTGAGTCACACATTCAGCACATCCCTGAGCTTGTAGTTCTAAAATTTTATTGTTTCTTTCTCTTGCTGTCTCTCTCTCATTGTCTCTAGCAAACTGCAACACTCTTTAGTATCTCGCTACACATCTCATCTTTGTGTGATCGCTGTTATCTCTGTCCTTACTGCTCTGCTGGAGGATTCAATTAGATGATTGTCTCTGACGTTAACAGGAAGTAATGTTGAACCTCTCATGTCAGATTATTTTCTACAGTGGTGTGGGCCATCGGATTGTAGACTGCAGGAACCTGCGGTAGTTTCAGTTGCTTTCTGATTTGACCTTTAGAAAGTAGTGGCACTTAATCCAAAGCATTATTTTCGACTGTTGTAGAAAACTTAAATCTATAATCTTTGAATGAAAATAACTTTTTTTCACTACTAGATATTTTATGTTGTGTCATAAATCTTATTTGGCATCTTTTAAAATTTATTCAACAAGATTTAGATGTTGGGGGTCACGGTGGCTTAGTCGTTAGCATGTTCGCCTCACACCTCCAGGGTTGGGGGTTCGATTCCCGCCTCCGCCTTGTGTGTGTGGAGTTTGCATGTTCTCCGCGTGCCTCGGGGGTTTCCTCCGGGTACTCCGGTTTCCTCCCCCGGTCCAAAGACATGCATGGTAGGTTGATTGGCATCTCTGGAAAAATTGTCCGTAGTGTGTGTGTGTGTGAGTGAATGAGAGTGTGTGTGTTACCTGCGATGGGTTGGCACTCCATCCAGGGTGTATCCTGCCTTGATGCCCGATGACGCCTGAGATCACAGGCTCCCCGTGACCCGAGGTAGTTCGGATAAGCGGTAGAAGATGAATGAATGAATGAAGATTTAGATGTTATCGAACCTTTCAGGAGCTTTATTAGCTACTCTGAATCCCTTTCGCATGAATGGCCTTTCTTTCTTTCTTTCCTTCCTTCCTTCCTTTTTTCTTTCTTTTTCTTTCCTTCTTTCCTTCCTTCTTTCCTTAACTTCAGTAACCAGTAGTAAATGGTAAATAACGGTAAGCAAATGCAAATGGTGTTGGACCGCGCATGAAACCTTGATGGACTCCATCTGTAAAATCGCAAAAAGATTAAATTTTGCTCTTGTGTCTATGCAGATGTTTTGTGCAACACTATACAATAACAAATGTATAAACCCAGGTATAAGACTAGCAATGTAATAAATTGTCTTGTCTTCGTGTGGATGTTGACTTGATAAACAGAAAAAAAAATGAAAAACACCGGAATACATATATTTTCATTTCTGTACGGCAAGTAACATCTCATCTCTCTCTCTCTTTCTTTCTCTCTTTCTCTTTCTCTCTCACTGCTTCACACCCACACAACCCACCATAAATAGAGCCAAGGAACAACGAAGCATGCACACACTTCAAAAAAAGAATGGTTTCCTCATGTTAACATGTGAAGTCAATCTATTTCTGCACTGCTGGTGACAACAAGGTGAGAACCCAAAGTACAAAGAAACCATTACTATGAAATTACTATCAAATCAGAGGGAAATAGACTTGTCACACTCCAACCAGATAACATTTCAGTAACAACCGTCTCTTTCCCCAAGACTGGCATGTAATTTACTCTGGTCAGAGTACATGACATACACAGGCTGCATGTTGAGAAGAGTCAAAATGAGGTGCGACTGTGTACACGTGTGTAATGGTAAGTAATAATGGAACAAGTTCCTACGTGGTGGGAAAATATCTGAGAACGCTTGGAGAGTTGGTTCGGTCTTTCATCATGTGGCTCAAACACTGCATGTGAATGACTTTCGAAATTAAAAAAAAAAAAAAAAACTAATTCTGTTCATGCTCCAAAACTATTATCTGTATACCTACGAATTTGAAACAACTCAGCTCTAAGTTTTACACTAAACCGAGCGGAAGACACTTTTATTTATTCTTTTTTTTTTCTTCCTTACTTAACACAAAGTGCTTATCTTCAGCCGTGTCTAACGGCGCTTATTTTACAGGTCTCCAACTTCCTGTTACTGCTCTTAAACTGCAATTAGCGATGAAATAACACGGAGCAACCTGATCGTATATATTACTTCTACGATTCACAGCTATTAGCCCAAAGCTTATCGTTATTAAAGTAACTGTGAGAAGAACACAGGTTTTTCTCTCCTACTAAAATGCAGGTGCCTTCTGGTTTAACCTTGAGGGACTCTTAAAAACAGGTCAATTTAATTTGGGATAATTATTGAACTTTGCAGGCTCACAGGAGATACAGAAGAAAATGTCGGTTTAATAGGAACAGAATTAAAAAGGCTAAAAAAAAATACATGTGGAACAAGTCACAAATGATGTGTTGGTGTGTTTTAAAAAAAATTTTGTTTGAGTTTGGTGAACAAAAAAAATGCATGGTGCAGTAACTGTAATAATATCCAGTAAGTGTAATATACTGTACACTCTCAGGCTACTTCAAGAGGAAAAGCTTCATGCAATTATTTCATGCAATTATCCAATCCAGTGCAATGCATATAATCATGGAGATCCACATGCGATCAAGAGCTGCAAGTTAGCAGAGACCAAAAAAAAATGGAAAAAACTTTTGGGTCCATGTTGATCATTTTGTCTTTGTCATCTCTCACTCCACAGTGATAGTTAATACGAAAGTGCTTAAAGAATCAGGATTTCAGTTTTTCCCTGAAAGCCAACAGAGTCCTGACTGATTTTATATCAATATTGTAGCAATTAAATAATTAATTAGTTTTAACCGACTGAAAAAAGTCTGCTAAGTGGATTCTCTGTGAACTATAGAATGGTGAGGGAAAATAAACCAAGACATCCACTGAGTGACAGGCTTGAAAGGTCTGAGGAGAACCATGGGACTGATTCGAGTCGATAGGAAAGCTAACGGATCTCAAAGAACGACTCTTTTCAACCACGATGAACAGAAAAGCATCTCAAAATGTCAAACCGTTTGGGCTGCAGGAGCAGAATAATAAAATAGGTTTAATACAAGTACAATAAAATAACATCATCCGGTCTGAAACCCAGGTGATCTGGCACCAACAACCATTACTGAGCATTTGCATGAGCTACAGATATTACTATAATAGTTGGCACGAATGCTATAAAAATATATAAAATGGTGTAGTTCTCAAAATTTAAAGGAAAATTAGAAAATCAAAAAAATTCAGTGTGGAGAATCAAGGTCAATCAGGTCATATCCAGAAGCAGCAACTTCTCCAAGGAAGGAGTCTTGAACCGTCAGAGATTGGTGACATATTGTAGAAAAAAAAAAAAAAAAGAAGAGATCGACATAACGGATAGTGGAAACTGAACCAAGCATCTGCTGGAGTGTAGTGCCAGCAGGGATGTTGCTCTCTACACTACAGCTTTGAGCCAAAGCTTCTCTGATGCTGTGGATTTGTGTACGGCGTATGAAAAATAAATGCCAGATGCCATGAATGCCTGTCAGTGCTTTTGCCTCATACAGTACGGTTCGTGTCAGCAGGACTGGAGCGAGGCTTTGCGTTATTCACTTCCAAGCATCTAAATCCACTTTGTTTATTAGGCTTGTCAAGTATAGGGAGCTAATACTGAGGGAAATGTGTTTAAACAGTGATTTCACACTCATGAGGGATGTGTTAACAGTTTTTTAGAGCAAAGTAGACGTTAAGTGCCCTGTGGATGAAAGCAGTCAGAGTCAATTAAAGGAAATCCTGACGCTAGACGCGTGTCATATTATACATAGAATAAACAAAACGTATAGAAAGTAAAATTCCGCCAGTGTTTCCTCCTGATTACAGACAGCAAACAGAATTTGCACCCTGTACGTCTAAACTCAAAAACGACGATACACAAAACCACAGCGAATGAAAACCACGTCCTTCCGAACAACACCGTGTTAGACCGTACAAAGCAAGAGAGCTGCTAAAGTGGGTTAGAAAAATGTTATTCACAAGAGCTTAAAAATGACTTTCACAGAAAGCGTAAAAAAAAACAAAAAAAAAAACAGCTCAACCTCTATCTCTATCTCTCCTCGCACAGCAAAGCTGTGTTCAGTTGTCAAGAACCTTCCTCACTCGTTTTTCCGAGGCAACACCATAAATCCTGTTTTAGAAGTGAAAGCTCCCTCCAAGCTTTTCCATCAGAAGGTACACCCTGCTGTTTTGTGGGTCAGATGGATTACCACCACCTTTAAGGACTTCTGAACGACTCTTTCTTTTGCCGATTCCAGCCTGTTAAATCCCTGCTCCAAGCGAAAGCACATCCAGGGCACTTGAACAGAACCTGCTCAGCTGAACAACCCTTTCTGCTTTCCAAGTGGGTAAATAAATGCACAATTCTATCGTTTTTTTTTTTACCCCCATGTTTAGTTAACAGAGATATTTCTGAGGTGCAAGAATGTCAAACAACAATGAAGTTAATTTTGTTGACATTTGTTATAAAGAACAGAGATTAACATTCAGATTTGTACTTGAGACTTAATGTGATTTGAACTTTTCTGGTTACTAGCACATAACCTTAACTTCTAGGAGTTGTAGACGACCGGCGAACAAATTACTGTAGAGTTCATAATTCTTTGAAATATTGGATGGTTTGAAAAAGAAAACATTAAACATTTTTTTATTCAGATTCCGGTTATAAAATGTACAATTTTTGAAATCTACGTCTAAGAGATTTTTCTTGAATAAACATTTCTGAGAGCCCTCGTCCTTCAAATAAAATGTAGGGAAAACTTTGTAGACTGAAGAAGAAACATTGCTTTAGAAAGAAAGAAAGAAAGAAAGAAAGAAAGAAAGAAAGAAAGAAAGAAAGAAAGAAAAAGGAAAGAAAGAAAGAAAGAAAGAAAGGAAGGAAGGAAGGAAGGAAGGAAGGAAGGAAGGAAAGAAAGAAAGAAAGAAAGAAAGAAAGAAAGAAAGAAAGAAAGAAAGAAAAAGGAAAGGAAGGAAGGAAGGAAAGATAGAAAGAAAGAAGAAGAAGGAAGGAAAGAAGGAAAGAAAGAAAGAAAGAAAGAAAGAAAGAAAGAAAGAAAGAAAGAAAGAAAGAAAGAAAGAAAGAAAGAAGGCATGGCCATTCATGCAAAAGGGATTCAGAGTAGCTAATAAAGCTCCTGAAAGGTTCAATAACATCTAAATCTTGTTGAATAAATTTTAAAAGATGCCAAATAAGATTTATGACACAACATAAAATATCTAGTAGTGAAAAAAAGACATTCATAGAAAAATGCCTACATCACCAAAATACTTTACTCTAATACTTGACTATGTACAGTGTCTTTTGAATAATGTGACCATCCATCATCAGGCAGACACTGATTAGATTTTTGTGGTGCAAATGATTGTGGGTCAATATCTGAGCGGTCAGTAACAAATACTTTACTGCCTTAAGAAGCAGGACTTTTATTGTAGGTTTTGTGACAGACTGAGAAATAGCATTTCACCCCCGATGAGTCAGTACAGTGAAGAAGGCGAGACCTTGCGTGTCGATCTCCGGACAGGGAAGTAAGAGGCAAGCAGCAGGATTGAAGCAAGAGATGCCAGAGATGCCTTTTCCAGAGATGCCAATCAACCTACCATGCATGTCTTTGGACTGGGGAGGAAACCGGAGTACCCGGAGGAAACCCTCGAGGCATGGGGAGAACATGCAAACTCCACCCACACAAGGCGGAGGTGGGAATCGAACCCCCAACCCTGGAGGTGTGAGGCAAACGTGCTAACCACTAAGCCACCGTGCCCCCCTAGCGCGCTAGGGCTTGAAAACCAAAAAATACATAGAACCAAAATGGTCACAGCCACCACTGGACCAAATGAGAAAGGGGAGTGAAAACGCAGTTCCCCACAATCAGAAATTATCTGGTTGAATTCCAGCATTTGGGGAATTTACTAATGTTGGCAAGCCTCGTGTTTTGCAAACTGCCTCCTTGATCATGGTATTGCCCCTGCTAGGTAAGCAAACCAGGTTAGACACATCACAAACAAATTTCGTGAAGTAAACCAACCACATCTTTTTATTTCTCTTCTAACCTCTCATTTTGTGTCGCCCTCTGCCCTCTTCCACCTACATGGTCTCCCGTAAGCCAACAACTGGCGAAGGTCACTGTGATTGACAAGGGAGAGACAGTAATGCCAGATC
Source organism: Tachysurus vachellii (assembly GCF_030014155.1). NCBI lineage: Eukaryota > Metazoa > Chordata > Actinopteri > Siluriformes > Bagridae > Tachysurus > Tachysurus vachellii. Next base: position 2,514,531 of record NC_083465.1, read on the forward strand.
CCTTCCAGCCACCCAGGCAACTTCTGTCAACAACAAAAAAGTTTTTTTTTTTTTTTTTTGTTTGTTACTATAATTGTATGAGAACCCAAGCAGAACAGGATTGTAAAGCAAATTGTAATTGATGATAGACCTTGCTGCAGCCCTGAATCTACGGCATGGACTTCCTGTTGATGTCAAACCATGGTGTCTGTTGATGGGGAAATATGTCACGATTACCTAGTTTACATACCATTAGTTATCGTTCTTGTGGTGTGACTGAAATTCTAGTTGGTATACAGGTGTGAAGTGAAGTTTAAACCAGGAAATATAGTGTAGATACAGTAGTGCCCTTGGAGCCCTTGGAGGTCCAGAAGTTTCAATTTGATTACCGCTGCAACAGGTAAATGGGTGGGCTGAGTGACACAAGGCAATTTCAAAAGGTGATGAACCAGACAAGGGGCAGCATTCTGAACAATCTGTAGAGGAAATTATAGCAAATACACAGTCACAGCAAGCAGGTCTTCCCCGAGATTCTGTAGTCAGGAAAGGTCAAATTCAGTCGGAGAAATCTGCAAGTTCTGGCGGAGAGTTGAACGGAAAAGTCAGTCTTATTATCAGAAACCTCGACAGGATTTACAGCCGTGTGTTCCGGATGGACTGCCAGGGTCATGGGTCCAGAAATCTTCCTGAAATTATTTTAACTCACAGCTCACAGATGGTTTAAACAAAGGTCAAGACCTTTTTTTTTCCTTTTGCAGTCTCTTGCATGAAATTGCTCTGATAATTTAGAAGCAGGAGTAAAAATGATAACACGCTGTTTATTGTCATGCGTTTCCCACCGCGGATTTGTAAATGTTTCCTTTGCATGCCATGACACACGCAGCAGGTCCTCCTGTTTGAACATCTGTCTTTATCTTTCTCTTTTCCACAAGTCGCCTCTTTTCCTTTGCTTTCGATCGCTTAGAGTCTAGCACCTTAAACTTAGTGGATTTACTGTAGTCTTCTCGTAACTGTCAAACCCAGAACCCCCTTCAACACAGTGAATTTAGTAATATCTTCAGTCCCACCACATTTAACAGTAAAACCTGTCTGTTTAACCGCTGATGGAGAGCCGGGTTGGACGGGGAGGTGGGAGTATCGACAATATTGACTAGAACTAAATGGGGCAAACAGCTTAATGATTATCGCATGTCATCTGCTGTGTATTGACACTTCTCGACATTCATATGCATTCGTGTCACGTATTTCTTTCCCTCTGATAGGGGCTTGATTTTGATAATAGCCAGAGCTTGATACAATCAGTAAACCAGTGCATTGATCCTGAGGAAGAATATATGGCACTAACAAGCCATTCTTTTTGGAATAGGGAGCAGCTTGCTATAACGGACGGATCGATAGATGCTGTAGAGGTCGGTATAATAGTGCAGAAAAGCCCAGGACTTTATCAGAAGATCGTACATCATGTTAAGTCATGGTATAAAGCATTATTTTACAGAACCCGCTTTTCATTGTCTTTCTCCGAGAGGACCGTTTGGGTGAAAATAAATCGGCGGTGATTCGAGACGCGCAATGATGCTTGAGAACTGTATTGTAATAGTTCTTGCGTAACGCTACAACCGGAAAGATTAAAGAGGGACGCTGGTGTTATAGGAGTTACGTTCCATAACGATTTTGTTGGTGATTTTCTTTGTTTATCCTTAATTTTTTCAGCCAGTTTACTGTACATATTCTGTGTGTCCACTCACAATTAATTTTCTATACCAACAGCTCAGATAATATATCTGGCTTTAACGGTAACAGTTTCTATAGTAACACCTTGTAGTGGGTCTTATACCGTGGATTCAGCACACAAATGAAACTTAACCATAAACGAAAGATAAAAAAAAAAAAACAATGTGATGTAATAAAGCAAAAACATTTATCATTAATCATCAATATATTTTCAGTAGGGGCATTTCTATTTAACATTTAAAGAAGTAGGACGGAGAGGAATTTGTGTAAAATAAACATGTTTTGTGATTGTTGTGACCAAAATGCTTGATTTTGTAGCTTTTTTAAATAAAATGTGGAGGAAAAAAACCCTCAAGTCAGCAAATTGGAATCTCGAGGATGTCCGGGAGCCCCAGGGTGTCCCTGTGCTCTCTGTGTGGAAGGGGCATAGTCTCTTTCCCCTGTCAGTTACAACACTAGCTATGTAGAAGAAGGCAATTAACGCTTTCCTCTGAGCAGGTTACACTGCAGCATGACACAGAAGTTTAAAAACTTGTGGTTAATTACTGTATGATAGGAAAGAGGGAGAGATAGGACGACAGTGTTGATGCCACAACGTACGTGTGCGATATATGGGTCTATATCAGCTATATCGATGTAGGGGTCTATATCAGCTATATCACTATATGGGTCTATATCAGCTATATCGATATAGAGGTCTATATCAGCTATATCACTATATGGGTCTATATCAGCTATATCAATATAGGGGTCTATATCAGCTATATCAATATAGGGATCTATAGCAGCTATATCAATATAGGGGTCTACTGTATATCAGCTATATCACTATAGGGGTCTATATCAGCTCTATCAATATATGGGTCTATATCAGCTATATCAATATAGGGGTCTATATCAGCTATATCAATATAGGGGTCTATATCAGCTATATCAATATAGGGGTCTATATCAGCTATATCAATATATGGGTCTATATCAGCCATCTAATAGCAATCAGAATAAGAAGGATCTCAATAAGTTTAAGAAATAAAGCTCAGTTTGAGAAAAAGCAATGCAAAAAAAAATCTAAATTACTCTGGAAAACACAATAAAACTAATAAGAACTCACCTTCCATGCAGAGTGTTTTCATTCCTAAAATTTGCTCAATTTGTTGGCTTGATTCATGAAATAATCACGGAGGACTTCAGGCGCAACTCAACCTCATCAGGGTATTAAAAAAAAAAAAAAGGAGTGTGAAAGTGAAAAAAAGGTATTAGTTTTTTTTTGCAGGTTTATTTCATGGACTGGGGAAAAACACACACACACACACACACACACACACACACACACACACACACACTCAGCAGTGTCTATAATGCTCTTTCTGTCACATTGGATCACTCAGGCACTTCCATCTTAGGCTGTAAAGAGAAGACAGAATCTAATAGGGAAGAGATTTTAACAGGATTCTCTCCATCCTGCCTGGCACTTTTATGAGCCGTTGTGGTTTATTCAAATGGCTTCATTTATGGCAGTGTAAAGATCGGAATTAAACCTATAACTCATATGCCCATTAGAGACGGGAGGCAGCGTGCGGCGTGTGGAATGGGGGTGTCGGTGGTGGGTAATTTATGGGAATTTGTTGCATTATCACTGCTTTTTTGCTTGACTGGCCTTACAGCAGAAGGCTCTATAGTGCACGGCTTTTCTAGACATGTATTTGTTGGGAGCTAATAGATCACCGAGAAACATGGCAATAAACCGTTGCCAAACAGCCAGAAAAATTTGTCTTGGATATTTCCATGGCAGCGAGTCGTTTGTCACGTGAAATAAATTCATTATCCGGACGGCACTGTATTAAAAGGCTCGTGTGGTTTACAGCGGGAAAAAATGCAACTTGAATGTTAACCTTTGTAATTAAAGGCAGGGTCTCTGATTTTTTAAAGAAAATGTCTAGATTTGAAATCACCAAAACAAACACGCCCCTAACCCAAATGGGTCCCACCCCTGTATCTATAGCTCCGCCCCACACATACATACGTAACCCAGGCAACTAATAGAAAGAAACGTGTCTTTATCATAGCTGAAGGGAAGAACAATACGATTGCAGATAAACAAACAAGCAAAAATGACACACAAGCGTAATCATGTAAAGGACAAAGGCATATATTAGTTCTGTGTAACAAAGCAAAACCAACGTTACTCACCTATCGAGAAGGAAAAAAGCGCCTCGGCGTCTTAAGTAAAGTTGGTCACATATTCACAGATTGGAGTTTCCCGAGTCAATAACTCCTGAGTTAAACGCTGTTACTATACAAAACGCTGTTGTAGCTGCATCTCTACATTACTACGATAGAAAAGAGGTGTTATTTGTGTAGTAACAGCGTTTAGCTCAGGAGTTATTGACTCGGGAAACTCCAATCTGTGAATATGTGACCAACTTCCTGCTCCTTCAGTTCTCTCCAGCGCTGGAAAGCTGATCCTATATTAACACGTCCTACTTCTTACCTTATCGTAAGCCTTTCTTCTCTTTATTTCTTTGTTTTTATCCTCCATGTCAATGTTAAAACCGCTTTCTGCTAACGTCACACATGCGCACTGAACACTCTGTCCTCCCACATTGACAAGACCCGCCCCTTTCTGCTCATTGGCTACACGTTTGTTTTGATTTTTGTTTTGATTTTTGTTTATTATTAGGCCCGACTCTGTTTTCTGAAGCATTTCTCAAAAATCGGAGACCCCGCCTTTAACCCGTGACGTCTGTGATTATCTAGTATGTAAGAAGGAATATATGAGCACTGTGGTCAACTTAGCTATGAATCTGTAGCTTCAACGTTTAAGCTTTAACTTCATAACACAATTGTGTTCATCTTTTCGTAACTGAGCCTGAGCTTTAAGTCTAAACTACTTTGACGCTGAATCTCTCACTAATGTGCCATGGAGCATCGCTGAGAAATGGTGAGTACGTACAGTACAGTATCCGTGCCAACTGACAAAACCCACCTTTTACACTATAATGTGTTTCAAGTGGACCTCTGGTTCTATTTCAAATAGATTCGAGTGTTCTTGCTCTTTCCTAGTGCACGGCTACAGCGACTGTACTTACAGCTCCTTTTAAATATTCATCTACGACGGTGCTCGGGTCTTTCATTAGCGTCGACTTGTCGCTCGCTGTATTACCCGACACATGCTGAGCTTTCAGGCCACCCACACTTTACACCCAGAGCAAGACGGAGGAACGGAGACTAAAGAAAAGCATCTCTCTCTCTCTCTCTCTCTCTCTCTCTGTGTCTGGCCAGGCATACAGAATCGACCTTTTCTCTCGTATTCAGCTGGATCTGATTACATTTCTACAAGACAGACTGGGACAGTTTCTTGAACAGATGTCACCCGCAGACCTTTCAGCTGGTACGGAGAATTTGCTTCAGGAATCAAAGACCAACAAAGAGGACACAAAGTGGTAATGGCAAAGCTAATGTTTCAGTGCATCCAGTGCATTTTTTATTCTTCTTCCACCAACAAACGTCACTGTTAACGACGGCGTGGTGTCGTGTTAAAGCCGCTACACCTCCTGTACTGTATGTGCTCGTGCTCCTGCTGCGCTGAACAGGAAACCAGTTTCATCTCCTCACTGGTGTTCATCACCCACAATGAATTTTACTCTTAAACTTGACGGTGGATGCAGAATTCCTTTCCTTCTCCTCCCTTCCATTCATTCTTCCTTTAATTCTTTATACTGGAATTGCCTAATACTCCTAATACATGGGGTATTCATGGCCATGGGGAAGTCGTGGCCTAATGTTAGAGAGTTTGACTCCTAAGCCTAAGGTTGTGGGTTCGAGTCAACAAGGCACCGAACCCCCCACAACTGCTCCCCTGGGCACCGCAGCATAAATGCCCACTGCTCCGGGTGTGTGTTCACAGTGTGTGTGTGTTCACTGCTGTGTGTGGGTGCACTTTGGATGGGTTAAATGCAGAGAACGAATTCAGAGTAAGGGTCACCGTACTTAGTCGTACGTCACGTCACTGTCACTTCACTTTCTCTACATCTTCCAACTTTCCTTCTTCTTTATGTCTTCTTCCTTTTCCTTTTTCTTCTTTCTTCTAATTTATTTTTATCCTTCTTCCTTTTCTTTATAACATTTCCCTTTCACACCATTCCGTGTACAAGAACGACGACCCTACAACATCCCGACAGTTACACTGCTGTACGGTGCTTGGCCCCCTGTGATCGCTGCTCGCGGCTCCTTTCAGCTCGAGGTACAAACTGATTCTCAGTATTTTCGATGTTTGAGTAAACTCGTCTTTAGTAACGTCTAGGTAGAATAGCAGGGTGAATATTTATTAACCCCCACACTGGCACTCATCTGAATGTAACGTATAGAAATAAATAGGAAGAATGTATAAATTTTAGAAATTACAGCCACTGAAAGAACGAAGCTTTGAACAAACTGCATCTGATGAATGACCCCTTAAGGGTAGAATTTTGAACTCAAACACACTGTGAGCTCGTCACCACTAAGTATAATACTGATTATATCCCAAAATAAATAAAAAAAAAAAAAAAAAGAGTGATTTACAGTTCTGGGAGTGATTTATTTTATTTGGAGTGCTGTTTATTTCTAAACTCCACCTATTTATTCACTCTCACCTACTCATTCTTTCCTTTCTTCCATCCTTTTCCTATCTAATCTATTTTTTCTCCTTTTAGCTTGTTTTTTTATTTCTTTTATTCGGCGCTCGGCTACTGTTGCCAAAACTAATAATCGTTTTCAAAGTTTCGTAATCGGGGAAAGTCTATGAACAAACGCTGTGTGTCCCTGAACGGGCAAACAGAGCGGTCAGGGGCTTTTCTGAAAAGGACAAGGAACAAACCATCACACCACAGAGAACAAACATGACAGCCAGAGCAATGAAACTGCTTCCACTGCTTGTAGGTATGTTTCCTACTTAATGTCCAGAACACCCTTGTATGTGTGTGTGTGTGTATGTATGTGTGTGTGTGTGTGTGTGTGTGTGTATGTATGTGTATGTGTATGTATGTGTGTTTTTTTTATTTCTTTTTCTGCTTTGCTTCTTTTAATTCCTTTTCCTTTCCTGTTTTTCTCCTTCCTTCTGTTCTTTTATGCTTTTCTCTTCCTCCTTCGTTTTTTCTTCCCTTCGTTCATTTGTTGTTTTGTTCCTTCTTGCTGATCCTTTTTTTGACTTTCCCTCTTTTGTTGCATCCTATTTTTTTCCCCTTATTTCCTTTCATGTAGCTGTCTTTCCTTCCTTTAGCTACTTTTTGTTCCTCCTTTCCCCCCTTGTTTCTTTTTTATTTCCTTTTCATCATTTGTTGGTTCTTTCCTTCCTTCTTTTACGTATTTTCCTCACGTTCTCCTTTCTTTCCATCCATCCTTGTTTCTTTGATTTCCTTGTCTTTCATTATTTACTTTCTTCTCCTTTTCTTTCTTCTTTCTTCCTTTGTTATTTACTTCACTCCTTCTTTATTCACTCCTCATTTCAGGTTACCTTCTTCGGGTCCTTCCCTATGCATGCAGTCACGGGTAAACGGATGAAGAGAATCTACAGACACTTGATGTCTTGTGTTTTATTGCATGGACTGCAAGCTGTAGCTAAAACACTGGTCAGATATTATTCTTTCAATGGATGGTGCAACGTAACGTACGACGCAATCGCATCCTCACCCATTTCCTTTTGTCTGTATTAATGCATTAACTAGCAGACTAAAACTAGGCGTACGTTATTACATCATCGTTTAACTCTTTTTAGCTGAGTCTCTCCGGATGACTCCTCTGTGTTCGGACCAATGCGCTAAAAAAACGTTAAGGAACAAAAATAAACAAACGTGAGCCCACATATCGTGCTCCGAGGATTAAACCATGAGCGTTAATGATTGATCTATGCTTTGCTAGCATTCCCAAAAAAAAAGCTAAGCTTTTTCTTTCACAAACAAACTCTGTGACATGTGAATCATTTGTGATTGTTTGCAGACTAGGCCTAAAATGTGATGAAGGTCTTTCACGACAATAAACAAACAAATAAATAAAGAGAGTATGAGAGGTGGAGAGAGAGAGAGAGAGAGAGAGACAGAGAGAGAGAGAGAGAGAGAGAGAGAGAGAGAGAGAGAGAGAGAGAGAGAGAGAGATTCTGCCAAGAGAGTCAGCTCCACCTCACCTGCCAGTGTCAGACTGAGCCAAGATCGAAAAAGAGCTTCATCCACCTACACATGTATAAACACACACACACACACACAGAGTGCTGTCAGAAAATCAGAGGTGTATTCATCAGAGCTTAGCAGAATTTCCTAACACCTCGTGCTGCAAGCGATTGCGCAATCTGATTCAAATTCATCTCCTTTACGAAGATAAAGTCTGAGACTAAACGAGGTACTAAACGAGGTACTGATCGTGCACCGACTACAGCTTTGTGTGCTGGTGAAGTAAATACGAGAACAGGAGGGTTTTATGTCTAAGGACCTGCTTCAACTCGAGATATAATATCCAGATATATTTAGGTAAAACCCAGTGTGAGGCTTCGGCGCTCGGCTACTGTTGGCAAAACTAATAATCGTTTTCAAAGTTTCGTAATCGGGGAAAGTCTGTGAACAAACGCTGTGTGTCCCTGAACGGGCAAACAGAGCGATCAGGGGCTTTTCTAAAAAGTACAAGGAACAAACCATCACACCACAGAGAACAAACATGACAGCCAGAGCAATGAAACTGCTTCCACTGCTTGTAGGTATGTTTCCTACTTAATGTCCAGAACACCCTTGTATATGTGTGTGTGTGTGTGTGTGTGTGTGTATGTATGTGTGTGTGTGTGTGTGTGTGTGTGTGTGTGTGTGTGTATGTGTGTGTGTGTGTGTGTGTATATGTATGTGTGTGTGTGTGTGTATGTGTGTATGTGTGTGTATGTATGTGTGTGTATGTGTATGTGTGTGTATGTGTGTGTGTGTGTGTTTGTGTGTATGTGTATGTGTGTGTATGTGTGTGTGTATGTGTGTGTATGTATGTATGTGTGTGTATGTATGTGTGTGTGTGTGTGTGAGTGTGTGTATGTATGTGTGTGTATATGTGTGTGTGTATGCATGTGTATGTGTTTGTGTGTATGTGTCTGTGTGTGTGTGTGTGCATGTATGTGTATGTGTGTGTGTGTGTGTGTGTGTTTCTGAATGCGCCCAACACTGCTGAAGTGTTTTTTCACCAGACGTAAACCCAATGGTGTGCTTTAAATGCTTTGTGACAACTAGCTGATTGTTATTGTGTGTGTGTGTTGCTAAGCGCTGTCTTCGGCCACTGTTCAAGCACAGACCCCTTCGACCAACTGCTCCACATCCCAGTGGACCTTTGATGAGTTCTCAGAGAAGCTAAAGGTACTGTTGACTTTTTACTTCCTGCTTCTTTAACGTCCGGAGAAACGAGACGCTCTTCCGTTAAAGCAGCTACAAAAACACTGCAGTTCTCCGTAACGACTCTGTCTTGTTCTCTTTTGCTCTCTAGAAACTAATAAATGTAGTGAGAAAGCACAAGGTGTTTTATTTGGGACTGCTACAAAGCACTGACACTGGAGACTCCTTCCATCTATCGCTATAGAAACCGTAACATAGAAAGGAAATAATAATAATAATAATAATAATAATAATAATAATAATAATAATAATCTGAACCTTGCAGCTGTCAACACTTTCTGGCCAATCAGAATGGAGCTCATAACTGTATGTTTCTCCAGATCTCAGACGAGTGTATGGAAGCGCTCGCTGCTCAGTGGACAGAAAACCAAACCGCAGACGCGTTCAGCAACCTGAACCGACTTGCTGATGTTCTTAAGAAAACCCAAAAAGCAGGTGAATACGACTCTGAATATCTGTAACGTCTAGCTTTTTCTCATACGTGTAAAAGCACGTGATCTCTTTATTTTATTTCCCGAACAGTGTGTAAGGACGCCACGCCTAAGGAATGCCCGGCTCCAGCAGTTCAGAGTAAAGGAGGACTGGTGTGTGTCTCTGCTGACGGGAATCGCTTTTGTAAACCGATGTGTAATGAGGTATGAATAAAAGAAATCACAAAAACTCTCACACTGTTCGCAGGAAAATAAAAAATAAAATAAAAAAAGGAAACAAGAAATTAACACCAAAGCGCCCCCTTGTGGATAGATGTGGGATTTTCTCATGTCCAATCTAGACTCTCATTGCACTGTTCACACCCTTGTTCTCTCTCACACACACACACACACACACACACACACACACCACACACACACAATCTTTTATCTATTATATCTATAAGATATATTTTTTAACCTTTTTAACATTTCTCTTGCTCTCGTCCTGTGATTGTGAACGTTAAACTTGGACGTTGACACGGCGAGCTCCTCACCTTCAGCGTTACGACTTCGGGTTCCTGAGGATTTCCAGGCTGTTTGAGACATGCGGCAACACCACTGGCTACACGTGGACGACTCAGTACGTGGGCGGCAACAAGCTGGCCGTCTGTAACAGTAAGCAAAATCTTTTTGAATCCACAAAAGAAAATAAGTGCATGTTAGATCACGGTCTTTATCAAGCGCTCTTCTTTTATTATTATTATTATTATTATTATCATTATTTTTATAGAATGTTTATCGTGTTTATAGTTACTACTATCATAACTAGTTAAACCTGTTTCTTACACCTTCGGTCCAATCAGAACAGAGAGTTTTATATCTTTTTTCTGTTTTCTCGTCTCGCTTCGCAGAGAGTAACGTTCGGGTAGCAGGCGCGTCGTCCGCTTACTTCCCTGCGAACCAGGACTGCTGGACGACTAAAAGTAACTCGGTGCTGGAGCAGGAGATCATTAACGCCTTCGTAATTGAGCTGAGCACTAAAAACATCAACGGTCCTTACACGCAAAGCTGTCTGATGTGTGGATAAGAAAAAGTAGCTTACTATTTCTCAGGTGGGCTGGAAACTGGGAGTAACGATGATGAATGATATAATTAGCATCGTGTTCAGCTTATGGTTGTAATACACGTGTATGAGTCAGAGCTAATACAGATCTGGTTAATAAAGTAAAGGTGTAAACATGATCTGGAGTCTGGAGTCAATCACTGGACGTTTCCTGGGAGCTCCGACTACATAAATAATAAACGGTGACCCTTATTTTTACAGTACAGTGTACTGTAAAAATAGTGTACAGTGTACAGTGTACCCTGGATCTCCATCGGTACACCTGCTTAACACGGAGTCTACAGAAACATTGAATTATAGATAGTGATTTAATCCCAGATGATCCTGCTTTTTCACATCTCTATCACTTGTACTGAAAAGTGTTCAAATCGGTGCATTAGCTACATCTGGCGTGTACGGTAAGTAATCCTCGACCGATCCGGTAGAGTGACACACCCTGGGGAAGACGGATACAGACATCGATTCATGTTCGTTCCCAGATTTCGTTGCAACTGTCCTGCTGTTTATTCCTGTTTTTTTACTCACTCTGGTCTGTGACAGATGCCTGTGAGGGTCTTTTTAATGTTCCAGCAGATATATATATATATATATATGAAGTGAAGTGAAGTGACGGGACATACGGCTAAGTACGGTGACCCATACTCAGAATTTGTTCTCTGCATTTAACCCATCCAAAGTGCACACACACACACAGCAGTGAACACACACACACACACCGTGAACACACACCCGGAGCAGTGGGCAGCCATTTATGCTGCGGCGCCCTGGGAGCAGTTAGGGGGGTCGGTGCCTTGCTCAAGGGCGGCCCAAGACTCGAACCCACAACCTTAGGGTTAGGAGACAAACTCTCTAACCATTAGGCCACGACTTCCCCCAAAATATATATAACTATAAAAAATATATAATAGAAGTGATGGTACCAGGATGTGAACAAGAATGACACCAGACATACTCAGATTATGATTATCACGTGTTGTTTTTGGAAAATATTCTTGAGAACTCGTGATATTGAAAGTATTCCCGAATGACAAGCAACGTACAGATAGAGTTGAGAGGAAAAGTGTCCACCGAATCCCGATGACGATAATACCGTCTGAATCAAAGAGAGCTCTCTGTGTGGGAGGGGCTTAAGCTCTTTCCTGTCAATCAAAGCGACAGTAGCCAGTAGTTTCACAAGCATCTGTAAGAGCATGTACATGGGATGAGTTGGATAGCGCTTTTCTCCAGGACGTCTCTGAAAAACACGTGATGGCTTGGATTGGTAGCTGGTATGACACTTTAGTAGAGACCTCTCCAGGGTGGAGACTAAATTAGGATGGAAATTAATAATAAAAGCTCTTCGATAACATTAATTATGCATATGTAGATTTGGATGCGGGGGCACGGTGGCTTAGTCGTTAGCATGTTCGCCTCACACCTCCAGGGTTGGGGGTTCGATTCCCGCCTCCGCCTTGTGTGTGTGGAGTTTGCATGTTCTCCCTGTGCCTCGGGGGTTTCCTCCGGGTACTCCGGTTTCCTCCCCCGGTCCAAAGACATGCATGGTAGGTTGATTGGCATCTCTGGAAAATTGTCCATAGTGTGTGATTGCGTGAGTGAATGAGAGCGTGTGTGTGTGCCCTGTGATGGGTTGGCACTCCGTCCAGGGTGTATCCTGCCTTGATGCCCGATGACGCCTGAGATAGACACAGGCTCCCCGTGACCCGAGGTAGTTCGGATAAGCGGTAGAAAATGAATGAGTGTTTTATTCCTCTAATGACTTTTTTTTCTTGAACAAGTCACTTCCTGTTATTATATCATTCGTGTTACAGCAACCATCATTCCCTCACATAGCATAATTTGTATTTAGAATCTTATAAAACAGCTTTACCTCCGAGAGGTACGACATGCTCACACCGGAGAATCTTCCGCTCCTCTAGCGGACTCTCGTCCGTACGAAAAAAAGCGCATGAACATGAACTTGTGATTAGTCTTGAAGCTGCTGAGATAGAGAATAAATCATCACCAATCAGAATAAGTATAAGGTGAAATACGATCCTAAAAGTTAATCGTGTGTTATATATCCGATACGTTCCAGACTGACTAGCGGCTAGCCTCGTAATTAGCATACAGTAAGATGAGAGTAAGTGGCAAGTACGTTCACTTTAGTTCGGGGATGTTAATTAAAAGGATACGGCAAATTTAAAAAAAAAAATCAATCAATCAATCTAAATACTTATTAAAAATGCTGGAAAAAAAACATACAAACCTTTAGTTAAATCATGGAGTAGTAATGTAAGTGTGCGCACCGAGGTGCGCGATGAATAAACTGCAATCAGCGCCTGGTAATTTGTGTAATTCAAAGACATGGATGGATGTCTTGCTCCAATTACACGAGGAACAAGAAGTGGGTAAATATTTGCGAGACACTAGTGTTTATAGAAGCAGCTTTGATTGCGCTGAGTATAATAGCTCTAATTGCAGGGGTGGAGAGTTTCTTCAAGAGCATGACACATCATCCTCTACATGATTACAGCCCATTAATTACACACAGGGAAGAGAGGAACAAAGAGCGTCGGCGTCTCGCGGGCCTCGGAGATAATCCTCAGTGTCGGTGTCACAGAGTGGGTTTACAGCTGGCTGTGTACGGTAGCTTCAGAAAACACACTGAGGTAGAACTACAAAAATCAGTTGTGTTTGGTCACATTCAGTAATGTTCCCGAAAATTCATTCAGACAAGAGACGTTGTTGTAAATACTGACTATTTATTTAAAGAAAGACACACTGTAGGTTCTGTTCACTTATTTGTGGGGCATCGGTCAAATCTGTTTACTTATGAGGGTGTAGAGAGAGAGTGTGTGTGGAAAGAGAGAAAAAGTTTTTGTATAGAGAGTGTGTGTGTGTGTGTGTAGAGAGGAAGAGCGTGTATAGAGAGAGAAAAAGTGTGTGTAGAGAGGAAGAGTGTGTGTAAAGAGAGAAAAAGTGTGTGTAGAGAGGAAGAGTGTGTGTAGAGAGAGAAAAAGTGTGTGTAGAGAGGAAGAGTGTGTGTAGAGAGAGAAAAAGTGTGTGTAGAGAGGACGAGTGTGTGTAGAGAGAGAAAAAGTGTGTGTAGAGAGAAGAGTGTGTGTAGAGAGAGAAAAAGTGTGTGTAGAGAGGAAGAGTGTGTGTAGAGAGAGAAAAAGTGTGTGTAGAGAGGAAGAGTGTGTGTAGCGAGAGAAAAAGTGTGTGTAGAGAGGAAGAGTATGTGCAGAGAGGAAGAGTATGTGTAGAGAGGAAGAGTATGTGTAGAGAGGAAGAGTGTGTGTAGAGAGAGAAAAAGTGAGTGTAGAGAGAAGAGTGTGTGTAGAGGGGAAGAGTGTGTGTAGAGAGAGAAAAAGTGTGTAGAGAAAGTGTGTGTATCATGTGAGTAAAGAGTGTGTGTACAGAAAGTGTGTGTGTAGAGAGAGTGTGTAGAGAAAAAAGGAGTGTGTGTACAGAAAGTGTGTGTAGAGAAAGTGTGTGTATCATGTGAGTAAAGAGAGTGTGTACAGAAAGTGTGTGTAGAGTAAAAAAGAGTGTGTGTAGAAAGAGTGTGTATAGTGTGTGTAGAGAAAGTGTGTGCAGAGAAAGAGTGTGGAGAGAGAAAACAGCAGTGTGTGTAGAGTGTGTATAGTATGAGTAAAGAGAGTGTACAGAAAGTGTATAGAGAGAAGTGTGTGTATAGTGTGTGTAGAGAAAGTGTGTGTAGAGAAAATAGGAGTGTGTGTGTAGAGAGCATGTGTGTATAGTGTGAGTAAAGAGTGTGTGTAGAGAGAAAGAGTATGTAGTTATTCTTGTGTACACTCATTTCTGTGTAATGTTTATTTATTGAATGTACTGTTAGTAAATGGCCACTAGATGGCAGCTGATGAATAAAAAAAATAAAAAAAATCACATCTCATACACTGCATCTTCAGTGTGTGTGAAATCTCAACCCAAAGTATGGACTACAGCTGGCTGTAAATAAACTAATAGTAATGAATCTAATTAATCTGAGTAATCTGAACTAATAAAGACCTCATCACTGTGACTGGTGGGTTTTCTGCCATACATCAAGGCCACAACAAGCAGGAAGTGGACTGTATTGTATTTGGGCTTGTCGTTGACAGCTTTGTGCACTAGAGGGCAGCATTCCACAGTTTACACAGAGCAGGGACTGAGCAGAGACAGATTCCTAACAGAAACATGTAAACCTCAAGCTGAACTCGTGGGTTGTTTTGTGAACTCTTCAACAAACCATGAAACAGAACACGTTGTCCGTGAACGTCGAACTCGTGTAACTGCTGAACGAAAGCGACCTGAGTAGCTCGTCACGCCTTCGGCTTCTGTGATAATTCCTGTCGAGAGAGGAACATCGCATTTGGTTAGCAGATGGAATCAGACATAGATCTATTCGTGTTGCCATTATTTCTTTCCCATAAATAACCAAAGTGTCAAAGTGTCACAGATGATTTCACCTGCCATTATGGGTTTATGGGAAAAAGTAAAAAGTGACACAAAAACGGTGCCTCGTTGGATTCGTAACGAGCACAGTTACCGAAAGCAAGACGTGAATTTCTGTGCTGAGGGTCGCATGCAGCATCTCCAGCTCCTTATGTGCTTCTAGATCTTTCTTCAGTCTTCCGTACAAACACACACACACACACACACACACACACACACACACGAGTGGCTAAGCAACAGTAACAGTGAGGCAATGTGACTCTGCAGTTGTCATTTTTTAAGAACGAATTGTTTATTACAAGGGGGGCACGGTGGCTTAGTGGTTAGCACGTTCGCCTCACACCTCCAGGGTTGGGGGTTCGATTCCCACCTCCACCTTGTGTGTGTGTGGAGTTTGCATGTTCTCCCCGTGCCTTGGGGGTTTCCTCCGGGTACTCCGGTTTCCTCCCCCGGTCCAAAGACATGCATGGTAGGTTGATTGGCATCTCTGGAAAATTGTCCCTAGTGTGTGAGTGCGTGAGTGAATGAGAGTGTGTGTGTGTGTGTGTGTCCTGCGATGGGTTGGCACTCCGTCCAGGGTGTATCCTGCCTTGATGCCCGATGACGCCTGAAATAGGCACAGGCTCCCCGTGACCCGAGGTAGTTCGGATAAGCGGTAGAAGATGAATGAATGAATGTTTATTACAAGCAACTGTTGAAGTGTTTTCTCTTCTCAGATCACTCTGTATGCATTTGCTATGGTTTCGCTTGATTATCCTAATGTGTTGACCTGTTCTGTGTTGCACTTTAATTAGATTCATTATTTCTGTCCCACGTTGAGAAGCCTTACGTTCATTTTCTTTAAACCCGCCCTGTAAGTCGTAGACTTTCATTTTGACTTGTGTATTATTGTTTTGATGCAGCATGTCAATGTAGTAGCTCCTAATCCATTTCATTCGACCCATTTTTACATGCCGCCTGTTTCGAAGACGTTTCAGCGTTCGATTTCGCGCGGTCGATACCCCGTGTATGAAGCAACAGCTATTTGAAAGTGATTTACGGTTACACCCTGAAGAAGAACCGCCACGCTGGCTGCGTCTTCAGCACCTCCCAGGGCTGTGATCCGGCAGGATGCTAATGAGAGAGATTTGTGTGAACATCGATGGGCGTGTGTATGATTTACACAGCTGTAGGCGAAACAGCTTCCTGCCAGAGACACGCTATCTATTGATCCCGTCCCCTTCATCGGGGACATGATAGAGCAACTAGATGTTGTTGTGAAGTGGGACCTGACTCCAGACCGGATAACATGGGTAATATATATCAAAGGCTTAATTAAAGGGATGGATCTGGAGTCGTGTTATTTACTGAGAGACGTACGGACACAGAGATGAATGAGGGGGCTGCGTGTGGGTCAAAAAGATTCTGATTCAGGGTTAATAAACCGCATCTACACTCTGATGGGTATTTGACGTATTGACCGCGCCTTTCGTTCCGTCCCAGGAGCCTTGACGCGTACACGAGCTTACCTGAGGCAGGTGCTGTCTGTCTGAGGTTTCTGAATGGCTGTTTCCCTTTCGATCTTCAGTGACTCGGTGTGTGCCACTGCCTCCTCCAGCTCCCTCTCCACATCTGTGCACACGTACAATATCAAAACGCTCTCCAGTCGGCACGGCGCTTTCAAAAAGTAACCGGGTTTTAGGCAGAATCTTGTTTTCACCTGTTAGTTGTGAGTGCAGCCCCTTAAGCTCGGCACTTAAAGATTGTTGCTCGGTTTGCAAAGTGATCAGCTGCGTCTTTTCTTGCTTCAGCCTCTCTATCTCTGAGAATACGAGCGCAAGGTCAATTAGGATTTTACAGTAAAGTACAGTTCAGTGAGGAGAAGAACAGATGAACAAGAGCAGAAAATAAAGTGAGAAGTATGAAGCTTTGTTTAAGTTTTATGTCCCATACAACAGCTAACTGAAGTTGTGTCTTCGGGCGTCTGTGAAGCGCTTTTGTCAGTTTTTGTCTTTTTTGTTCGCTCAAGTATTTTTTATTATGCACCAAATGTTTCAGGTGCCCAAAACACTAATGTAAACTATTAAAATCTTTTTCTAAAGATTGCAGTTTCTTATTCTACTGACACTGAAGACTCCTTACGTGAATACTGAAATTTTTGTGAAAATGAATCAACACCTTCTGACTCATCAGAACTGAGAATTCAACAGTGCTACAATACGTAAGCGAACATCTGACTGCGGAAGGTCACGTGAGCAGGTGCAGTACGGGGAGTCAGAGCAGACAGTTCAATAAGAGGTCACACGTCACATTTATAATGTTGGAACTGCCTGTTTAAATCCTGCTCGCTAAAACCGGTTCAATTAAGAGGAGCTGAGTCGTAAGCTCCCTAAGAAAGGGCATCAATCTACCTTTGCTTAGTGCCTCAGATTCTGACTGGAGAGTCTGTATTTCAGATTTGGTCTGGTGGTGGAAGACAAGGTCCCTGTTTTTCAGCAGGTTAAAGTCGCTGTTGAAGGTTCTGATCATGTTCATAAACTTCTCTTTCTCCTCTGCTATCTCTCTTTGTATTCGCTCCTGCAGGTTTAGACATTAAAAAAAATATATACATATATATAATATACATATAATTATAGGAACGTAGGAGAAACTAACCCTCTAAAACTGATAAATATTTCAGTATAAAAATATAAAAACTGGTAAATCTGGACCTCTAGTGGTGAGGTTCTGCTATTACAATTGACGATATATAGAGGTGTATCTAATAATAATAATAATAATAATAATAATAATAATAATAATAATAATAATAATAATATTAATAATAATAACAATAATAAGAAACTCTACCTGTTAGATCACCTTATGAAATAATTAACTAGAAAATTAAATCTGAATATAAAATGCAATTATTTATAATTATACGGAATTCTTTACATATAAAAAAAAAAAGTACTAGTAAATACATTGAAATTATTCCACATAATTGCTAAAAAATAATATGCGTCTGAATGGAGCTGTTGATTTCCATGTGCGTGTGTGTGTGTGAGTGTGTGTGTGTGAGAGTGTGTGTGTGTGTTTTAAAAGATTAACTGTTAGGAAACTGCTGTGGTATAAGATGAATAAAGCACTTCAGGATGTGTTGTTTTAAATACTCAACGTCCGGTCCGCCTCACTGTTGATTATTTTCCTATAACAGCCAGACCACAAGTGTTTTGCCTGATTGGCAGCTTAATAAATAAGAAGAATTACAAAATCGTTAATAAGATTGTGGAATTTACTTTATCATCTCACAGAGATTTCCAAGCATGCAAAACATTTAAGTGAGAAATCATTTAGACTTCGGTGTAATTTCTCTCCACTATTAAAATGTCGAGTGAAGAACATGGCTCATTTGGGATCTTCATTATCTTGCCTCTGCCTCTATTTATTTTCCAAACTGCCTGCTTCCCTTCCTGTTTTATCCTCTTCATATTGGCAACAAATTGCCGAAATTAAAATAACCCCAGCGATAACTCTGTACGCACCATCTCCTCTCTGAGCCCATTCTGTTGCTCGAGCAAGTCCTTCTTTTTCTTCTCCATTTCTTCTTGTTGTCTCTTGTTCAGTTTTAGCTGCAGCAAAATTTCAGACTCCAGCTGAGCCTGGGAACAGATTTGAGGTTCTACATCATGGAGCTGCAAGACGCTTTTAATTCTACAACCGCAGCAGTGCTGTGATACACAAGGTTTCAGTTGAATGTTAGTACATGTTAAGAGCAACACCGAAGGAACACAGAGGGTGTGTACAATGCTTCTTCCTATCATTGTTTGGAGGTCGAGCTGTAATTGGAGTAATCATAAAAGCCTGCGTGTCATTAAAGAACTGCGTGATGTTCCTATAGCGAGTCAGTCAAGTGTAAAAGACACACTAAGTCATTTAGGTAATTGTTCCCACAATGCAGTGCGAGCATAATGAGAGACCTAACATAAAAAAATTCAGTCAGAAATGATCACATTTTATAATATAAAATAATATATTGTCCTCTCTTTGCTGTACACATTCGATTCTTAAACCACAAACCAGTCCTTTTGTGATGTTTCGCTGACTGAGCGGTCTTTTAAATAAAGGCCAGGCATAAAACATTAAAAAAAAAAAAAAAAATTTTTTTAAAAAAACATACATTCAAAACTAACTTTACCCGTGCATAGCAAAGCTAATTTGCATAAAGACACGCCCACAAATGACCATATATTTATGGTAAAACCTTCCCTTTCTAGTGGCCTGTTTGCTTTAGACGCCATGCTGCATGACAAAATTTAAGAGAAATACAATAAAGTAGAGCTTTTGGAAGTACAGTGACACAAATATGACTTATTTTATACCATTAGTTGATTATTTATTTCTATTTTTTTTAGATGTTATAGCTATGTGTATACATTCCTTTACGGCAATTCCTGTGCACGGTTTAATAAAGTCGTGTCGAACACATCTGTGACAGATACAAGAGCACAACGCAGGATCTGTAAAGGGTTAACCGGACTAATGTAATCCAGCGGAAACAAGCGATTGATTTTGCACTGCCGCATCCCATCGATCCTCTTCATCTTTAATGAAGCCCTCCAAATAGATCAAGAGTATCAGTCATAAAACAAATCACCCATATACTAGGCTACTGTGCATGCAGATGGGATTAAAACTCGTATCCTGCGCCATCCTGCCCTTCTTCTGTTCCGTTCCACTACCTGAATACGATTAACTGTCCAAACTTAACGTGCTGCTGACACGACGCTCAGCGTTTAATCTCTACAACTGGAAATAGATTGTTCACGTTGGTTAGAAAAGCTGAGACGCACCTTGGGTATTGAGAAGTGGGTTTGAAAACAAATGCTATATGAAAAATTTTAGAATTCATTTAGGTATTAAGAATAATCCCGATGTTATGCAAAAGGAATCGCAAAACGAATCATACACATGTACTGCTAACGTCTTATAAACCAGATGTGTTACGACAGTCCTGGAATTGCACCGATCCCCAGATAAATGACCGGAAATCACGAGGAAATTTATTCAAGCCTTGGATCAAACGGAATCGAACGGAGAGGTAAAGCAACCTGACCTTCTCGTCCAGTTCAGTATACGCACGCTCCAGCTTCTCGGTGAAGGACTTGATTTCCTTCTCAGCCTTAATGATGGATGATTTTACTGAAAGAGAAAACCATTAAAGTTCAGCGTGATAAAACTCTAGGTATGGTCCGAGATAAGGCATGACACAACACATAAACAGATAAACAAGACATTATAAAGATTCAACTGTTCTTAATTGATTTTTTTTTTTTTAAGGTATTTTTTTGACAAAATTGTTTGAAACAGAATCGACAATGAAGGCCCCGCCCACTTTACAATCACGTCATGTCGAAAATGTCGTTAGTTTTTTACACATTTTCTTGGAGAAATTATATTCATTCGCTTTTTTCCTACAAAAGTCATGATTAGCGTTTCTAAATATTCTAATAAAACTAATAAAACTAGATTTCTGTCTGCTTCTTTTATGTGTATATGTACATACAGTATTACAAACTACAAAATCCATTTATTGACTAAACAAACAAACAAACGTACTTTTGAAAAATATTTCCAGTTCACAAAACAATAATGAACTAAATATCATCAATCAAATGAAATAAACTGTAATATGTCGCCTTAACAGTCGTAATATTTGCTTCTGAGTGACAAACGCGATTAGCGCTAGTTAGCTAGTTAGCTAACGTTACCTTCATGAAGCTTTCCTGTGTTTTCGGATGTTTGTTGTTCAGCTAACAAAATCTGCTGATACAGAGAATCCAGACTCACATCATTAACATCTGAACTCATATTTCTTTACAATTTTTCTCAAACGGTTTGCCTAAACGACTTGTTTGGTGAAGGAATTAACGGTTCTGTTCAGTGTATCAGATGTGTCGATGAGTCGACTCACTAATCGACTCCCAGGCACTTTTATTTCTCTTCGAAACACGTCGAAAACGGCTCTTCAGAGGTGTGAATCGGCTCAGCTAAAAGAGTCGAACGACTCATCACTATAGGACAGTTGAAAATTGAAAATTGTGTAGACTGATAAAAAACAAACAAACAAATCAACAAACTATATATATATATATATATATAGATAGATAGATAGATATATATATATATATATATATATATATATAGAGAGAGAGAGAGAGATAGATAGATAGATAGATAGATAGATAGATAGATAGATAGATAGATAGATAGATAGATAGATAGATAGATATTTCCTGTGAACATATTATTAACTATTAACCCACCAGATTAAAAATAGGGCATAAAAATATTGCATAAATATTAAATCTGTTTATACAGAACAATTAATATATACCTATTTGAACGGATAAAATGGATAATAAATTTGTTCTAAAATTTTATCTAACATTTTAAAAATCATGAAATCTAACATTTTCTGGCACTGAAACATCAGTACCAAATACGAGTCACACATCCGTACTTTTTCATTCTTTCCAATTCCAACATTGCCTGTAATTTATCACAGATGTGCTCCTGGGTCCATTAAGAACCACCAGCCTCTGAGCTGTTTCGCATTTAATAAGCACAGTCAGCATTCAATAACTGTAATCCTGTGCCATTCAGCTCTTCAGTGTTCGTCACATCATCCTTCACCTCGTCCAATTTCCAGGGTATGGTGTTTGATCCGAAGCCACGAGGCACATTATAGTGTGAACGCTCACTCGTGACCGAGGCTCCATCAATATCGACTCAGGCTTTTCATATGATTCAGACTGATACCTTTTAACCCTACTCATTCTCTTCCAAGACCTGCTTACTCATCGTGACTGCACAATTAAAATAGGATTTTCCTGATACCGGATCATGTACACACTCGTAAATCACAATCAGAATTGTCACTAAGCTCGATAGCAAAGGATACAAATCAGTCTGGTCATTAGAGCGGTAAATTTCCAGAGCACTGCTTGCCAAAAGTCTGTAAGTAAACATATCACTTGGCACTTAAAGTTCATTAAAATAGAAGAGAAGCACATTGATTAATATGTGCATTTGAAATCGATTGTGCTTCACTACAGATCTACTCAGATATGATATGAAAAACGCTTCACCAGCCCGTGAGCTAAAATGCATCTAGATCGATCAACGGCATGTAAATTATATGTTACATGTGCAAATAACAGAGGAATTGAAATTTGATTTGTATTCAATAGTGCTGGAAAGAGAAATTAGTTAGTCTTTATTAGTTAAAGAACAACACACCATATGTTGATCCATTTAAGATGCTGTTTAATGCTGTTGATCATTGATGAAACACTTCAATTATAGATGTTGTCCCGAAGCTTCATCCACCTCCAGATTTGATCTGTTTGTGTGATTTGAGATGCTTTTCTTTTCACCATTGTTGTAATGATTGGTTATTTGAGATTTGAGTGTTCCAGGACTCCGGTTTCCTCCCCCGGTCCAAAGACATGTATGGTAGGTTGATTGGCATCTCTGGAAAATTGTCCAAAGTGTGTGATTGCGTGAGTGAATGAGAGTGTGTGTGCCCTGCGATGGGTTGGCACTCCGTCCAGGGTGTATCCTGCCTTGATGCCCAATGATAAGCGGTAGAAAGTGATTGAGTGAGTGAGTGAGTGAGTGAGTGAGTGAGTGAGTGAGTGAGTGTTCCAGGTGAAACCAATCTGGCATCAACGAGACGATTCATCTAGCAGAACCA
This sequence comes from Tachysurus vachellii, assembly GCF_030014155.1. Lineage (NCBI taxonomy): Eukaryota > Metazoa > Chordata > Actinopteri > Siluriformes > Bagridae > Tachysurus > Tachysurus vachellii. The sequence continues at coordinate 2,537,328 of NC_083465.1, forward strand.
ACACAAGCTTGCTGAATATTGTTGGCACCAACATTATGATTAAGGTCACAATTTCACTCTGAAGATGGGGCTAAACTAAAGCTTTTGACCTATTTATGTATTGTTGTAACATGATTGGTCTACTGGATACAGGCAGGAATGATCTATGAATTAACAGAGTTTGTTCATGTATATAGGATTTCCCACTATCTATATATGTGCACTACATAGGGTATAAAATAATATACCCTATATACCCTATTCTGTACATACACTAGCCATATTTGTGATTGAGTCACTCACTCTCTCTCTCTCTCTCTCTCTCTTTCTTCTCTACTTTACTGTAAATTATTTCTCTGGCTGAATCCCAAATGGCTCCGTATTCCCTCCAAAAGTGTATGATTAGTGCACTTTATGTTCAGCAGGGCATCATTTGACATACAACCACACTACACCAATAGATGGCAATCTCCACCAGTTTAATCCTATAACTCATGGCTGAACTAAAACTCACATCTCTCACTTTTCTCTTTTTTTTTTTTTGCTGATAAAAAGTGAGTCAGCCAAATGACACAAATGTGGGAAGCCAAACATGCTGCGAGAAAAGGCACATATTAAAGTTTTATACTGTTTGTACTCTACGTACTGCTTCTGTTCAGGCGATTTAAGACAAAAAAAGGTCAGTTTAGGTCAGGATAGAGTTTTTTCTTAAAGAGGATAACATGAGCTACTTTTTTTATACAAGGTTCTCTCAGGCCAGATGACACAAAGCACTGAAATCAGACCATGGCGTCTGACTTACATCATCATCTGAGGAGTGTGACCCCGAGCATTTGGGCCTACAAATAGAAAATATGACCTCAGAAGGACTGACTTCATAATTTTATTATCTAGGGGCCAGCGGAAAGACTAATAGAGTTTAAAGCCTCAAAGCAGTGACTGTGTGACTCCTTGTGTTAGACAACGAAGAAAATTAGTAGAACAGTGCAAGATTTTAGCAACAGAAGGAGACTCACGATTCGATATTAAAGTGTTATTACACGTTTATAAATAAATATTTAGTCCATTTCAGCATATTAAATTTTCAATTTTTTGTTCAGCATAGGTTTTTTTTTTTAATAATAATTATTTTCACTGAATAATCTTTTAAAATGAACAACAATAATAATCATATTATTTGAATATGAAATAAAAAATTATAAGCATAATCAATTATAATAATAATCTTCAGCACGTTTTCCCTAATTCACGTGTTAGCATATACACAAAAGGATTCATGGCAGCGCGTGCGTAAAAATAAAAAAAAAATAAAAAAAAGTGTGTGTGTGTGTGTGTGTGTGCGGGCGCGCGCGCGTGTGCTGGGGTGGGTGGTGTGGGGTGAGTGAGGGAGTGTTCGGGACCGCTGAGGTCGCAGGAGCGCGCGCTCCTGTTTAGTGCCACACCGCGCGCCGTGCCGCGTGCTGCAACTCCGGACTTTTTGTTTTTTGGACACCTAACAAAGCGATCCGTGTGTCTTTTTTTATAAACCTCCCCATGCACGAGCACCGCAAGACCATCCCGTCCCGGCGCGTCCTGATACCGGAGCGCTTTTAAGGAACCTTACTAACTACCATCACTTTTTTTCTGATTGTGGGAATCCCGGTGCTGGAACAGGAGCGCGTGTAAAGAGTGAGAAGATGCTCCGATGGATGTAAAGACCAGCGTGTGGGTCTGTAATCAGTGAGCTGCTTCACACACACACACACACACACACACACACACACACACACACACACACACACACACACAAGCAGGACCGCGCGCTAGAAACGCAGATCGGACCCGAGATGATCGTCTCCACGCTTTGCGTTCTCCTGCCGCTGCTGGGTAAGTGCCCCGTTTTCCTCACATGGATTACAAAATCTAACAACTTTTTTGTTTTTTTGTTTTTATTTACGAACTTATTCTATTGTTTCATTCAATCCTATTTCAATGACATCATGTTTCCATAGAGCACAGAACGAACTGTAACACGATAAGAAAAAAAAGTGCTTATTTTAACCGCAGTTAAAGATTCCTCTCTTGAATGAAGTCTTAGAGAGAATCTCTGTCCTCTTGGACTGAAAATGTGTTTGTTTGCATGTAAAAGACACGACAACCTCACTATGTTTTATTGTAATGGCCAGTGAGAGCAGGGGCTTTGTTTTTCACTGCAGCCTAGAATAAAAATCTGTTTGTGGTTTAATCTGCAGCTTGTCTGTGGTTAATTCTCTCCAAACTGATGTGTAGGAAGCTCATAAACCTGGCTGAGAACTTGGGAAATTACTTTTATCGACCCCAAGCAGGAACAGAAAAAGGATATTTGCTTTATAGGCACAGACTAATTAGTGTTAAATTAACTCGTATCCAGGACATTGAAGTGGTTAGTGTTGTTGTTGTGGTGTAACTGGACGAGTTAAGGATTAACATGTTTCCACGCACAGACGTCCTGCTCTCTGCAGAAAAGTCAGTGTTTGCTGCAGCGAGCCGGATGGACTGCGTCGGAGCCAGTGAGCTGTGCTTAAAGGAGCCGGGATGCAGCACAAAGTATCGGACTATGAGGCAGTGCATAGCCGGGAAGGAAGGCAACATCAGTGCCGAGGGGAGAGATGAGTGCCGCAGCGCCTTGGACGCACTCAAGCAGAGCCCGCTGTACAACTGCCGGTGCAAAAGAGGCATGAAGAAGGAGAAGAACTGCCTGCGCATCTACTGGGGACTCTACCAACATTTACAAGGTGTTCACTTCAATATCAAGTCAAGAAGTTTGTTTCAAGTCAAGGAGCATTTATCGTCATTTTAACCATATATACATGAAGCAGTACAACATTTCTCCAGGACCATGGTACTACATAGCACATAAAACAACAACTACGTACCACAACACATAGCAAAGGACATAAAGTAAGTTAGTCCTAGCCACATAATGTGCATCTGTGCAACCTGGTGCAAACAGTTACAAGTAAACAAACAAACAATCAAATATAGACCACTATATATCATTACAGATAAATATGATGCGCTACAGACACTATAGATCTAGATCATTACAGTTATCTGTAATTGATCAATCGTGATCTACAAGGAACTAGAGATCACTAGAGGTCCCTGCAGGTCATCGCACTAGATCACAACAGATAACAACCGATCACTACATATCACTATAGATCATTATAGATCGTTACAGAGCACTAGAGATCACAGGTAAATCCTTGTAATGATCTTCAGACACTAAAGACACATATAGAACTTGAGATCACAATAGTTTCACTGCAGATCACTGTGGAGCACAAGAGATCACTGCTGGCCATACTAGAACACTATAAACAACAACAGGTCAATACATATAACTACAGATCACAATGGATCGTGTAAGATTCCTATGGATCTTGACAGATCCCAATACATCATTATAGATCACTATCGGTCACACTATGGTAGATCGCTGCAGATCACACAGTACAGTATAACTATAGATCAATACAGGTAACAATACATCACCATAGATCTATATAGATTACACTAGATCACTTCAATAGATCAGTGTTTACATTATTCCTCTCAGATGAAGCAAACAGGATATTTTCCCAGGAAAACGTGGACCACAAGGTCTTAATTCTAGACTCTAGAGTGGCCATTTTGCAGAGCTAACGGTCTGGGTTATATCCCAGTCTCACTCACACACACACACACACACACACACACACACAGACAAACAAACACACACACACACACACACAAAACGTGAAAACGTGAGTTAGAGTTTATTGAGTGTGAAGCTGTTTGATCTCTCAGCCCCTTCCACCTCTGAACAATATGCACAACCAGCCGGAAATGTAAATAACAGCCAAAAACAGCCTCGTAAAACCGAACCCCACATAAGGGCATGACAATTTTATGTACAGAGCTCCATTTTTAATCATTGTGTTTGTTTGATCGACAGGAAATGATTTACTGGAGGAATCTCCTTACGAGCCCATGACTAGCCGTGCATCTGATATATTTCGATTGGCGCCCATCTATTCAGGTAGGATCGGCTGATATTATTCACTAAATTACATTACATTGCAGAGCCTTTTCTCTGATCCTGACTTTCAAACGATTATCAGGCGTTCTTGTTTTCTTGTTCACTGCTTTCCAACTTCCTTTTCTGTGACTGCATGCTGTGGAACTCTGCATGAGGATATATGGTTTGGACTGAAGTTTATTTCACGGGTACTTCATTACTAACGATGTGGAATACTGTGTGGAGTACGTGTGTCTTTGCGTCTTTGTGTGTGTGTGTGTGTGTGTGTGTGGCTTCTGATTTGGTTGCCGTTTACGATCGGCCTCTTGGTGGCAGTGGTGCTCTCTATTTCATAACCAAATGAGCTGAGCAGCAGATGGTGGAAAGCAGAAGGGTTCACTGAACCGAGTGAAGTCAAACGTTACGGGTTGCTCATCTCAAGTCGACTAAATGCTGTCCTTTAGTGCTGGAGTCAGATAGTTATGCGAGACGTAAAATATTCTTGGTGTTTTTAACGGCACGTCATCTGCGTTCTGTCAAACATAAGCTGTAGTTTTGAACACAGCAGACTACACAGTATATCATCCTCCATACCACCCTAACACACACATACACATGCAACACACTGCTAACATAGCAGCTATAATCTTTCCTTAAATGTTCTCTGGAAATGGATAAAATAAACGTAATACTACGCCATACTGTAATACGGTCTCATTTCGTGTCTACAATTCGTGTCTACGGTCTACAATTCATATAGTAACGTCTATGGACAATTAAAAAATGTCTAAATCGAATGATAAGCAGGTTATTAATGTGGATTTATTTAATGAAGAATTGACCTTTACTTTGAGGAGATTTACTTCGCTTATTTAAAATTTGTCTGCTGTCAGTGTTTTTTTTAAAGACACATTTTTTAAATAACTGATGGAATAACGTCACCGGATCGTTTCTTAAAGTTCCTTTTTTTTTTTTTTTTGAATGAAAATGTAAATCACTCTGAATTTAGATGAATAAAACATAAAAATAATTAAAATAAAGTGCGGCAATTGTGACTCCGCTTCATCACGCCAATGTTTTATTACTCATTCATTCATTTATTTTCTACCGCTTATCCGAACTATCTCGGGTCACGGGGAGCCTGTGCCTATCTCAGGCGTCATGGTGCATCAAGGCAGGATACACCCTGGACGGAGTGCCAACCCATCGCAGGGCACACACACACACTCTCATTCACTCACGCACTCACACACTATGGACAATTTTCGAGACGCCAATCAACCTACCATGCATGTCTTTGGACTGGGGGAGGAAACCGGAGTACCCGGAGGAAACCCCCGAGGCACGGGTAGAACATGCAAACTCCACACACACAAGGCGGAGGCTGGTATCAAACCCCCAACCCTGGAGGTGTGAGGCGAACGTGCTAACCACTAAGCCACCGTGCCCCCCATCTTTTATTACTTTTTAATTTTATTATTTTAATATTTTTTTCCTGTCAAGTCAACAGAATTCGCTTTTCCTTGATTAGATCAAGCGTCATTCATGTTCACACCAGTTTAAATCCAAAGCAAACCAGCAATTACTAAGCAGAAGCGCTTTTAGTTCCTGAACAAATTTTGGTTCATGACCTGTGCAAAACTTTCTCTCTCCTCCAAGTCAATGTGACTGAAATGAGAAAAAACTACAAACCTCAAAGAATCACGAGCTCCCCTTAGAGAACATGAGTCACAGAACAAAACACTATGTTAATTACAAATAGCACGCGCCTCACTACTTTTCCACGTTTGAATTTTCTCAGCATCCTTGAGAACAAAGACAGATTTACGGGGAAAAGGCCTGGAATGCGAGATCGCTCCTTATTCCCCTGTTGAAAAGCTATTGACTTTGATTGACAGCTGTGCTCTGAGGCTGTGATTCCTAACCTACAAAAGGAGTTTAACGTGTCAAGATGCCGCCGGAGACAGACACAATACGCTGGTGGAGTCTGGAGGGTTCAGGTCTCTGGCGTGTGCTGCCAATGCTCACGGCGCCTTCTCAGCAGACGGAGTTGGAAAGAAATTATGATTTGTTTGGATTTGGATTAGTTCTGTACAGGCATGGAGTTCCCATAAAATACCAAATATCCAAACAAAGTCAGAGCCCAGAAGCTTGACTCTTAGCTTGCTACTTAGAATTGTTTGTTGTTGTTAGCTCAATTCTCAAATCTGATTGGTCAGTGCTCGGAGCAGTAGCTCTGACGTCAGTATGTTTATATTATTTGTTATCGTTACAATAGTAACAGCTAACAGATGACCTGATGGATCTAAACACGCTTTCGGCTCGCTGTACACCAAGTTTAGTTGTCGATGTAGTAAAGTTTTCCGTGACGTTTTCCGTGACGTTTTTCCGCATTCATAGAAAGGAGTCTCCAGTGTTCAGTTTTAAAAGCTGGTTCAGTTTTAGACGGGGAGTCTGCAAAGTCATCGCTTTGTATTTGAGTTTGTTGACACAAATGTCTACAGGATAGACAAGTTAGCAACTTGGGGTTAATTCGTATTATGACGATCTTAGGGGGCCGTTCCACAACATTAAAAGTAAAAAAAGTACTCTAAATGAATAAATACAACAGATGTAGCACATGCAAACTGCAATGTTATATATCAGAAGAAATCACAGCACCACAGTTTTCCTCATAATGTTTAAGATTGTGGATAAGGTTCTGTTTTAATGACCAGAGGGTTACGAGGTCAATTCCCAGGACAGCCTCAGTTGGGTTTTTGAGAAAATCCTTTAACCTTCAATTACTTAGCTCTGTCCCGGGACTGGATTTCACCATAATTATAAGTCGGTCATTTCAGGATTGCGGTGGCTAAAAAATGCTTGATTTTTTTTTTCTGCTTTTTTAAAATTCTTTCAAATATTTTTGCAAAAAACTACCTGAAATTGCAAGCACAGGATTCATGGAGACACACATGAAATGACTTTCTTTAGGAGATCTGTACTCATGTTCCACACACATGAATTGAAGAAGCTGGATTTTAGCCCAAATCTGTGGAAAATCTGCATCATTTAAAATAAATAAATAAATAAATAAATAAATAAATAAATAAAGCAAGCTCCTCAGAGTTCTCCGGACAATCACAAAATCGTAAAATTCTGGAGGGACTGATTCTGATAACAGAATAATCAAACCCATTTTGAACGTGAAAAAAACGATCTGGAACTTTTTCTTTTTCTTTTTTTTTTTTTATAGCTTTTTAAACTGTATGCTTGCTGTAATTTGTATATCATATTATTTATATTTTTATTTGTTTGCTTGTTTGTTACCTCTTGCTTTTGTTTAATGTAGTTTGTTTAATGCAGTTTTGGTTAATGTAGTTTGTTTTGTGCTTAAAACAATGGCATCGGTCCTTATTTTCTATCCCATGATTTTTCCTCCTTTTTTTTGGCTTAATGGCAAGAGCTTTTTCTGGAAGGTGGCATTACATTATCCTTGTCTGTCATCTCTGTTCAAGAAAAAAATGTCAAGCCCTGAATATTGTGTTAGGAGTTTTCTTAATTTTGTGTTAAATTCTGAGATCGCAAAATTGCGACCATCCTGAAGTTATTGATGCATCACTTAATTGTAAATATCGTTGATGAGCAGTTAAAGGAATTAGACATGATACAATACACAAACATTACAATTCAATGATTAAAGAAATCTTTTAGAAATGGAGCTAAGTTTCGTGAGCACTCTGAGCAGTCGAGAGTTTCGGGTGCATGTTTAATCTGTGATGGACGAGTGATCGCAATATCGATGCGGTTTCCGCTCAATTAAATACTTTATCAGACGTCTCCTATCTTCTCCAGACCAGAGAAGGAGTGGCACTAAAATAAAACAGCTCCTGGATAAAAGGTCATGTGTGCTGGAAGAAGGATGGAGTAGTGATGATCGAGAAATCTGGCACTCAGGCACTCGTAAACACACATGTACACAAATCTGCTTCCTAATGGGCTGAAAGGTAAAGTGAAGTAGTGCAATCAGAGGAAAGCTATATTTAGTTTTAAATCCGACAGATCACCCGGATATGAATCACCGGGTTGGGCCTGAGGTTAAGAGCAGAGAGTGAAAAAGCTTTCTGATGGAAAGCTAGTGAAATGCGGAGGGTAAAGGGACATTTAAGGAATACGGGATTACAGTAAATAAACAATAGAGATGCAACTGGAAAACACTGCAAAGTGTTTATACCTCAGTCCTTTATAGTGGTTTCATGGTACTGTGACATGGGAAGCTTCCTGTTCAATCACAGAGCCATATACTTTCAGATACACCAAAAGCTGATAAAAATGTAACAGCATAACAAGCTAAAAGGATTAAAAACAATGCTTTAGCAATAAGTGCGTGATTGTTGATACTGGAACTTTTTTATTGCGTTTTTTTGGAATGAATCTCTAGCGTCAGCACTTTTCAAAGAAGTTTTCAGGACAGAGGAGTTTACGCTTGGTGAGCGAATGGAGTTTATAGGAAACGTTATGATGTAAGCGATAACAGGAGCTGGTTAGCGTTTTTTTTTTCTGACACAAAATCTTAGTCATTTCTTTTTAAGAAAAAACATACTTAATAAATAAATTAATATATAAATAAATAAAATAAACACTTGTTAGGTTTTGAAACGTTCCTCGACCTCAGAAACAATTTCCTAACTATTGTCAAGCTCTGATCCACTTCTAAGTCAAACAGAACCCTTTTTGTACATTTCTCTCTCTCTCTCTCGCTCTCTCTCTCTATCTCTCTCTATCATGAGGTAAGAGTTAACTCTGTATTACTGGCACACCATTAGCTTTAGAGAGCAAAAGAGCTCAATCACACAGTACACAACTCCCTCTCACATTACCTCTCCATCAAGCGCGCACACACACACACACACACACACACACACACATACACTCTCCATGGTCCCCCCACACATGCCTATTTCAATCACGCGCTCCTCCAAACTCGGCCAACTGGAAAAGCCTAGGCATCGCAGGCGGCTGCTCAGTCATGAAACAATCCACGATCCAGCCATTAAAAAGCACAAAAAAACAAGCAAAAAGCCTAATTCAGTTTGTCTGAAAATGTACACTTCAGAAAACAATGAAATCCATTGTCAGGAAATGCACAGCGTCGAGTTATTGAGTTTGCGGATAGATTCATCTTTACCGTCAGCTGCTTGTCATTTACAGCTTACGAGGTCTTTGAGGAAAAATGGGAGCAGCAAGAGAATGTGACACAAAGGATAATAGGCAGTGTGCTGAGTTGGTTGGATTGAAATTGCTTAAATTACTGGGTAGAGCTCGAAAAAAGAACGCGGACATCACATAATCTGTAGAAGCAACTATGAATAAAGATGAGTCGGTTCCCTGGGAGATTCTCCAGAGAAGATTTTCTTTTATTCTTATCAACATCATCATCATCATCATCATCATCATCATCATCATCATCATCACTATTCTAGCAAAGATCCATCAAACCAAAATACAAAAAAAAATCACATCATTCTGTCAAAGCTTTTCGAAATAATAAACCTATCGGTACTTTTACCGTAAAAGTACTTTTTACAGTCATTTCTCAATCTTATTCTGTAATAAAAAAACATTCTGTGGTAACTTTATAAACAGCTGAATATTACGACGTTTGATTCTTGCTATAAAAAATACAAAAAAAAATCTATTCTTTGTTCTATAATTATTTGTTCTTTCTGGAGAAGAATGGAAACAGGAAAGCTAAATACTGTAAGTTTGACAAAAGTTTGTTTCAAGGCACAAAAACACCTTCCAGAATCACTATTTGCATTAGCATTAGCATATAATTGGAGCTAGTCATGGCTGTCGATCTAGGACTGAAATATCGAAGCATAAACAGACCCTGAGGTAGGAAAGTAACTATCTAATATTTTTTTCTGAAGAAAATTATTAGCAAAGGTTTATTGATTAAAAATCAGCTCAGGAATATGAGCTAGTTAATTATTGTTATGAGTATTAGCTCTAGCTGCTAAGAGGCAGCACAGATTTGAAAGAAGAGTTTAAAATCTAAAATGTACACTAACTATATCACATGTTTACACAGTTTCTTTCATTTTTAGCCACTTTTTTTGTCATAATATAGTTATATATTATATATATATATAGAAATCTTTTTAGTTGTGTATGTGTTTCTTTGTGATGTTGTAATTCCTATTAAATTTTACCTCAGAAAAACAGATAGGTGGTTTGAAATGATATGTTCTATATAATATTTATATAGAAAAAAGGCATCATCATTGGTATAAGAAGGTTTGAAGAACTTTTTAGAACAGCAGCTCTGGCAGTAGCCACAGCCGCAAATTTGTATTTGTGCGCTAATTGTAGCATGTTATTGCTTACGTGTTATATACTGGAAGTTTCTGTGTAACAATGAAGAGGTAACGCTAGAGGTTTTTCATCATGGGTAAAAAATTCAACAGAGAAATTTGCGGTTTTTTTTTAATAGCTTGAAAAATATTAAAAAGAGAAAGAAAAAGGAGAAGCTGGTGAAGGAGGTTCTAGCTGTTGTAACACAAGTGATAGCTGGCTTCATATGCAGCGGTAAATATAACTCTAAATGGATAAAATGTATTAAAAAAATTTTATAAAAGCACATTGCTGAGGTACAGAAGGAACAAAAAAGCTGTTTATAATAATTTTGGATGCCAACAGTTAATGTGCTATATCCCAATCACCATGTGATTTATCCCTTACAACATTTCTGATATGTTGCCGTATTTTGCGTACGTGCGTATACTGTATGTGTGTTGAAGTACAGCGTTTCAAAGGGAGCTTCGACTTTTCTGTCACTGTTTTTGTGAACGGTGTCAACCTCAGGGTGGGAAAGTGTGCAGGAAAACATCTGTAGTGGCAGGCTTCCAGATGAAACAAATGGCTCTGAAGCACATCCTGATTCGTGACGCGGTGCTAAGAGGCTGTCGGGAAGCCACGCAAAGCAGAGCGCACTATCACCTCCAGACTCTCAACAGGTTTTTTTTCTCTTCATGTTAAGAGAAATAAAAATACTGTTTTGCTGATTTTTACTGTAGCATATACTGTAGGACCTGTAAAGGATTGTCGTTGTGAGATTATTCCTAATTTATATGGATTTATAACATTCAAACAAGCATCAGTTAACACCTTCACACCTCAACATCCATCCGTTCGTCCATGCTAATGCTAAACCTGCTTTGCTTAGTAAGACTGGCGACGGATGAAAACAACTTAAAGTGTTTTAGCTTGTAACTTGTCTTGTGCCATGTGGTACATTCTTCAATACTCAGAAAGTGCGTCAAAAAATTTAGGCAAAAATATCCGTAGCATGCAGCACAAACGAGATAAAACTTTACATACTTAATTTTGAAGTAAATGACTGTGTTGAGCATTCAAGTCTTTCTCTGTCCCGTCATCCTTTTCTTTTAGTATTGATAAGATGGATTGATAATTAGCTATAGAGGCTCTTAGTTTCAAGAGAAAAAAGTTTCAGCTTTGCTGTTGATTCATGACTTGCATCAGCAGTTCCGATAAGACGCTGTTTGGAAGTCTTTTGCCAACCGGCTCGCCCTTTTAACTGAATCTTTTTTCTTTCACTTCCACAATAGCAGCTCAGTGTAGCATGGTGCTAGCCTGGGGAAGTGTCAGTCATTTTAGCACAAAGCCCTTTTGTGTTGTATACTCCTACAGACTGCTTATCCCATTAGCCCTGTTAGCTGACCAGAGGGGTGCTAGAGAAGCTATCGTTTTCCAGCTCCTTTCTCTCCATTTCTGGCTTTTTTGTTCTTGTAAATGCACTGCTGTCCTCCTGGAGCTGGCTGCAGCTCGGAGAGAAATCTCCTGCGATAGCAAATCAATAAAGCGGCATGTTAAAATAGAAACTCCAGTCTGTGCGTACAAGAAATTATCGATTTTAGCCTCTCACTATTTCTGCACTCACTCTTTCTTTCAGTATCTCTCTCTCTCTCTCTCTCTCTCTCTCCTGAAGCTCTTCTGTTTAAAGTGGATCAAAGGATTATCCTTCTGTTGCTAATGCTCAGGTATAGTGTTGCATCATCAAGCACAATGTGTTCGAATCAGAGGGGAAATGTCGGTTGTACTGAGTCTTTAAAGAGAAAAAAAATCCAGTGTGGGGAAAGGGAAATGGAGCGCTGGGTCACACGTCATTAGGTTAGGAAAGCAGTTCGACACTATTCACGCAGAGCTTGTTATCAGCTTCGCGCTATTGATGGAGTGCGCAGGACATTTACGGCCGCCATGGAGCATTTAGGCGCTCCTCGAGGGATGTTAACACAGCATAGTGCGGTGTTAATGAGGCCTTACGCAACATTAAAACTCATCCTTTAGCTTTTAAACCTGCGGCTTCCCATGGCTCCCCATACACCATCTGGATGACTGGCGCTTGGAGGTCAGACGATCGCTAGCAGACTAGCAGGGCACAGAGACAAAGCTCTTTGATGGGACATGTGGCAAGTTAAGGAGTGTGAAGGAGTAAGTGGGAGTCGGATACACATTGACCTTGACCAGCAGCCTCAGCAGGCCACATACTGGGATGAAAGTGGAAAATGATGAGGCATAGAAATCGCACAGACACTCTGTACAAATCTGGACACAGATGTTTGATTTGTGAGTTTCTTTTGTTTTTACCAAAGAAGAGACATTTTGCTGACTGACCAGCCACCCAGTTTGGTATACACTAAACTGGACAGTTTGACAGATTGAAAGCACATGCCTCAGAATCCTGTTGTTGGCTAACTTTTCTGCTGTGTACACATCATTCTACATGTTAAGAATTCTGAGATGTTTTTCTGCTCACCAGGTTTTAAACTGTGTTTATTCAAGTTACCTCAGTTACCTTCCGGTTAGCTAAAATCCTTTTGGTTATTCTCCTCTCCATTGAGCATTTCCACACACACAACGTTCCACTCGCTGGATGTTGTGTAACCTCTAGAGAATGTTGTGCATTAAAATCCCAGGAGATCATCAGTACACAAACCAGGTACAGAGAACCATGCCATGGTCAAAGTCACCTTCTTCCCCATTCTGATGTTTGATGTGAAGGCTAAATAACAAACTACAAACATTCATTTACATATTTACGCAATTTGGCAGACACCTTTAACCAGAGCGATTACACACATCTTATTTATACAACCGAGCAGTTGAGGGTTAAGGGGGCGTGCTCAAGGACCCCAGTGGTAACACCTTGGCAGAATTGGGGTTTGAAATGACTGGATAATTGTATGACCACACAGGTGTACAGGTGTTCTAATTAAAATGGCCGGAGCATGAATATGTCAAATTATAACGTAGCCCAGTTTGAGATCCTATATCTGGCGCCCAAGTGTTTTTTCCGGCAAAAAAAAGAAAAAAAAAGCCAAATTACCATTTGTTCAAAAGTTTGGTGCAAAACAAAAGTGTTCATCCTGCAGTTTGCTAAAGTTTGCGTTATTGCCATGCCCCGCTCCTCTTCATCATTTATTCATGCCACTTTATTACCGTTCTTCGGAGTGAAAAGCCAAGCCGAGCCTCAGAGTGATAGAGCAATTTCCTCTTGATTACAATGCCATCGAACACTCGTTGATTTGGAAAAGCTATCATTTGCATGTGGCTGTGTGTGCACCAACCACATGCTGTAAAGCTCCTGAAAGCTTTTTTCTCAAACGCCGTTTCTCGCTTCATTTCTTCTGGTCCACTCGTGGCGTTTCGCTAAGCTTTCACACCGATCCAATCGGTGCTTGGTATTGCGCTTCCGTTTCAGTCTCTATAGCCTTTAAGAAAACGAGGTGTTAACATCGTTTTGCGGTTTTTGAGCATTCCCTTTGCTCCGCACAGCACTCTTCCAGCTGTGGTATGCTAACACTATGGTGTGCGCAGATGTGTCCCGTGCTGTCTCGGGTTCTGGCATCGACTTCACGCTGCTTGAAAAATCATTTAGCCCAAGCTGACCAGCCCACAGTTCTCATGAGGGCTTTTTGATTGGATTCAGAGAAAAGGGAGAGATTTATCATGCTTAATAGACACTGGTGACAGCTGGAGTCAGCAGGGGCTTTGGCTCTCGTGCCAGACGAAACCTCAGTCAATCACCACCAATGCATGCCAATTTACACAATTATCCAGGGCAACACGTGCTATTCTGCGTGCCAGTCGGAATGCATAAATAGGCTACTACAGTATACACCGTCTTGTCCTTCAAAGCAAGCGCTTTATCAAGCAGAAATTCGACTTCGCACAAACATCCGGCTCGACTTTTGTATTTGTATTTGATGTCAAATGAAGCAGTATGAAAAGGTTAAAGCTGCAGATCAACACCTCAATATCAATACACGTCCACTTTATTAGAGACGCCCGGACAACTCGCTCATTTATCCCATAGGGAGGTTTGAGTCGATGTTGTGAAGACCAGTTGATGTTTTTCACCAACCTTTATACAACCTTTAACTGCAATAAATGACATCGTAACAAGTTGTATCCTGAATCTAATCAGATGTATCTAGAGTTAAACCAAATGTGTGACTAGTAATCCTTTCTAGACATGTTTTACTATTTCCCATCTTCTTCTAAAATGAGATAATCCTTGATTGGTGCCACAGCAGGGAAATTACACTATACTATTCACCGATAGTTTTAGAAATGAATGAATACTGTAACTCCAGCCAAAGTATCTGCTCACAGATCAAGTCCAGAGGCTTAGTGTCCTGACATTGGGGTTATTCTATAAGATGAAAAAGTAGATAAATCTGACTATATTCAAGATATTTGAACTTGCTATGATTTTGTTTGTTTTTGTATTTTAAACAGAGTTTATTCTCAGATTAGATTCAGATTTCTTGGCTGACAGGCGTGAAACCTGACATGCTCTACCGTTCTTCTATCCTATCTGCCTCAAGGCTCGACGTTGTTATTGTATGTTCTGAGATGCCTTACGGCTCAGTACGGATGTAGAGTGGTTATTTGATATACTGGAGCTTCTCGGTGAGCTCCAAGAGGTCAGACCATTATCCTCTGACACCGTTGTCATCTGTGTATCTTATGTGCTTCGATAGTCTTCCAGTGAAAATGGACTTTCAATCAGTATAAAATTGAATGATTGTAAGTCTGATATAAAATGAGTCAGGACTGGTGTGGTTTTCCTCTGTTGGGTAACACTGAAGTAGTATGTGGTAGCTCAGTGTTTAAGGTGTTGGACTACTGATCGGAAGGTCACGGGTTTGAATCCCAGGTCCACCGAGTTGCCACTGCAGTAGTGTTAATTTCATCACCTATTTTTAATTTAGTCTTAGTCTTGTGCCAAATGTCCTTGTTAGTTTTAGTCATATTTAGTCATTCACATATCTTTTTTTGTTAGTCACGTTTTAGTCAACTAAAAGTCTCGTCATTTTAGTCTAGTTTTAGTCAAAAGAAAACTCAAGGTATCTTAGTCAAGTTTTAGTCGACTAAAAGTATTTTAATTTTAGTCTAGTTTTAGTCAAAAAATTGTAGTCTTTTTTTAAAATAACACATTATTACTGAGATTATTATTGATAAACATTTCAGTAAAAAAGTGTTTCACATATGTTTCACTCGAACTTCACTGCGCATCACATTTTTTACTTTATTGATACTGTTTTTAATCGTAATGCAAAGGCCGGTCATCGGGACATAAGCTGTCATGTACAATAAAAGAGCCTGTGCAGCGACAGGAAATATAATTTAACACAAAAAGCCTGACTAGACCAGGGGTGGACTTGCGCTCAGGATTTTTTATTTATTTATTTGAGCGGCGTGTGGAGGAATTCTTTCTACGCACACACTAAACAGTGCGAAGCCGCGAACTCGTTCTGAATATTTTAAAGGCGTAACAGCTGATGAAAAAGCAGCGACAATTGTAGACGAAAATGAAGAGAGATTTTATCTTAGTTTTTATTTTATACAAAACATTTTCGTCTCGCCTTTTTTCGTCAACAATAATGCATGTTAATTGTTGCGGTGAGGCAAAGGCGAGCGAGGATCCAAATGCAGTTACAATCTTTTATTAATCCAAAACAAGAAACAGGCAAACAGACAGGCAGGCAAGACAAGGCAGAACACTGAGCAGACAGGAAACAGGAACATAGACACAAACATCCAACAACGACCAACACCAGGGAAGTGAACAAACAGGGTAGATATAACAAACAGGAACCAATCACCAAGCAAAGAGTCAGTGACTAAGACGATACACCTGGGGGGGAGATAGAGTGCAATTAGTGTCCATGGTAACAAATGAGTGGGCGGAGCAAACAATTAACAGCAAGGCAGACAGCAGACAGAAACAGGGCAAAACACAGACAGACTCATTACATTAATTTAGTCTTAGTCAGCGTTTTTGAACAGTGGTGCAGTCTCGTCATCGTCTCGTCTTAGTCATGAAAAAAAAGGTTTCGTCTCGTCTCGTCTGAGAGACACGATCAAGACACCAACAGTGATGGTGTTGCAGAGGTGATGGTGGCTACATTATTGCTTATCTTGCATTATCAATCAGCGACACTGGTGTATATGGTACAGTACATGAAGGTCTTACAGTACATTCATTTTGTCATTCTGGTATAGACGTCCCATCACGCCATTGACGTCTTCACATCTTCACCCTAGAGATGTGTAGTGTTCATTTCTGTGTAATGCTCAAACTTGTATAACTTTCCCAAACAACATACAATATACTGTAACATTGCTACTGTATATCTTCATCAGTGTTTTTTTCCCCTCTGTATAAACTTTAAACCAACCAAGCCATTATAAATGTATCATCCAGCAGAATGTCAGACGTATCTTTTGGTGCATTTTCTGATACATTAATGCATCATTCTCCGTTCCTGTAGGAAAAATTTAAGCATTTTTGCACTCCGTTGAGAGAGAGAGAGAGAGAGAGAGAGAGAGAGAGAGACAGAGAGAGAGAGGCAGATTGAGACTGACATTGAACTTCTGCTTAAGATAATGTTAGCTGAATCGATGATGCGATGATCGATACGACAAGACGCTAAAAAAAATAATCTAGTGATTGCAAGAAGGCTGAATGATTGACAGCAGACTTGTGTTTCTGTAGTAGAGAGAGAGAGAGAATCGATAGCGCTGAATTTCTCATACAAATTAGCATTTCCTAGCTGACTAGAAAGAAAACTCGGGGAGATTTTTTTTGCATGACTGTCGCGACTATTACTTTATTACCTTCACGATTCTCCATACAGTTTCTAAGACGGTTGTTTTCATACTCGTAGTTTTCGTAGTTTAATAACAAGCAAATTCGTCACGTGTGCTAAAGATGTAGACGGAAATGTTTCCTGTGGATTTAAGGAGATGTTCGTGGAAGGAGTCTCCAGTGTCTCAGCGTCAGTAAGTGAGATCTTATAGGTAAATTGGTACAGTTTTGGTAAAAGCTTTGGTTTCCTCTGACTACAGACTGACGGACAGACTTAAGCCGCGTTCACACTGCAAGTCTTAACGCTCAATTCGGATATTTTGCTCAGATCTGATTTTTTTTGTTTGGCTGTTCACATTACCTTTTAAAATGTGGCCTATATCAGATACCAGTGTGAACTGTTTGCTGTTTTGAACTGACCCGCATGCGCAAACGAACAATAACAATGAAGTCACACGCAGCACGCCGTTGCGCTAAAGTTGGCGAGGTTATGGAGGAAGTAAACATTTTCGCTTTTCTTTCTAAATGTTTGTGTAATGGCAGCACAGAGACGCAGTGTTTTGAAAATTTTCGGACGTCGAGGGCAACTTTTGATTATTTGATCCATTTTGTAGGCGTAGTCACGTTTGTGTGCGTACTCGCTGGCGCATAATTGTGACGAATGTCGATGTAGATTGACGCAAAAGTCGCATCAAATCCGCCTCGGTTGTTCACACTGCGGCCACATTGGAAAAAATCAGATTTGGGTCTGATTCAGGACCACATATGGAAGTGGTCTGAATCTGATTTGAAAAAATCAGATCTGGGCTAGATTTGAGTGTTCACACTACTCCTGAAGAAGTCTGACCTGGTCACTTGACCCCAAAAAAATCAGATTTGGGTCACTTTTACCTGCAGTGTGAACGTGGCCTTATTGACCCTGTCTGGAGATCGGCCGATGCTTACGCTGGTGTATTTGAGGAACAATCCTCAAAAGCCCATTAATCTAATGAGAAATCATCACCTACTGTGCAGTCCTCCACTAAAGCAGCACTTATACAAAATATTGAGCGATCGATGTCTTCCAGGCACGTGTCTGTGTTTATGCATGAACTCCGTTGCTATTGGCGCTCAGCTTTTTGTTTTTCTCAAACACAAACCGGACGAATCCATCCTCTAGGAATCTTTTTCCCAGACACGCATGCTGTTTGATAGAGTTTCACTCGTTCTTGTGTTCAGATCAAGCTGAGAATATCTGCGGCGTCCCGTCGACACGCCCGTGTAGTCGGTGCAAACGTGTTCATCCGCTCTATGTGTTGTTTCCATGGCGACTTCTGATCGACAGGAATCTGGGGGACTGGGGCAGAATTCTCACAGCAAGATAATGCAATATTATTATTATTATTGTCATCATTATACCACAGCTCTCTTAAATTCTTGATTCTGATTGGTCGGATGGTATTGGTATCTATTTTCGTAATTCGATTAGGTTCGAACACCTTGTGGTTTCTATGGTAACAATCGAAATGGCGAAGGCTCAACAAATAAGAAACGATGCTGTTTTTTATTGATGCTGGTGATACGTTGGAAGTTTTCGGGAAGGAGGTGAAAGGAGTCTCCAGTGATCACAACATCACAAACACCTCCATGTAACCGGTTGCCGTAGTAATGGACATGCTCACTTCTAGTCATGAGTTTCTTCACTATCTCAGTAACATGACCAGCTATGACTTTTTCCATCTCGTTCAATTTAGAAAATCGTGTTTTATGGATGTTTATGGTCTAATAGTGGATAAAAATTTGACACGAGATGCATTCAGGCCAATGAGGATGGAGGTCATGGTGCACCGTCACACCAGTGTATTCCCACATCTAATAACCTCTGATTGTTTTTTTTTTTAATTCTTTTTTTTGCATGTGTGAAGCATGTTTCTTTTCACTGTATCTGTCCAACATCTAAAACCGATCTGTCCAGCATCTAAACCGACGATCTCAGGTCGTCTGAATGATCTTAGCTGCCGTGAATATATTTCTGTTTTTTTTCCTATTCTTATGATACAAAGTGCATTATTTTAGTGAATGTACATGAGTGAGAGTGAGATTCTGCTGATCTTTAGAGTACGGTGCAATAGTTTGAGCCCCTTGCTAAAAAAAAAAAAAAAAACTCGATAATTTATAATTAATAAATATTTTTTTATATTATAGTTTTTTATTCTAGTTAATAATTATGTTATTATTTATAAATGGAAAAAATAGAGAATAGCTAAGAATTCAGATAGTAGACGAACCATGGCGTTTGGTGCCTGGTGTGTCTTAAGCCCTATTCGGACGGGATTAGTTTTACGTGGGGACGTGGGGGTAAAGTAATTATTACCAGAGCTTCTCTGTGATTTTAGTCCCGTCCGAATGTGCCATCTCGGTAATCATTACGGACGATGTCAGTAAAGATTACGGCAACTTTTACCTTCTGTAAAAAGGTCCGGAAAAATGACCTCAGGTAATACTAATCCCGTCCAAATAGACCCGCTGTAAATATGTACGGTAAAATTCCGTCATTTCCTGTTTAAAAGTAGTTTTTGGCGCGTTTTGCAAGCATGGAGGCGCCATGTTGTCTGTTTGCGCACGTGATAACAGGAAGCAACGTCATACACACATGACGACAAGGAGGTTACTGTGGTGTGTAAAGTGAGTTACCCCTCTCACTTCTGCTATTTTTACTGAGATGTCCTGTCCCGTGCGAATTGGCCAATTTATATTACAGACGTCCTGAGGTAAAATTGCATTAGTCCACGTCCCCACGTAAAACTAATCCCGTCCGAATAGGGCTTTAGTGTTTAGTTTTGCACTGAATCCATTGAATCCAAACATAAATCCGTTCACAGCTTGCGTCTGTTGTTAAAAGCAGTTAGAGCTGAAGTAAAGTGATGATTTGAGTGCTAATAACTTAGATCGAATAAGATTAACGAAGCAAACACTGAGTGCCGAATAAGTCTTGGCTAATCGATTTTCAGTATTATCTTTTGTTTCTTTTTATTTCGAGAAAAATATCCTAACACGGTGTTTTAATTAAGTCTCTGTTCAGCATTCTCACCAGATTTTGTGAAATCGTGTTATATGAATCAATTTGAACAGAATTTCGTATAAATGATAATAAAATCTAAATCTAGCGAGTCTTGTTTGCAGAGGGAGACACCAACAGCAGCCACCGGAGCGCTCCAGTCACCGTGAGCCCGGCCCAAAACCCCGGTAGAAACAAGAGATCAAATCCGGCTTGGGAAGTTCTGGGTAAATAACCCAATACTGCATGCTGAATTGGGAGACAAACTTGTATGTGTGTGTTTGTTTGTGTGTGTGTGTGTGTGTGTGTGAGAAAAAAGAGAGAGAGAGAAAGATAGAGAGAAAAGAAGGCAGTATAAGTCTGAGTGCTCTAAGGTCATATATCATATAAAGACTTTGGAGTCTAGTGACGTGCCTTTGAAGCGACGATCCCTCGGAAAAGTGAAGGTGTGTGTTACAGGGCTGAGAGACTGTAAGTCAACATGTCAGTCAAAACCAGTGCGAGAACAACAAAAAAAAAGTTTACTTTTTGTTATTGTAAGTAATAGTGATGTAAACCTGCTTGGTTGCCATGGTTACACTTGTGCTGACCAGCAGAAATACAGAGTTTCGATACAAACGTCCCGGCGTCTAATATACGAGTAGCGTACAGTACAGTATGTGTCTAAGGGATCAAACACACACGCGGCATCATTAGAGGAAAATAATCAGCGATGACGAGAACGTTACTGAGGTAAGCAAGCAATTCTTTTACATTCTCAACATTGGTTTTTTATCCATATAGAGTTACATTTAATGGCACCTCATTAAAGGTTTTATTATTAATGTTATTTCAGGGTTTGAAATGAAAATATGAGGACAACTTGTCCAAATTTAGGTCTCAAACCATACACTTCTCTCTCTCTCTCTCTCTCTCTCTCTCTCTCTCTCTCTCTCTCTCTCTCTGTCTCTCTCTCTCTCTCTCTGTCTGTTTCTCTGTCTCTCTGTCTCTCGCTCTGTCTCTCTCTCTCTCTCTCTCTCTCTCTCTGTCTCTCTCTCTCTCTCTCTCTCTCTCTCTGTTTCTCTATCTCTCTCTGTCTCTCTCTCTCTTTCTGTCTCTGTTTCTCTCTCTCTCTCTCTCTTTCTCTCTCCCTCTCTCCGTTTCTCTCTCTCTCTTTGTCTCTCTCTCTCTCTCTCTCTCTCTCTCTGTTTCTCCCTCTCTCTCTCTCTCTCTCTCTCTCTCTCTCTCTCTCTCTCTCTCTCTCTCTCTCTCTCTCTCTCTCTCTCTGTTTCTCTCTCTCTCTCTCTGTTTCTCTCTCTCTCTGTCTCTCTCTTTCTCTCTCTCTCTCTCTCTCTCTCTCTCTCTGTGTGTGCTATGGCTGTAGGCAAGATTACATCACTGTAGCTCTGATTCACTGTAACTGTGTGAAGCTCTACGCCACTGGCGCTGTCTGACCCCGGCGCCCTGATCGCACCGAAGTACTGCTTACTTTTCCATCGAGTAAATAAAACCAAACCTGTCATCCGTTATCATGATCCATCTTTCACATACGTTCCACAACACCGTACATGTGGAACTGTATACGGATGAATGACGTATGATAAAATAGTTCGTCGTTCAAAGTCCGTAATCGTACGGTATCAATTTTACTTGTATCGAGGCTCTAACACCACGAATGCCTGAGCTCGTGTTTACTTGGGAAGGACGTTCGATAAAGATCAGCTCAAAAATCAGAGAAAAAAAAACAACAAAAAAAACAGGTGAAAAAATTGACGTGGAATATGGAGTGCAGATGAAAGCGCCAGCGCTTTGCCTTTCTTCATTGAAGCCTGTACTTACAGAGCATGAATAATTCATGGCTTTTAGCACAGTGTGAGCCTCATGATGGAAGTGGAACCATTTTGTGTTTGCCCCGCTCAACGTGGGCCTTTTGTTCACGTGTCGAACAACCTTTTTACAAGATGTAAAGCTCACAAGAAACATATTGCTGCTTTGTACTATGTTCTGTTAAACAGTAGACAAAAGGAAATAAAAGAAATTATTAATTGTTCCTGGACATGAGATTAACCTCTTAAAGATGCAGGAGTAAAGTATTCAGTATTGGCTAGGATCGCTGTGATTGACAGGGCAGATCATATAGGCCACACCTCCTACAGAGTAAGACTGAGAATGGTTCCAACCTTAATCTTGGGTTAGAATTTCTGTCTTCTGTCTTCTATTTAATATGCACCAAATTAAACAGAGACCTCTAATCAGCTCCTCACATCCATTACAAACCCAAACTGTCCCCTAAAGTGAGAACGGTTGTTGAATTTAAGGTGGAAATCTCGGCCTCAAGCCGCCCGATAACGTTGAGTTCACAGCGAGAAAGAAGTGAATGCGGTAATTGTCCTGAAACAGCTGAACCGGCAATGATGAAATCTCATGGATATAAATGTAATGAGCTCAAACACGCAGCATATATTTTAAACTCGAGATTTCTGCAAATTAGCGCCAAATGGTTCTCCATTAAAATGAACTCAGAGAGCACTGCATTTCTTAATGGGGTTACTCAAGGGTTCTCAGGGTGGGTAAGGGTTCAAGCTTGTAGACGGAGAGCCTCTTGGAAAGGCTTCTGAAAAGAAAACCTTCTGAAGAGTTCCAGAAAATCTCAGAACCTGATTACAGAACCTACATATGACCTATATATATATATATATAAAAATTTTTTTACTGGTATGTCAAAAGTTCTGGAAGCTTCTTCTACAAGTTGAGCTCACAAAGGCTTCGACCATCAACTCCAGACACTCTCTGTCACTCACTCATTTTCTACCGCTTATCCGAACTACCTCGGGTCACGGGGAGCCTGTGCCTATCTCAGGCGTCATCGGGCATCAAGGCAGGATACACCCTGGACGGAGTGCCAACCCATCGCAGGGCACACACACACACACACACACTCATTCACTCACACAATCACACACTACGGACAATTTTCCAGAGATGCCAATCAACCTACCATGCATGTCTTTGGACCGGGGGAGGAAACCGGAGTACCCGTAGGAAACCCCCGAGGCACGGGGAGAACATGCAAACTCCACACACACAAGGCAGAGGCGGGAATCGAACCCCCAACCCTGGAGGTGTGAGGCGAACGTGCTAACCACTAAGCCACCGTGCCCCCCACCCACCAGTTCATTTCAATGTACACTTTGGAGTTGTTCAGAATCTGTGACACTCAGCATTCTTAGCCCGAGACTCCAGACTCGGAGGTGTAAATATATAATATATGACAGACAGACAGACTCTTTTATATATTTTTGTAAATGAGCCCATAAAAACCTCACAGATCCAGTTTCCCAAAGACTTTTTTTTTTATCCCGGATTTCAATGTGACCTCAAACGGTATGGTTGTTCACGTAGGCTGAATCTCACCCAAGAGATTCGCTTCGACATCGTTTGCGTATAAACACATGTAGAACAGTCCTAGGATTTGTCCTTCATGCTGAAATCTCTCCATTGCACCTCTGCTTCTCTTTTTTTTGCGTTGTTTCTTCCCAACTGTTCGTTTGAACCTGAGACCCTGTTACCACAAACACTGCTTTGTTTCTCAAGTATCTATCTCTCGAACTTTTTATTTCTCTGCATCGTTCAGATCGACAGCATAGAGTCAAAAAAAAAAAAAAAAAAAAAAAAAGAGGCGTCTATGAATATTTAAAACTTCACCCTAGCATATTAGCATACAGCCCTCCAGACAGGCAAATACCCATCCCAGGCGCCCTAGATAATATTTGTATTTTTGGCAGCGGAACAGAAATTAAACTCGTAACATTAGCATAACAGACAGCAACGCGGCCCTGGTGTAAATAATCCAAGCTGGTTGTGAGAAGAGGGAGGAATTGTTTCTGCGCTTTTTCTCTCCTCCCGTTCTCTCGTGTGCTGTTGATGTAGTCACTGGCCATTTGCTTATAAAAGGATAAATGTGCCAATCGAGTCAGCGAGCCCGAGCCGTTCCGTTTACGCATGAATAATCAGCGCCACGCGACAGGTGACCGGGCAAGAAAAAGAAGACAGAGAGACCCTGAAATTGCATTCCGGTTTTAGAGCATTATCACGATCCAAGCTGGCATGGCGAGCATCCTGCAGGGCATTATGGGTAATGAGAGTGTTTTTGTTTGATTTGTTTGTTGCTCGAACCCGCCAAAGGTTTTTTCACCCATTAAATTAGCATCTAGCTTTAATTCAAAGGCCACCTGTTTACCTGGAACGTCGAGTCAAAAGGCTAGGAGGCGATTTCTGTCCTCACGCTAGTGTTTCGTTCTGGTTTAAGATCCGATGTTAGCGGTTTTCACAACTTGTCCCTCATTTATAATTCACACTGATTGACTGAAACACGAGGAGGCAGATGAGAGGATGAGTACGCCGGGAGGACGGCATGTCCCGGATGGCGGGGCTGTGTGTAACTCTATATTACAGCACTGGAGCTGGACGTGCTGCCTAACAATTGACGTGGAAGAAGACATTAATTAACATCTAGAGAAGGAGTCTCCGGTGTCAGAGCTTAGCTTTAATTTTACTGAAAAAAATAAAATAAAATAAATCAGTTTATAACGTTATTCGTCACGTTCCACAACATTATTGTAACTAAAAATGGATGAAAAATACTCTGTCTTGTAACTGCAAGTTGGATTCGTCTCACCTCCATCTTTTTCACCCAAAATCCACAGGGTTGCAAATTTTTTGCATTTGACCGGTAATGTAAAGGAAATATAATAATATACAGAAATGAAAACAACTAAACCTAAAACTAATCATCTAGTTTAATGAATCTGACGATTTTGTTGCTCCATTTGGAACCTCATTGGCTCTGTTTCCATTTAAAAACACAATTCTTTGTGTTATACGGTAAATTGTGGGTGCGTCTGTATGGCGGATACACACAAAAAAAACATCTTTAATCTTCAGTACTTTGTCTTGTGAGTATGAAAACATTTTATATGTGAGTAAATAACATTCATTCATTCATCTTCTACCGCTTATCTGAACTACCTCGGGTCACGGGGAGCCTGTGCCTGTATCTCAGGCATCATAGGGCATCAAGGCAGGATACACCCTGGACGGAGTGCCAACCCATCGCAGGGCACACACACACACACTCTCATTCACTCGCGCACTCACACACTACGGACAATTTTTCCAGAGATGCCAATCAACCTACCATGCATGTCTTTGGACCGGGGGAGGAAACCGGAGTACCCAGAGGAAACCCCCGAGGCACGGGGAGAATATGCAAACTCCACACACACAAGGCGGAGGTGGGAATCGAACCCCCAACCCTGGAGGTGTGAGGTGAACGTGCTAACCACTAAGCCACCGTGCCCCCTGAGTAAATAACAATTAAAAACAAAAAAAAACAAAAACATGAAATTAAGAAAGAAATAATTTAGAATCATGTTCAATAATAAAAGAAAAAAATACTAGAATTCCATGTGGTGCCAAAATTAATGGGAACAAATTGCGCATATGTGTCTGTATAGATCTCCCATAAAAAAACAAACAACAAAAAAAAACAAACACACACACAAAAGCTACACAAAGTATTTGAAGCTCAAACCAATAAAATCTTAAAATTTTGTAAAAAACAGAAGTCGACTAGTTCATGCCTGGCACTCAGCTCACACTGTGCACCATTTTCCAAAACCCTGTCAAGTGACGGACTAAACGGTCTGCATCAGAAATCTCAGCACGGAAGCTGATTGCCGTCGTTTTTTTTTTGTTTTTTTTTGGATGACTTTATTAACTCAGATACACCATAGTAAAGCTTCACACCTGTGTGTATGGTGTGAGTGTGTGTGTGTGTGTTTGTGTGTGTGTGTGTGTGTGTGTGTGTGTGTGTTGACTCTTTGGCACCCTGTAGGGAGGAGTTTATAAAAATGCCACTTCTTTTCGCTCGACTTATTCGCTTAATTTTTATTTCCCTCCTGAAGTGTAGTCAGTCATGGTAGAGGCTCCTGTATTACAGGCCAAATCCCCAGCCAGAGATTTTCCTCGCCTCTTAATTCACAGATTTACATGCAAAGCAACCCGGACGTTTTTTTCTTTTTTTTTTGCTCTTAAAGAAGGCAGCTGAGGCTGAAATGTAGCCAGAATGAATATAATCTGGGCTTTTCATGAAAAAAACCAAGGTTACGTTATTTAACGCATCTGTTCAGGTCAGGACTTAAATGCGATAACTGTCCAATCGACCAGCTGTTTAAATTGTATCGCTGTACTGGTCAAACATTTGTAGACAATCTGTTTGACTTTCCTCTATGTATTAGAAATATAAACGATATACACTCACTATCCACTTTATTAAGTACAACTGTCCGACTGCTCGTTAACGCAAATTTCTAATCAGCCAATCACATGGCAGCAACTCAATGCATTTAGGCATGTAGACATGGTCAAGACGATCTGCTGCAGTTCAAACCGAGCGTCAGAATGGGGAAGAAAGGTGATTTAAGTGACTTTGAACGTGGCATGCTTGTTGGTGCCAGACAGGCTGGTCTGAGTATTTCAGAAATTGCTGATCTACTGGGATTTTCATGCACAACCATCTCTAGGGTTTACAGAGAATGGTCCGAAAAAGAGAAAATATCCAGTGAGCGGCAGTTCTGTGGGTGCAAAAATGCCTTGTTGATGCCAGAGGTCAGAGGAGAATGGCCAGACTGATTCGAGCTGATAGAAAGGCAACAGTAACTCAAATAACCACTCGTTACAACCGAGGTATGTAGAAGAGCATCTCTGAACACACAACACGTCGAACCTTGAGGCGGATGGGCTACAGCAGCAGAAAACCACACCAGTACTAGTAAGGTGTACCTAATAAAGTGGCCGGTGAGTGTATGTTGATGTGACTCTCACTTCAATGCTGTTTAACTGAAATGGTGTGATGATGCGAAGTCAGTGTTACCGGCTCGATGCTGATTATTTTCTCGACACGTCACGTTTTTAAATGCCTTTAAGACAAATAAAAAAAAACTAAAATAAAAATGTATGCTGTTTAACTCTAAGTTTACAGCCTAAAGCAGTGGTCTTCACTATTTTTTTCATGTGAGCCACACTGATAGGACAAAGTCAATAGGAGAGCCACTTTCACCGCAAAGTATGCCAAGTTATTCAGTCTTAAATAGCTTATCTGCTTAAATACAATGTACAATATTGCAATACAATAATTACTTAAAAATCATTCTTTATTATGCATTATTTATTACCTCTTTTGTCACTGTCACATTGCTTTGTTGCTGTTCAATTTGAGCTCGGGATTGTTTGATAAGAAATCGATCCATTTTTTAGTCCGTGTGTGTACAGTAAACACAAGTTGTTAACTAGCATGAAACACAAACTAGCTTCTGGCAGGCCGCCAAAAACTGGCTATTGCGCAGAACCCAGTGAGTCAGTGACGAGTCAAATAATATATATAAATAAATATTATTATTTGTAATAGAGCACATTCGTTTTTCTATGCTTCCCTGATTGTTTTTAATGTTATTTAAATGAAAAATAAATTTTAACCACATGATCATATCATCGTATTATTTACTGCCATGCGAGCCGCATATTAAAGCTTGGCGAGCCGCAGGAGGCTCGCGAGCCACGCAATGAGTAACGCTGGCTTAAAGCATTTAAAATGTCCTACAAACACACTGAAGAATCTTGATTTAAAATAATCAAGAGCGACTTACAGTACATGTATCTAATTTATATAGCTGAGCAATTGAGTGTTAAGGGCCTTGCTCAGGGGCCAAGCAGTGGCAATTTGTGGTCCTGGGATTCAAAGGATCAGTAGTTCAACACCTTAACCACTAAGCAACCCTTTTCCTAATATATGATGGTTACGAAGCAGCCAACTGACCTCAATCATTTCTTGCCAAATTGAGGTGCTTTTAACTTCTCGACTTTTTACTACCACTCAAATCACTCAGATTTCTTTTTCGTTTATCGGAATTCTTTTCTCTTTCTTTCTTCTCATCAGTGTTTTTCAGCGAGTCTGTACCTGCCTTTTATTGACCAAACTCAATAGCAGCGAAATCATTTAACAAGGGCAGAAAGTCCATAATCCCTGACCAGACATTTTCCATGTTCTATAATTTACTGCAGCATATAAAATATTCACTATTTGACATTTATGATAAATATTAGAATGCAAGAAAATACAGTACCATACAGTACAGATCTCAAAATCGAGTTATCGAACACATCAGTAATGATAAGCTAATAAGAAGTACACAAAAAATGAATAACGTCAGCGTGATGCAAGTCAATAGCATTTGTATTAATTAACCTGATTAGCCGCTCAAGTACGTACCGCATATCTAGTAGCTAACAAAGTGTGAAAGTACAGCAACACATCACACAAGCATGTTGTCGGTGTGAGATATAGTGCCCTGGCAAGACCTCAGCTTTAAACCTTTCGCACATGTGAAATGTTTTTAATGCACCGGTTACACAAAGCCGCTGAGACAGTGTCATGGGTTATGTTTCAAATCAAGCAATAAGAACCGGCTTTAACCCCTTTACGGGACACTAATGAAATGATGTTTTCACACACGTGAGGCATAGAACACATCAAAAAGCAGCGTCCCGCGTTAAATTAGATTAGACGGCTCATGTGACGTAAGAAAGCAAAAAAAAAAAAAAAAAAAGAAAGTCTGCCGTGAATTGTTAGCGTTAGTAAACGTTAGCAAAGGTTAAGGTTTCAGCACGGAATGTAATGTATACAGCGAGACACCCGTTCTGGCTTCGGAAAAAAAGGTCAGCCGGAACGCCAGGATAGGGTCATGTGACGGTTTGCCATCTGCCGTGCTCTGAATCGGAGGAATCGCAAATGCACACACTCGCACAGTCTGAGAGTTCTTTCGATAACATCATTAGAGCCTGCCTCATTAAGCGGGATCATTAAAGTCAGGCTTTTAGGTTTCAAATTGTGTACTTCGATTTGATCAGGACTTAAATCAGGGCTGAATATAATTTTAGAGGGTACAAGGGATATGATTAGATTACAGAAGGAATTGTGTAGCAGAAGGTTCCCAACAGAGAACCTGTCTAAAAAGGCTTCTATCCATCCATCCATCCATCCATTCTCTGGACCCATTCTCTTAGGGTCCACACCTGGGGACTCAGGGTACCAGGCAAGAGGAAACCCTGGATGGACTGGCAACCTGTTGCAAGGTTCAATCACACACTCAGGAGCTTGTTGTGGCCTAGTGTTTAAGGTGTTGGATTACCAATCGGATGGTTGCGAGTTCAAATCCCCTGTCCACCGAACTGCCACTGCTGTGCCCCCGAGCAAGGCCCTTAACCCTCACTTGCTCAGCAGAGGGCTTCTGCCAAATGCCGTCAAAGTAATGTAATGCACTCACTCACACAATTTCGAGATGCCAATCAGAATCCAAGACGTGTTGATAAACTGGAGGAGGAAACCAGTTAACCCTGAGAAAAACATCACATCCTCAAAGCATGCAGAGAACATGCACACCCAAGGTTGTAACATGAAACCACATCAATCATCTACAATTAACTTTCCTTTCACTTGAGTTCTTCTGATAGGGTTACCCTCTGAGAAGATGTTCACCTGTGATTATCATCATTTATCACGCCGGTGAATTTCCCCAGCGGTGCTTCCGGGAAATGCTTCAGCGATCTCGCGACGCCACGTTGCGTGCTGAGAAAAAGCCAGTAAATAGAAGCAGCTGGAGTTGAGAATTGCGGCCTGCCTTTTGAGAACAGAGAAGCTATTCGTTTGTGGGAGAGTCGACGCTGGAGAGATGCCATGTTTAGCCAATGTGGGTGTGAACTTGTGGGAAATCAATGATGATTGCCAGTCTGCTGAGGGATTTGTTTGGAAGCGAGCGCTGAAATTAAATGTAGTCTGTTAGCGCTCTGCAATCTGCTTAGAGGAACCTTTTACACGTTAGACGTCCAGAGATGGACGAATACAAACAACTATAACAAAACAAACAAACGGAAATTCCTCTTTAGATTTGGATCTCTAGCTTTTGGACACCCAGGTAGTACTTACAAATCCTCTGAGCGCTCTTTGTGCCGGACGTTGATCAGTAGAGCTACTGATATTGATTTCCTTGTGGTCTTGAAGCACATTCACAATAGTGGAACTTTGCCATATTTTGGTGTTACACAACACAAACGTTCAGGGAAAGTCAGCTTTTGTTTATGCAGACACCAAATGGAGCCGAGGTCGTCTCGTTGTGTCCTTTGATGGAAATGTAAATTATCGCATCCAAGTGTGAGAAGAGAAATAACATTTTAGAATTGTTCGTGTATTTTTTCTGTTCCGTTGTTACTTTGCGTATAAACAATCGATCGTTGAGGTATTTTCAAGCTCAGATGCTATTTGTATATTTACATCTAAAAATGCCAAGTTGTCTGTAATGCCAAGATGAACAAACAAGGTCTACGGAAACGTCCTGCTTCTCGAACCATATTTCAACATCTACACAATGTGAAAAAATTCCTACAGTATTTCGTCCCCCACACTTACCCCGTGTGCATTTAATCAGCCATGACCACTGACATCTGACGTTTGCCTTGTTGATGTTTTTGTTGGTTTTTACTCCAGTAATGAGGTTGCTAATAAATAAGCAAAGCTTATAGCTGTTACATTAGCATTATGCCAGCAAACTGCATGCCTGAATGAAGAAATTTGTCCTTATTCATTAATCAAGTTTTGATACTGAGACTTGATAGAATCAGCTGAAGTGTTTCTGAGACCCTAAAATTGCTAATACACATGTTTTGCTAGTTTTCCATATAGTTATTAGGTAAAGGTCATTAGTGAATAAACACCAACTGACCAGAGGCTTCTGTGGATACAGATTATTGGAACAGTTAAATTACATTAAATCATATCAAAGGGATCTTCTGTTCTGTGCACTATGTTGGCAAAAGTATGTGCCCTCCTCATGTGTCACACCTGTACTTCACTAGATTAGGGTTCGAGTTTCCTGGTCTGAGAGACTAGTCGATAGAGCAAGCTAATAATAAAGCGTTGCACAAAATGTATCATTGTACGTATTTTATATCACAGACTGTTATATACAGTGCATAAATATTACTAATCATACCGTACAGCCCTTTCCCAGGAACCTGCCCATCCATTGATCCATAAAGTCTTGTACTAAGATGTGTGTGTGTGTGTGTGTGTAGTTGTGCAAGTAGCTCTGAAGCCTTCTGAAAAGGTCTTGCACATCAAAATGCGATCACACATGAAGGAAAATCTTGTAACCGACTTTTGTCCTGCTTTGCAATATCTCCAGGAAATCCTCCGCTTTGCTAGCGTGCACTGCCTAGCGGTTCTGCGATCTCCATCCATCCCATCTCTCTCTCTCTCTCTCTCTCTCTCTCTCTCTCTCTCTCTCTCTCTCTCTCTCTCTAATACTGTTTATCCTTGTACAAGATGATGGAATATAAATATAAAATTCTTACTCATAATTTTATATCTGTACTCTTAACACACTTAACTTTAGGGTTTATTTATGTCTTTTAGCTTCTAACAAACGTTTCATATCTGCCGTTCAGTGGGAGCGCCGTTCATGCGACATGTTCGTTTAACATAAACGAAGCATATATTAACACATATTACCATAAATTAACATATATTGAATATAAATTAAAAAATATATATTTTGTTATTTTGTTTCATGTAATTAAATTAGTGTAAGTAAATTTGTGATTTTTTTTTTCTGGCTTATTAAGTATAGTGTCTATAATTTAGACATTATTTACAGTAGTAATGTGCCATTTGCAAACGAGTCAACTCTTCGATTCAACTCTTTCACTAGACTCTTTTATGTTGAGACCTGACTCACATTTACAGTAATTATCTATTTAATTTGAGTCTCTGCAAGCGACTCTTGAGGTGTCGTTAAATCACAAAGCTTCCAGTCGAACTTCTTTCCGACGCCCGAGCCGTTCATTAGCCTGAACGGCGAGACGTGTGTTAAACTCTGTGCTATGCGGAGGAAGTGCTGCAGTGCTGCGTGTTGATGTGTTGTATCTACACAGTGTATTAGTCGAGAATTAATTATCAGGATAAATAGCAACGGCGCAGAGACACAGCAAGAACGATAATGTTAATGCAGCGACGCACTCTTGCTGTATCTGTCACCGCACATTAATTGTGTCTTAACGCTTATTAAAATTGATTTCAGATAATATGATGTTATTTTGTTAATTAGGGGGTCAAGTAGAATTCCAGAAAACTATTAAAGCCAAAGAAGAACAATGGCTAGAAAAAAGAAAGGAGGAAAAATTGTTTTGTTTTTTTTTCACTTGAGTCATTTAAATCGACTCCTAAATGATTCGTTTCCTTTGCCAACAGACACCAGTAATGAACCAGGTTGCAATAGTAAAGAATTTGGAGTAATAACTAGACAAAGAATTGAAAAAATCAACCGAACGGTGTGTGAATGCAAGGTTTGGCTTACAGTATGAATGATGATTTAGGTTTTTAAAAAAGAGAAAGGAGAGAAAGGTAAAGTGAAGTAATAGGCATCATGGGACTGAGAGAATCAGTGAAAGTGTGTGTGTTCCTTCTGTAGCTGACAACAGCATTACGGACTACATTTGAAATTCATAGCACTTAATGATATGAAGCCTCTTAATCCAGGAAAAATCGATCCTTAATAACCTTTGAAACTCTACATTTGCTCCTCGGTCGCTGCCAAAAGCCGTCTCAGGCACTCCAGAGGCTCGGATCTCCGTTCCCTCGCATTAGCATTAAAGACCATGAAGCAGCATTAACCCTCATTTTATAACAATACAACTCTACGATGTCTTTTCAAAAGCCGATATATCGCATTCTGGTCTGAATTATTCAGCAACACTAACTATATTCATAGAAATAGACAGATGTGTTCATCTCAGGGTAAAATAATCTCCAATCTTTTATTGCTTATAAGAGACTTTGTGTCCTTTTTAGGGTCAACACTATATCATTTATTCTGTAATATAATCTAGTAAAATAGATTCAACATACAATTAAAATGGCAGAATGATTAATTATCATGCCGTCTTAATTTTCCAAAAAAATTTTAAGATTCGTTTTTTGGAAAATTCACAATTTTTTCTTTAATTTTATTTCTGTATTTTTTTGTATAATCTATTAATTTTTTTTATTTAATATCACCAATATCACAATCATGCTGTCCAAATGGTCCAATACTCAAAAATGTAATAACATTTTTGTTTCATTATTTTCTAGTTTCATTTTTTTTTCTAAATTATTCTAATTGAATTAAAAAATATAATTTCTTTTTTTTTTTTTTTTTTGGTTGTTTAAACAGTCCTTAATTCATGTATCTATCTATCATTTATTTTCTATTCTAAGCTGGAATTAAGGCCTTATTGTGTCCTCCTTGTACACACTATTAAAATCCACCCTGCTTACCGAGTGAAACTGCATTCATCTTGAACCTCGAGCCGCAGCGTGTTTGTCCTTTATGTCACATCGCTGAACCTGATTTCACAAACGGCTGCTAAACGATTCCTCACACAGTAAACGCCTGACCTGCTTTCGTACGTAAACACGGCAGACCGAATGCTGAAGGTGGAACATTTTGGCCGCCTGGCGTCCTTCACGTCCCTGCTGCAGAGACACGACATCCTGAGCGCACGCCTGTAATTACTCGGCCGAGCTGCGTGTACAGCCGGGTGGCTGCGGGGCTGATCTCCAGCGAGCGTGAGATTAAGTCCAGGATGGAGCTCTAGCCTTGAGTGGTGCCCTGAGGAGCCTCTTTAATAACACAGAGAGCTTCTCACACACGTGGATAGAAGAAAGAAACAGTGCTTGACATGACAGTTGGAGAGAACGTTCAGCTCACATCAGCGGCTAAAGGTGTGAGAGAGGCCGAGCATCTGTATTGTCTCAGTGTGTAATAATAATAATAATAACAATAATAATAATAATAATAACCCAGGGGGCACGGTGGCTTAGTGGTTAGCACGTTCACCTCACACCTCCAGGGTTGGGGGTTCGATTCCCACCTCCGCCTTGTGTGTGTGGAGTTTGCATGTTCTCCCCGTGCCTCGGGGGTTTCCTCCGGGTACTCCGGTTTCCTCCCCCGGTCCAAAGACATGCATGGTAGGTTGATTGGCATCTCTGGAAAATTGTCCCTAGTGTGTGATTGCGTGAGTGAATGAGAGTGTGTGTGTGTGCCCTGCAATGGGTTGGCACTCCGTCCAGGGTGTATCCAGGGATGCCCGATGACGCCTGAGATAGGCACAGGCTCCCCGTGACCCGAGGTAGTTCGGATAAGCGGTAGAAGATGAATGAATGAATGAATAATAATAATAATAATAATAATAATAATAATAATAATAATAATAACCCAAACCCAGTGGAATTTTATATTACTTTCTTGATATAAGTGGCTTAACTTAACTAATAAAATGGCTTAACTGACAGTTTTGTCCGCACAGCAGCTGGACTATTAATATTATTACTGTACAAACTGGTGTAAAAGGAATAAAACACTTCAGGTTGTCAGCAAGATTCCAGTCCTTCCTGAAAATAAGCAGCTAGAATCATCCATCCATCCATCCATCCATCCATCCATCCATCCATCCATCCATCCATCTGTCCTTCCTTCTTTCTTTTCTTCTTTCCTTCTTACTCTACCAACCCCCACCCCCACCCCACCCCCTCTTTCTGCCTCACCTGTTTTTTTGCTTTCCTTCTGTTTCATTTTTTGTTTTGTTCTTATTTTCTTTTTAAACTCCCTTCCTTCATTTCTTTACTTTCTTCTCTCTTTTTACATCTCCTCTTCCTTTTGCTATTCTCCATCTCTCTATACTCTATCTCTATCTTTTTTCAGTCCCGCTCTCTGTCTCTCTGCGCTGATAAATAATAGAACATGTTTTTTCCTCATAATCGCTGTAGGTCAGGAGAAGAGATGGAGGAACAAATGAAAGGAGATCTGGCGTCATATCGAGACTCCGAGATGCTCCACTGCGTAATTATTATTATTATTATTATTATTGCGAATGAATTCCATTGTGTGCGTATGGTGATTTTACACGACCTCTTTCTGTATGCCAAGTTTAATTAACGTGTATACGGCTTTAATATTTATGCACACCGAGGCTTTATGGTGCTGGCAGGAGCTTGGAAGGGAATTCATTCATTCATTCATTCATTCATTGATTCATTCGCTCATTATTTTGCTGGCTTTTGGTTTTAATCAGACAAACACGATTACTGTAAACAGAAGCTTTTCTCAAAAACGATGGCAGTGTGTGTCATCTTGGGTTTAATAATCACACATCCAGTTTTAAATCCGTTAGATGTACAGAGTGTGTGCTTGAGATTATAGGTCTGTATTGTACAGGAGAGCTTCAGATGTGTCTTCGTTGTAATCACTGGTAAATTGTGGTGGTTTAAATGGAGTTAATCACTTTGGGATGCAGGGTTATTGGGAAAAAATTCTAATTCAGGTTGGGATCAGTAATTTCCCTTTGCATCATTTCCCTTACCACCCCATCCATCCATCTAGCCTTCCATCAATCCATCCACTGGACAGAGTGTCAACCAATTGCAAGGCACAATCACACACAATCACACACACACACACACACACACACAATCACACACAATCACACACACACACACACACACACACACAATCACACACACACACACAATCACACACAATCACACACACACACAATCACATACAATCACACACATACAATCACACACACACACACAATCATACACACACAATCACACACACACAAACACTCACAATCACACACAATCACCCACACAATCACTCACACACACACAATCACTCACACACAATCACACACACACAATCTCACACACACACACAATCACACACACACACAATCATACACACAATCACACACACACACACACAAACACACACACACTCACACACACTGTGTGTTTAGGTGGGACTCGAACCCACAGCCCTGGTGGAGTTTCAAGAGCTTTGCGTATACAATGTTGACTTTTAACAGCAGAAACCGAACTTTCTTTGTCTTTGTGTCTCTGAGCGGCAGTATCGTGTCTCACAGATGACATTTACACACAGGAATTTCTCATCAGAAATTGCTTCTGACTTGTGGTTAAAGAGGGCAGGACGTGTCATTATTTCGATCCTGTTCTTTCTGACACCATGAATTTCCTGCCACAGACCACAGTCTTGACTGGTGACATTGGACTAAAGTCAGAGTTTCTCACAGCGCAGTTCGTCTTTGAATTTTAAAAAGCTTTTAAACCTTAGAGAGTCTTCTGGATTTTCTAGAGTAGCAAATTCCCTAAATATGTAGTAAGTTAGAACTTACGATTGGAGACCCAGCCCACAGAAACTGAGCTTGTCAGAACGTTACGCTTGAACTTGGAAACCAGATGGACAGAGATGTTTCACATGTGCTGGATGCCACATTTAATCCTTAAGATGTTCATTAGATGGGGACACGGTGGCTTAGTGGTTAGCACGTTCGCCTCACACCTCCAGGGTTGGGGGTTCGATTCCCGCCTCCGCCTTGTGTGTGTGGAGTTTGCATGTTCTCCCCGTGCCTCGGGGGTTTCCTCCGGATACTCCGGTTTCCTCCCCCGGTCCAAAGACATGCATGGTAGGTTGATTGGCATCTCTGGAAAATTGTCCGTAGTGTGTGAGTGCATGAGTGAATGAGAGTGTGTGTGTGTGCTCTGCGATGGGTTGGCACTCCGTCCAGGGTGTATCCTGCCTTGATGCCCGATGACGCCTGAGATAGGCACAGGCTCCCCGTGACCCGAGGTAGTTCGGATAAGCGGTAGAAGATGAGTGAGTGAAGGATGAATGTTTATAAGATACACCGGGCAGTATGCGAACGATGCTGCTCATCCGGACGTATAAAATAAAATAAAATCAGTACAGAGCTGATAAGTGACCAGTAATCATGTCCATCAAACCTTCTGCACAATCTGTGCTGCTCATCTCTGAGCCCAAAGGATATTCTCTACCTCTATTCTTTATGCTTTGTAGCACAGGATTTGTTTTGCTAATGTGCAATGTGCTTCTTCAGAGATTTATAACATACACGGGGGCTGCCTGCGTATCGGGGCTCGACGAGATGATTTTCATTATGAAATGTGCATTTCCGAAATGGCTTTATTGCCGGTTACTATAGCGACAAAAAGCCTCCGTATTACCTTATAAATCCTACGTTGTTATTCCATTCTGACCCAAACAACAGCTTTGTGCCGGTAATTCATTTAACTAGTGCTTTATTCTGTTGATATACAAAAAAAAAACAGCGTGTACCACAAACACACACACACACACACATTTAGATAAGACATAAATATTAAGCTAACGTATCGTTCTTAGAGAAAATATCCAGAGAAATATGTCATTTTCCCCCCCAGTGTTCCCAGTGCACACGCTCCCAGTTTATACTTTTAAAATGTCACTGAAATGCCACTTATAACCATTCGTGATCTTTTAACTTAAGTCGATACGACAAGATCAGATTATTGCTCTGAGATTTGGGTTTTATGTCGGCAAGATTAACGTGACATCTTTTGCGTCTCTCTCTCTCTCTCTCTCTCTCTCTCTCTTTCTCTCTCTCTTCTTTTTCTCATCTATCCATTCGGGTCTAATCAGTCTGCACTCAGGTGGAACGCAAACAGATTACCAGATGCTTAAATCTCCCTCTCTGTCTCTGCTTACACTGAGTAATGGGAACACACCGACTATCTGTTTCCATTTTTCCTCCATTAAGGCGAACGGCCGTGAGCTTTTCGTGATTTCTCAGAGGACAGATCAAACGAACTCTCTCGCAGACCCCATCAGTCCTTAATAGCCGAGTGCATGCTGGTGCCGAGAGTATTCCTGAAGTCCTGAATTTCGCAGTGGCTAACTTTGAGGATTTCAGCCAATAAAACAGTCAAACCAAATGGTGCTAAATTCCTAAATCTGATGATGAGCTAATTTGTAAACAGACAGCCATGTTGGATAGTCAGTGGATAATCTTATCTGGATGCTGTAGATCTCACGCTCTGATCGTTAAGTCACTGGCACAAATTGTGTATTAATAAAGTTTAGCACTGGATCTATTTCACACTTCCGTGATACAAATTCGAAAGAGTTGAATATATCAATGAATTATTTGAATTTCTTTTGCACATTAATTTTCCACACGTTAAAAAATTAATTCGCTTTTTAGGAGGCCAAGCACTGAAGGTGCACAGGCACCCTGTTTGTACACTACTGTTATGTCACAGACATAATTTTCTAGAATGACTTACATTTTAGGGGGCACGGTTTCTTAGTGGTTAGCACGTTGTCCTCACACCTCCAGGGTTGGGGTTGCGCCTCCGCCTTGTGTGTGTGGAGTTTGCATGTTCTCCCCGTGCCTCGGGGGTTTCCTCCGGGTACTCCGGTTTCCTCCCCCGGTCCAAAGACATGCATGGTAGGTTGATTGGCATCTCTGGAAAAATTGTCCGTAGTGTGTGATTGCGTGAGTGAATGAGAGTGTGTGTGTGTGCCCTGCGATGGGTTGGCACTCCGTCCAGGGTGTATCCTGCCTTGATGCCCGATGACGCCTGAGATAGGAACAGGCTCCCCGTGACCCGAGGTAGTTTGGATAAGCGGTAGAAAGTGAGTGAGTGAGTGAGTGATTGAGTGACTTACATTTTACAGAACTGAGTAATTAAGGGTTAAGGGCCTTGAGCTTGGGATTTGAGCTCTCAGGGCCTTGAGCTCTCAGCCTTCTGATTGGTACAGTAGTCCAACACCTTAACCACTACGCTACAGTGTCCCTCAGCTTCTGTGCAATTCTCACCAAATTCCACCACAGACAGACCCCCCACAGATCAGTGGAACTGATCACTACGAATCACTCTTTAAATCCTTCTCGGCTTTCAATCTACATTTAGACAACGATCGTAGCATGTTTTTGAATGTGCAGCTCACTGCTTCTGGGTGCTCCAGGATTTCTGGAATGCTACATGGAGACAGCATCTACTGATATTTAACTAAAGCTGATTGGATTTCTGTACTCCTGTACTCTTAAACGAATACGTTGGCTGCTATCAGAAGTACCGTTAACTCTTCCTCAGGGACTACAAATAGCTAGCGGTCATGCCATGAAGCAATTTCTTTAAAAATACACAGACGTGGTGTCGATTTGTTGCATGAAAATCATGAACTCCAGCTTTGGCACAAGCCAACTGAGAAAAGTTTCATGACCTGCTGAGGACAGAAAAGGTGAGAATCATCATTTTCACCATCAGACTAAAGAATGTGTAACATCTGGATGTCGTCCTTCTATCTCCGTCACTTCGCCGTCTCCGAGCTCCTGCTATCTTTACGGGTCGAGCGGGGTCGTGACCTTTGACCTTGCCTCCTGCTAAACCCTGTAGACAGACCTGGAAATTCAGCGTCTAGGACTCGCTTCTCCAAATACGCCGTGCGAGTCCGGAGTCACGGACTGACTAATAGGCTTTTTACACGCTCTATATTTCAAACAGAACTAAATCTATAGTGTACACAAAGCCACCTGCTCGGCTTCACGCGTTTCCATCTGCACGTCGTCAAACAGACGCTTTACTCCGTCTAATAAAAAGGTCTACGTGTGCCGTCGCTGTAAAACCGGCTGATCTGATTCCAGCTTGGAGAAATCTGATTTGCTCGAAGGCACTCAGGTGCTCTGCAGTCCATCACGTCTAATGCAGGAAGTCGGACACTTAGGGCCTCAACGCAGAGGCGGTTTAATCCTGTCCAGGTGCTGATGATACCAACAACTTCTTCACAGCGGTGACGGACGTTACGGTGTAAAAGCAAAAACCAAACCTCTTTCAGAAATACTAAACAAATATCACCTCACAAAAAGAAGTAAAAAAAAAAAAAAAAACAGACATTTTATTTAAAGGGATATTATTAAGTACTATATCGTCGCCGTCGGGCGGAATCCTCGTATCGCCAAAACTTTTATTTTTCAGGAAATTAAAAAAACGCCGTACCTTATCTGCAGTGCACAGGGTTTAGTCCGTGTTGCAGTGGATTGTCTTGCGCTAAATTCCTGTCCTCAGACGAGCACCAGAACTAGCGGGGGTCAAGATTTTTTTTTCTTTGAGCCCAGTGTTTTGAAGACATTTACCTCAGAAGACGTGTTGATTCGTTGCGACTCTTCTTGAGGAGAAATATGCCGTGAAGCTCTCCCGCGGAGTGAGGAAGAGGTGGACAGTTGAAGTGTCCAATGGACTTATAAGATTTGCGCTCAAGCTATTTTCAAGACTTTAGATTGGTTAATAACTTGTAAAAATAACAGACCCACGTGGGGACTGACCAATAGCATCGATATGTGAAAAAATATGAAATTGACCAAATTTGGACATACAAGGTTTCCGCCCGACAGCGACGATATATAAAGTTCCGAGTTATTTCTGATATAATTCGACACTCGTATCAGTTGGACGCTCCGACAGAATAACGATCTACCTGCTAAAGACTTTCTTCGGTTTGGTCTCAAAGAACAGGCTGTATTTTGTACGTAGTTTAGCGCAGAACTTTTCCAAACATTCACCAGAGAAACAAATCGAAGAAGACTTACAGTACAGAGGTATTTTTCTCCTGGAAACATAACAGGAGAAACATCTTAGATGGACCGTCCGGTCAATCTCGGCTCTCTGCTAGACGTTCGGCGTGACCTGGATGATTGAAAGCCTTCATCGACAAGCGCTTGATGTGTTCGGTGAACGAAGGCGGTAGGAAGTCAGGGTTGCTGTGCAGGATGGCAGAATTTCCAGCACTTTCTTCGAAAACTTCCGTCAAACAGACCTCATAAACAGCACGAGCTGCCTTTTACGCCCGGCTTTATTTCGTTTTATTATATTATATTTATTATATTCTCGTTTTCTGCCACCGAGACTCCGAACTCTGCTTTTAATCCGATCGTCTAATAACACATAATATTATATTATTTAAAATCGGGACATATTTGAATCATATTCTATATGTTATATAAATTCTCATACTGCCATACAGTATATTTGCTTTAAATACACTTCGGTATCATTTTCCTTTTACTTGTTTTTACTTCACATTTAAACGTCTTGTTTTTATCTCGTTTGGAAATTATAATTAAGCAAAAATAAAAAAAGAAAAAAAGAAGTCAATTATCTTCAATTATTCTTCAATCAATTATGAAATGAAACCAAATTTGCATATAATTAATGTGTCATTGTGAATGATTATAGTTAATATTTAAAAAAAAAATATATATATATATATATATATATATATATATATATATATATATATATATATATATATATATATATATATATAATTAAATTAAATGAATTAATTTATTGTTGAAATAAATGAAAAAAATTCCCACAGAGAGACGGAGACGCGAGACCGAAGCAGGTCCTGAAGTAAAACTTTTTTGGTTTATTCTTCAGTATGAGGTTTGTATGACCGTTTAAGGCTCTAATGCTCCAGGTATTAACCTACAAAACCACCCTAAAGCCCACCAAAGCTGTGGCTTTAATACTGATGAATAAAAACACTCACACACACAAACTCTGACCCTGGAGTCTCCTTAAAACCACTGAACCCTTCCTCAAAGCCACAACCTTCTCCCAATCCTTACACTTCTGTGTCTCTGGAGCAGAACAAACCAGACTTAAGCTTCACCGAGCCGCTCTAATCACACAAGCTGATGTGTTTAATAAGACTCACTCGCTGATTTAGAAATGCTAATTAACCAAAAGAGCTTTTAAAAGGTTTAGGGGCTTTCCATACAAATGGGTGACAAATTAAAGGAAAAAATGAACAAAGTGTGCTGATAAGGTCAGTGTGTGTGTGTGTGTGTGTGTGTCACCACAAGATATTCCCACAGTTAGAGTTTAGATGCTGAAGTATAAGATGATCACACTGAGTGAAATCCCTGTTCAAAGAATATTATTTGTGGATGAAATGGGAATACTTTTAATAAATAAACAAACAAACAAACAAATAAATAAATAAGATCGTTTAGACTGTTGACTGTCGCAAATTAACTGGAAAAAAAGAAAAATAATAGGAATATGGGAAATAATTGTTTATATGTTCGTCATCTCTCTTCATTTAAACATACTGTAATAGGATGTAAATTATAAATTCATGGCAACCTTCACATCGAATATATATATATATATAAATATATATCACGTAGTCTGTGTTTATTTTGTGTTTTATTCAGATTCACTGAATCTTTTATGAACTCAAAGACATAAATCTTTATAAAACGGATAAAACACGACGGTATTTCTTGTTTTCGGTGAAACTTTGATTTCCTAAATTTTGTTTTGTTTGTTTATTTTTTTCCTTTTCGTGAACGTGAACAAGTTATTTGTTCTGTCACTGAAGCTGAGATCATTTCCGCTCAGGAAAAAAAAATTAAACATAAGTAGAAAACAAAATGTTTTTTAAATTTCTTTTTTTTTTTTTTTTTTGCTAAAAATTTAGATTTTTCGAAATTTGAGGAAATTTTCTCGCTCCGATATCGTAAACGTACCTGTTGCTACAGTGTGGCTTGTGGTTTGACCTTTAGGTCCTTGGACGGAGACAACATCAGAAGCCTTATAGAAGTCTT